>NC_072410.2:24465606-24768636 GCF_028858775.2 Pan troglodytes | reverse complement strand
CTAGAAAGAAATGCCTGAGACTCGGTAATTTATCAGAAAAGTGGTTTAATTGGCTTGAGGTACTGCAAGCTATACAGGAAGCATAGCAGCTTCTGCTTCTGGGGAGGCCTCAGGAAGCTTTCAATCATGGTGGAAGGCAAAGGGGGAGCAAGGAGTCTCAAACGGCAGGAGCAGGAGGAAGGCGGGATAGGTGCTGTAAACAACCAGATCTCAAGAAAACTCACTCACTGTCTCAAGCAAAGCACCAAGGAGTTGGTGCTAAACCATGAGAAATCCACCACCATGACAGGGACACAGATTCAAACCACATAAGCAGGTTACCTAACTTCTCTGTGTATCTGTTTCCTGGCTTATAAAATAAGGATTGTAATAGGGTCTTATTACACGGTGGGAGTGAAAACTAAATGTGTTACTCTGTGAAAAGTGCTCGATAAATATTGACTTGTGTGGTAGGCAGAACAGTCTCCCTCAAAAGATGTCTACCATCCTAATCCTTAGAACCTGTAAACAGGTTACCTCATATGGCAAAGGGGACTTCGTAAATGTGATTACATTCAAGGTCCTTGAGATAGGTAATGATTTGACTTGGCTGTGTACCCACCCAAATCTCATCTTGAATTGTAGATCCTCTAATTCCCATGTGTCGGGACAGATCTGGTAGGAGGTAATTGAATCATGGGGGTGGGTCTTTCCCATGCTGTGAATAAGTCTCACGAGATCTGATGGTTTTGTAAAGGAGAGTTCCCCTGCACAGACTCTTTGCCTGCCGCCATGTAAGATATGAATTTGCTCCCCATCTGCCTTCCACCATGATTGCGAGGCCTCCCGAGCCATGTGGAACTGTAAGTCCATTAAACCTCTTTCCTTTATAAATTACCCACTCTCGGGTATGTCTTTATTAGCAGCATGAGAACAGACTAATACAGGTAGGTTATCCTGGATTATCAGGGTGGGCCCACTGTAATCACATGAGTCCTTAAAAGCAGAAGAGTGGGTCAGAGAAAGTAAATGGAAGAAGAAGAGAGTCACAGTGTGAGGGGGACTCGACCCATCACTGCTGGCTTTGAAGATGGAGGAAGGGGACCTGAGCTAAGGAAGCCACAGCCTCGAAAGGTGCAGCCAGCAGGGAAACAGGATCTCAGCCCCACAATCACAAGAAGCTGGATTCTGCTTAAGATCCAAACGAGCAGGAATCAGAGCCCCCCCTAGAGACTCTGGGGGATGGCAGCCCTGTCAACACCTTGATTTTAGTCTGGTGAGATCCACAGTAGACTTCTGACCTACAGATCTGCAAGATAATACATTTATGTTGTGTAAGTTTGCAGTAATTTGTTCCAGCAGAAATAGAAAACTGATCCAGCTATTATGGTAAACTCTTTTGTAGTCTGCTTCTTAACTTAGCAAATTATTAGGAACCGTTTTCCCACGTCACTAGCTCTTCTGAAACAGCGTTTTAAGTGTCCATATAGAATTCACCGTTGAGGATGAGCCTGCATGGTCGTGTGATTCGGCGGCTCTCCCTTTTTGATTGTCATGAATAATGGCAGTGATTATTTTTCCACACGCATCACACACAGCCTTATTTCCATAGGAAGTGTTAGGTAATTGTGAATGGATCTTTTTCAATGAGTGTTTAATTAGCAGAATTTATCTCTCAACCCATGCCTTCCTTCAGCGTGTGGAAGAGAGAAATCAGAGGGGCCTGAAGGGGACTCCAGGGGTTATCCCTTCCGCAACCTTTGTTTCTTCAACTATTCAATGGGGCATTACTGCCTGCCTTGAAGAAATGTTACATGTATTCATTAGATAACTTTATAAGATTTCCTAGCTCTTAAAAGACACCCAATAAAGAAGAGGCAGCAGTGTGAAGTCATATGTTGAAGTAAAACCTGCAGTCACAGGACCATCCTGCGGACACTGCCTGAACCGCCTCGCAGCCCAGCAAAGTCTGAAGGCGTGTCTGAACTCGGCCACATTTGCGAACCTGCGACGACACGTATTTGCCACTACATGCGTCACAGACCCGCCTCTTCGAATTTTGGTTCCCTTCTGCTCACTGGCTTTCTCATTAAGGCCCAGGTTTTCACTTGATCCAGAGACAGGTTTCAAGGACAGCGGACAGGCCACACCCTTCCATTCAGAACAGAGAGCCTGGCGTGGGATTTCCAAAACTCCGAGTAACCTTCCCAAATTCAATGTGTGGATTTGGGTCTATGTCGTACTACCTCAAAACGTCTCCAGTCTCTGGCTGTTTGTGACTTCCCAGGAGCTCATGAAAATAGATCAGAAATTGTAGAACATTAGACTGAGCCATTAATTTCTCAATGTATACTCAATGGGGCGGTTTACCTCACGCTTCAGGAATAATAATAACAAATCAATAACCCCATTTCATCCCAATGCGCTGGAAGCACCCCTTGCCACGCCCTCTCTCCAGGACGTCTCCACGACGCCGCACGCCACGCCCTCTCTCCGGCACGCCGCAGCCTGCCCCTTCCACTTGGTAATGTCCTTGATATATGAAGTCTGCTAAATGTGCCCCGGCATCATCCAGCAGCAAGGCAGAAAAGAAGGAAGAGAAAAAAAGAAGAGAGAAAAGCTACCTAAAACACGAGGAGGAAGTACTGAAGGGAGCTGCCTCTAAAGACGGGGCGCCGTGGTCCCAGCAGGCCCGACCCCTCCCTGCAGGGCTCCAGGGCTGGGTATCTTGGAGCAACGCTATCAGGGGGCCTTAGTTTCGGCCCTGGAGGGGAGAGGGTGCTTGGAGCTGAGGAAAAGTCGGTCCCAGCAGGCTGCAGACCATGCCTCCTGAGACCATGTGAAGCCCCCATCTTGCAGAAAGAATCCTCTCCAAGCTCTGGGAACTCAAGGGGGGCTTACAAGTAAAGAGAGTTGCTTGTCTGCAGCCTCCGGTGGGCAGCCGGGGGCTGCCCCTGTGAGCCTGCTCATGTGCCCCCCACCTGAAGCGTTTCGTTTGCCCTCACAAGTGGGCCGGCCACACGTAGGCTGAGGGCTTCTCTGGGGCACTGGAAGATACAGTGTTCACAAACTTTCACCCAAATTCAGTGGTGATGAGAGCTGTAGGGAACGTCCCAAAGCCCCGTCAGTGAGTGACCTTGCACTTGCAGCATCCAGGTGAAGGCAGGAAGTCACTGGGGTCTCCGATGGAGCACAGGAGCACTCTGCAGGCCTGGGCCAGCGTGGGTCGCATGGGATGGCAGAGGGGACACATGGACC
Organism: Pan troglodytes; assembly: GCF_028858775.2. NCBI lineage: Eukaryota > Metazoa > Chordata > Mammalia > Primates > Hominidae > Pan > Pan troglodytes. The sequence goes on along the minus strand of NC_072410.2, from coordinate 24,765,399 downwards.
CAACGAAAAGGCAGTCTCCAGTACAGCCTGTAAACTTGAATCTGCAGGAAATTCTAAGAATAAAAGTTAAGCACTCTAAACTATGTATTTCATTCCGTGCGGGCCCACGTGACAGGTTATTCCCAGGCTTTTGATGGAGAGGTGTGATGCAAGCCCTTGGAAATGAGCCTTTACAACGTCCGCACAAACACAGTGAGGGAGGTGGAGAGGGTTCTCGAGGGAATACTGTGGGGCTCCCCAACTCTGTCCAGAGAGGGGCTGCCTCAGAACTATCCAGGCAATGCTTAAATGCACATTTCCAGGCCCAGCCCTGGAAGAGGTGAGTGGGCCCTGGGAATCAGCATTTTCTGGAAGCTCCCCAGACTTTAGCAGACCTCTGTGACATTGCCATGCTGCGTTTTCATTCTCAGCATCCTGATGGGTGTGGATGTTGCCGTGGGCACATGGGGATGTCATCACCATTACCTTATAGTCGACCGTGACCTCCTGGGACTGAGCTGGGAGAGAAGGACCTCTGGAGTCTACCCTACCTCCTGGCCTGCCTTCCCCTACAAGGACTCCCCATGTGACTCCCTTGAGACTAAGAGGACCCTGTTGTGGACAGCCACATCTTGGGCTTCAGCCTGAAATTGCCCTAGGGTCTCTAAAACCCTCCAAAGCTACAGTCTTGGAGCACAGTGTGCTGTTTGTGTATGTGTGGGTTTCCAGGAAGAAGACGAAAAAGAAGGATGCGATCGTGGTGGACCCGTCCAGCAACCTGTACTACCGCTGGCTGACCGCCATCGCCCTGCCTGTCTTCTATAACTGGTGTCTGCTTATTTGCAGGTAAGCGACAGGGGTGGAAGGTGCAGCGGAAAGGGGGAAACCAGGGCACCAGGCCCAGGAGCCAGAGCTCCACCTCTCCCTCGGGAGGCCTAAGGCCTGGACCCCTCACGGCCACCACTTAGTTATTGTGCCTCGGTTTCTCCTTTTAAAAATAGAAGGTTCCCCAAGAGGACCATCAGGATGCTCTGAAGCATGGGTGGGGAATTGAGCTTCAGGTGGACAGCCAGGGTTTCGGCACTGTGGGGCCCCCCTCAAGTGAGTTGTACGAGGAGGATGCAGGGGCGGTTGCTTCTCTTTGGAGGGATAAGTGGGTGGTTCTGAACATGCAGCAGGGTAGGGAGGCAGGGGCAAGCTGCTACTATTTTTTTTTTTTTTTTGAAACAGAGTCTCACTCTGTCACCCAGGCTGGAGTTCAGTGGCGCGATCTCAGCTAACTGCAACCTCCACCTCCCGGGTTAAAGCGATTCTCCTGCCTCAGCCTCCCGAGTAGCTGTGACTACATACATGAGCCACCACGCCTGGCTTTTATATATATATATGTATTTTTTTTTTTTAGTAGAGACGGGGTTTCACCATATTGGCTAGGCTGGTCTTGAACTCCTCACCTCAAGTGATCTGCCCACCTTGGCCTCCCAAAGTGCTGGGATTCCAGGTGTGAGCCACTGCTCCCGGCCTCTACTACTCTTCTAATAAGCAGAAGAGGGATTGAGGGCCTCTCCTAGGAAACCTGCTGTTTGTGAATGCAGGGACGAGACACTGCTCCTCTTAGGGGAAGCCAGGGGCCTGGGCTTTTCTGAGCAGGCCTCCAGGGTGGGGCTACCAGAGGGAACGTTCCTGAGCACACTGTCCACCAAGGATGCAGGACAAGCTGCTGCTTGGGGGTGCTGGCGGGGACTTTGGGGCATTTCTGAGGAAGCCTGCAGGCTGCAAGCTGCAGGGCAAGGAGGAGGGATGACCTGCTGCTCTCTCTAGGTAAGCATGGGGTTTGGGAGCCCTTCCCAGCAGGCCTGCTCCAGGACACCAATGCAGGGTACACTGTTGGTCTTCTGAGGGTACACGGGAGGGCTTAGGGGACTTCCCAAGCAAGTGTGCAGGACAGGTGTGCAGAGGCAGGTCTCTTCTGAGATGTGTGGGACTGGGATGCATGCGAGAGGAGACGGTGCCTTTGGGGCTCTCCGGAGCCAGTACGCAAAATGAGGATGCAGAGGCAAGTCCTGCCTGTCCTTCTGAGAGTAGGCAGTAGGCTTCGGGGCACTCCTGAGCAAGCCTGCAAGACAGAGAGCCACTGCTCTGAGAGGCTAGTTGATGAGTTTTGGGGCATTCCAGATTATGCCGCACGTCAGGGATGCCATCCACATGGAAGCAGAGGCTTTCGATTATTCGAACATAGGCTGATCTCCTGCTCTTCGGAGGGCTTGCGGGGCAGGTGAAAACTGGAAGAACTTGGAGCCTGTCCCAGCGAGCAGACAGGATGGGGTGCTTGGGCAAGCTGCTGCTCTCTGGTGCACGCGGGCTCTGGGGAGGCAGGGCTGGGCACTGTTCTCCTCCAGGTGGGCAGGAGGCTTTGGGGCGCTGAGCAAGCAGCAGGTGGGCGGCAGGGGCAGGCTGCTGTGCCCGTGAGGATAGGAGGACAGCTAGGGGTGCTGCCTGTGTGGGAAACAGCAGAAAGATGGAGAAGGTAGAAAATATTTACTGTCTGTTCCATTGTTAATCTCTCGGAAATTCTCCTATTTTTGTTGAACTTTGACCCCAGAAAGGGCAGGTCTTTAGCCCCTTTACCTGACTCTGCCAGTGTGGCCTGGAAAACGGTACCTCCTGGGATCTTGTAGCTTCTGCTGAGAGGCAATGGGGCCGCTCTTTGGGGTCAATCCCAGCTCTTCTCAGGAGTTCTGTGACTGTGGGACAGAAAAGCTTCTCAGAGACACCTCATCAGAAGTGGGGGTGATTACACTGAGGTAGTGACACCGCAGGCAGGGCCATTCCCATATTACATGATCCAGCATCTTCCACACAGAGCCCGTGCCCACATGTGGGTGGTCCACGCTCCAGAAACACACGCACAGCCATCCATCTCCCACATGGCTTCTTTAGGGCCTGTTTCGATGAGCTGCAGTCCGAGTACCTGATGCTGTGGCTGGTCCTGGACTACTCGGCAGATGTCCTGTATGTCTTGGATGTGCTTGTACGAGCTCGGACAGGTGAGTGTGCCCTGGGCCTGGGGAGGGGACCGTGGCGCCCACGGGAGTGTTCCGGGAGACCCAGCATGGTGGATGGGACATTACCTACCCTTGACCGTGAGAGGCCAGGCAGGTCTGGGGACCTCCGACAGTGAGGGTAGGTGGTGTGGCCTCAAGCCCCTCTACATGGAACCCTTGGACAGGACGCTGAGCAGGGGCCAGGACACCTAAGCTCTGGGCTCTGCTCTTCCAACAAGCTGTGTGACCTTGAGCAAGTCAGGCTGTCTCTCTGGGCCTTGTTCTTGTCACCTCTGAGATAAGCAGGGCAGGCCAGGTGCAGTGTCTCACATCTGTAATCCTAGGACTTTGGGAGGCCAAGGTGGGCAGATTACTGGAGGTCAGGAGTTCGAGACCAGCCTGGCCAACATGGTGAAACCCCATCTCTACTAAAAATACAAAAATTAGCTGGGCCCGCTGGCATGTGCCTGTGATCCCAGCTACTTGAGGGGCTGAGGCAGGAGAATCGCTTGAACCCCGGGAGGTGGAGGTTGCAGTGAGTGGAGATCATGCCACTTCACTCCAACCTGGGCGACATAGCAACGTTCTGTCTCAAAAAAAAAAAAAAAAAAAAAGAAAGAAAAGAAAAAAAAGAAAAGAAATAACCAGGCCGGACTGCAATCTCGAAGGACCCCTCCAGCTCTCACTACTTGACACTGGGGTGAGCAGGAAGGAGAGCTCAGTCAATCTTGGAATTTCTCTTCTCGGACAGTCAGAGGATACAGGACATGTTACTCCGTGGCTTTCAGAGGACTTTTAACATGTGGAGAATGAAAATCTGAAATAGGGCCCAGGTGAATGAAGACTTCCTTCGAATCATCTGTGGTTGGGGATGGGAAAGGATACTCACCCCTTCACATTTCTTAGGTGCTGAACTGTGTTCCCTTGGGACATCTTTTTCTAATCTGCACAAAGACATTGCTTAAGCTGGTAGAGGCCCTGTTTCCAAGATTTTTGAACTGAAAACTGTGCCAGGCCAGGCATGGGTGCAGGCACCTGTAATCCCAGCACTTTGGGAGGCCAGGACAGAAGGGTCATTTGAGGCAGGAGTTCCAGACTAGCCAGGGCAACATAGCAAGACCTTGTCTCTACAAAAAGAAAAAATTAGCTGGGCATGTTGGTGTGTGCCTCAGGAGGCTGAGGTGAGAGGATTGCTTGAGCCCAGGAGGTCAAGACTGTAGGGAGTCATGGCCTCGGTTTACAGAGCAAGACCTTGTCTCAAAAAAAAAATGATAAAATAATGCTATGCCATAGCTGTTGATGTAAACACCAGCAGATCACAGTAGCCGACCTCCGTGTGGCTCCACATACAATACATTTCAAGTGCGTCTTGCTTCTTCATTAGAACCACTGCATGAGACAAGAAGCTCAGGCGTGATTACCTCCATCTTGCTGATTTAGAAACCAACATCAGAGACACCAAGTGACTTGTCCAAAGTCCACAGTCACTGCCCAGCCACGCCAGACTGGTCCTCTGTTTGCTTCCACACTGGTGCCTAGCATCATAACTTAGAAGACCTCAGATACACAGGCTGAGGCTTGCGTGGGTGGTCTAGCCAGCCCTGGCCATCTGCCCCGCTGCTGCAGTCATGTTAAACTCCACAGACACACGAGCTCTGTAAGTGGCCCATTGGGCTGATGGTCCCTGGTCTCAGTCCAGCTTCAGTGGGATGAGACACCCCGACTCAGACATTAACCCTACACCTTCTTGTGCTTGGGTAGTACCCTAAGCAACCAAGATTCAGCAGGAAGCTGGGAGAGAGGGAGGCACAGGAATCACACTCCAAGGAAAACATCATTAGAATTGAGAGAAGACATCTTAAAGAAGTGGGGAGGAGGCTGGAGGCACAGGAGGCTACATAATGATCAAGGCCCTCAGTAACGCATGTATAACAAATAATGCTAAGAAGAACTGGGGGCTGTGAAGTGGGGTGTTCTTTGTTGTGACAGCACACTAGATTTTCAGTTTGAGCAGAGTGAGACGTCCTACCCCAGTCTAGCCTCGGTGGCCTGGACCCACAGCCCTAGCATCACCTGGAACTTGCTAGACTTGCCCCCAACTTCCGGGAGCCAACTCTGGGTTGCAGGCTGGCACTCTGTGTTTCGCATAGCCCTCAGGGAAATTCTGATGCTCACCGCAATTTTAAAAGGACTAATTCTATTATTCTCTCTACTTTCGTGCATGTTTGAAAATGTAAAAAACAAAAAAGAATGCAGGTCATGGCCTCCTTAATTGATTTCACCCATCATAATGCCCCTGGCTCTAGGTGTCCAGCCCATCTCCAGACCAGTCAGATTCTTTGGGGGTGGGTCCCGAACTTCATATATTTTAAAAGCCCTTTGGGTAACAGTCACGTGCAACCAAGGAAAGCTGTGTTCCTGGAAGGTGTTTTCAAAAGGCAGGTTGTGCCCCATTGCTGACTGGTGAAATCAATTTGGGAGGCCATGGCCTGTGTTTTTTACATTTTTATTATTAATATTTTCAAATGTATGCAAAAGCAGAGAGAATAGTGTTATGAATCCCCATGTACCCTCACCCAGCTCCAGCTGTTATCAGCATTCTGCCCATCTTGTTTCATCTGTTCCTTTTCTTGTTTCATCCGCCCTTTTCTTGTTTCATTTTCCTGTTTTTGTTTTTGCTTTTTTGTTTCATCCATCCTTTTCTTGGCTGGCATAAGCAAACCCCAGGCAGTAAGCACTTTAGCATTTTGAATAGAAAATAGAATGTCTCGGGAAGTCAAACTCACTCTGCCAAAGGGAAGAGTTAGGCTTGGGAACTGAGTCATGCAAAAGCTGCCTTCCTTTTCTTCCCAGATAGCTGTAATTTCACATGCTTACTTTATCTTACGTAAAATGTAGTTTGCATAATTTACTTTTCCTCCACTCCCTTCTTTTCACATGTAGATTCACTGAGCCCTAATCAAAGCCTAGCAAGAATATAACCACTGGCCTCATTGCCTACCCACCCTTTCTTTTCTTTCTTCTCTCCTCTCCTGCCTGCTGCCTGCTCTGTCCCCTTTAAGTATTGACATCCTCAAAACCCTCTTTGGAAAAAGCACAGGCCACAGATCCTACTGTGACTTGTGTTTCTTTCTCCTAGGTGTACCTTCAACCTTGGTGAAAATAAACCTCTAAATCAATTGAGATCTGCCTCCGTCACTTTTTTTTTTTAAAGACTCAGAGTCTCACTCTGTTGCCCAGGCTGGAGTGTAGTGGTGCGATCTTGGCTCATTGCACCCTCCACCTCCTGGGTTCAAGTGGTTCTCGTGCCTCAGCTTCCCGAGTAGCTGGGATTACAGGGGTGCACCACCACATCTGGCTAATTTTTGTATTTTTACTAGAGACGGGGTTTCACCATGTTGCCCAGGCTGGTCTCAAACCCTTGACCTCAGGTGATCCGCCCGCCTTGGCCTCTCAAAGTACTGGGATTATAGGCATGAGCCACGGCACCTGGCCCTATGTCACTTTTTGATTTACAACATGTATCTCTAATTTTAAAGGATCCTTTTTTAAAATATGTATATAATTTCCATTTATCTTTTAAAATTTAATAATCATTCTTTGTTATGTAATACCCAATTTATATTTAAATTTACTCAATCAACCTATGTTTTAAAAAAAATCAATAGAATAGACTAGAACCTCATAGAACAGAAAATATCAGAGTGCATTTCCTGTAGTAATGGTAAGTGTTGTTTTTGAAATCATTTCTATTATATATGTATCACTGCATACTGTGTAGCCGTGAGGTAAAATATGTTTCTTTGTACTATGGTCAAAAAAAGTCAGCCTCTGTGATGCCCAAGTGACCTCCATCTTCTTCTTTAGGTTTTCTCGAGCAAGGCTTAATGGTCAGTGATACCAACAGGCTGTGGCAGCATTACAAGACGACCACGCAGTTCAAGCTGGATGTGTTGTCCCTGGTCCCCACCGACCTGGCTTACTTAAAGGTGGGCACAAACTACCCAGAAGTGAGGTTCAACCGCCTACTGAAGTTTTCCCGGCTCTTTGAATTCTTTGACCGCACAGAGACAAGGACCAACTACCCCAATATGTTCAGGATTGGGAACTTGGTCTTGTACATTCTCATCATCATCCACTGGAATGCCTGCATCTACTTTGCCATTTCCAAGTTCATTGGTTTTGGGACAGACTCCTGGGTCTACCCAAACATCTCAATCCCAGAGCATGGGCGCCTCTCCAGGAAGTACATTTACAGTCTCTACTGGTCCACCTTGACCCTTACCACCATCGGTGAGACCCCACCCCCCGTGAAAGATGAGGAGTATCTCTTTGTGGTCATAGACTTCTTGGTGGGTGTTCTGATTTTTGCCACCATTGTGGGCAATGTGGGCTCCATGATCTCGAATATGAATGCCTCGCGGGCAGAGTTCCAGGCCAAGATTGACTCCATCAAGCAGTACATGCAGTTCCGCAAGGTCACCAAGGACTTGGAGACGCGGGTTATCCGGTGGTTTGACTACCTGTGGGCCAACAAGAAGACGGTGGATGAGAAGGAGGTGCTCAAGAGCCTCCCAGACAAGCTGAAGGCTGAGATCGCCATCAACGTGCACCTGGACACGCTGAAGAAGGTTCGCATCTTCCAGGACTGTGAGGCGGGGCTGCTGGTGGAGCTGGTGCTGAAGCTGCGACCCACTGTGTTCAGCCCTGGGGATTATATCTGCAAGAAGGGAGATATTGGGAAGGAGATGTACATCATCAATGAGGGCAAGCTGGCCGTGGTGGCTGATGATGGGGTCACCCAGTTCGTGGTCCTCAGCGACGGCAGCTACTTCGGGGAGATCAGCATTCTGAACATCAAGGGGAGCAAGTCGGGGAACCGCAGGACGGCCAACATCCGCAGCATCGGCTACTCAGACCTGTTCTGCCTCTCAAAGGACGATCTCATGGAGGCCCTTACCGAGTACCCCGAAGCCAAGAAGGCCCTGGAGGAGAAAGGACGGCAGATCCTGATGAAAGACAACCTGATCGATGAGGAGCTGGCCAGGGCGGGGGCGGACCCCAAGGACCTTGAGGAGAAAGTGGAGCAGCTTGGGTCCTCCCTGGACACCCTGCAGACCAGGTTTGCACGCCTCCTGGCTGAGTACAACGCCACCCAGATGAAGATGAAGCAGCGTCTCAGCCAACTGGAGAGCCAGGTGAAGGGTGGTGGGGACAAGCCCCTGGCTGATGGGGAAGTTCCCGGGGATGCTACAAAAACAGAGGACAAACAACAGTGAAAATGCAGCATCTGTCTCCTGCTTCACAGGGTCGACTGTCAGGGTGACCGTATGTGGCCACAGCTGTGTGGCATGGAACTTGGTCAGGGTTTAATTCCAGCTCTACTCACCCTTTGAAAGCTGTGTGACTGCCTGAGAGAACCTGTTTCTTCACCTAGAAAATGGGACTTTTTGTCTCAGTCCCAGTGAAGTGCCAGGTTTGATTGTGAAGTCCGCATGAAACACTGCACCAGGCAGGGCTTTGCAAAGTACAAGGTATCCCCAGTCCAAGTATATGAAAACGTGCACACAGGACTCTCATTACTTTTTTATGGAATCTGCAAGGCGTTTTTAGGCTTTTTAATCTAATTTTCTTATAAATGAAAGATTATTTAGTCACCTTTCTCCTCTCCAACTTCACTCCACCACCACCTGATAATGGGTATATAACAGGAAGCTGAAGGTACAACATAGTGACTAAAATTCAGACTTACACAAGACAGTTTGAGGCATATTTCTTAATCTGGTATCACCTCGTGTGTTCTTTGGGGCCCTAGAAACCCTGGCTTTTGGGAGTGCTATGGCAAGTAGAAGTTCTGTCGGATGGAAAGAGGCTGCCCCATTTGAGGTCACTTAAAATCTGTGAAGCAAATCCAGACTCCTTGCCGTTCAGCCACTGTGAAACCAGAATCTGCTTCACAGAAAAAAGCATCTCAGTTAGGAGAAGAGACATCCCCTCCTTCTCACTTGCCAAAGAGATTCAAAGACAGCCCCTATCCTCCATTCTTGAGTCAGGGCCCTAGGTGACCTATTCTAACTCAAGGAGGAGAGCTATGTACAGGGAGAGCATTTTAGATTGAAGGCTGGAATGGTGTACTAAACCAAAAAAGCTGACAACTAAGAGTTTTAGAAGATGAGACCATTAGGAACGTATCTTTGCAAACTGCCCATTCACCCATGAAGAGGAAGCCTCAAGATCCCTTGGAATTGCATCCCGAGGCAAAGCTTTTGGCTCACCGAAAGCTCACAGATTGCAGAAATTAGCTTTTTTAAAAAACAAACCCCAGTAAATATAATTTCATTAACATTTTATAACAGATTTATATTTTTGAGTTCCGTGATTGCAAATTATGACCTCAAATTCCATCCTTCACTTATGTAACATGTTGCAAATTACCCAAAGATGAGTCTTTCTTCTTTCTTTCCTTTTTCCTTTCTTCTTCCTTTCCTTTTTTCTTTCTTCTTCCTTCTTTCTTCCTTCTTCTCTCTCCTCTTTTCCTCCTCAAAATGTATATATTTTAAAAGCCTTAACTATTAGTTATGCCTGCATTCATATTTGCACAGGAAAAATAAAGACCTGGATTTAAAAATAGGAATGACTCTTGCTTCAGCTCTTGCCATAAAGGAAGTTTCAGTCCCAGAGTATGTTTCTAGGGCAATGGCTTCCCTAGAAAGAATAGGTGCTGATGTGGGGGATGGCACACATTCCAAGAAAGTGACAAAGCCAAGTGCTGTTAAGGGCACAAACCAACAAGAACTCTCATTCATTGCTGGTGGGCATGCAATATTGTAATATGCAATATGGAAGACAATTTGGTAGTTTTTATAAAGTTAGGCGTATGCTTTAGCATATGATCCAGCAATCACACCCTAGGTATTTACCTAAAAGAATTTGAAACTTATATGCACATAAAAACATGTATATAAATGTTGGTAGCAGCTTTATTCATTATTAACAAAAATCTGGAAGCAGTAATAATATCATTCAATAAGTGAATGGATAGATAAACAGTCAGGCGAGGTGGTGTGTGCCTATAATCCCAGCTACTAAGGAGGCTGAGAAGGGAAAATCATTTGAGTCCAAGAGTTTGAGGACAGCCTAGGCAACATAGCAAGACCCTGTCTCTAAAAAAAAAAAAAAAAAATGAAAGAAATAAAGAAAAAAGTAAAACAGTGGTATATTTATACAATCACCTATAATCAAATACTACTCAGGAATGAAAATGAATGAGCAATTGATCAAGGGAAAAAGATTCCATTTGTATGACATTCTGGAAAAGGCAAACAATAATGGTGGAAAACAGCTCAGCGGTTGCCAGGGGTTGTCAGGAGGTGTAGAGGCTGATTGCAAAGGAGATCACGGGGGAATTTTTAGTGTGATGGAACTGTTTTTCATGGTGTTGGGGTGGTGGGTATATGACTGTGCATTGTCCACTCTCACAGAACTGTATACCACAAAGAATAAACTGTAATGTATGAAATTTTAAAATATCAACCTGAATGTGGGCAATACAAGGATGGAAAGCAGATTGTGACAAATGAATCTAGCTATATTAGAAATATATGACATAACTTTACTAAAGGACATAGAGTAAAACAATGACCTAAGTAATGTTAAAAATGGTGCTTTGAGTAGAAACTAAGGCTAAAGATGAAAAGATGTGACATGAATACTGTACTCTAGTTGTAAATTTGTTTCACATGGGGATATGCGTTACTAATTCAGAATTACATTATACTATGGATGAATGCATGAATGAGGGAATAAATAAATAAATGCTTTAAAAAATGGAAGCCAGATTTATCATAGTCAGAAAAAGAAGTTACAAATAAGACCACACAAGATCAGAATGAACCCTGTGGTACTGGATTGAAATCAGACATTAGAATGAACTCACGTTTATTTATATATCCAGGTAGACAGATGCAGAAATGATTGTAGGTGTGTGTGTGTGTGTGTGTATATGTATATATATGTTGGTATACATAGATATATTTCTAACTCTGTGTACCAAGAAGGCTTGGCAGTGATACCTATTACAAAGAGCACACCAAGCACCCAGATCTTGGTTTCCAAATATCTTTCTCCAATAAAAGGAACCAGGGCTGATTCTAGGGCTGAGACGGGGAAAATATACCATGAGCATGGAGTGTCTTGTAGTGCCAGAAAGTACTCAAAAAGCACAATGTTGGGGGGCAAGTGGCAATAGGGCTTTCTACATACACACACACACACACACAATGATGGAAGTAAATTAGAGGGACACAGCAACCAACCTGAAAGAGCTCCCAATGGCCAAAACTGAAGCCATTTGAAAAACAAAATTTTAAAATTTAGTATTAGACTATATCCCAAAGTATAAAAGTCCATGAGTCTATGCCATAAATGAATGATTGAATAAATAAATTAATGAGGGAGAAAGGACACATATTTTTTACAGAAGGATTCCAGATCATATATGTAGATTATTCGATACTTTCCACCCCAGGATGTAAAGCCTTATTGATGGATCTTGCACTCAGAACTGGAGCCAAGGATCCAGCAGCCTCTACACTGCCATGGGGGAACATAATGTCAATATCAACTGGTCATGTGAATGGGATTACAGTAAGGAGGTTGAGGTGGGAAAGTTATCCTGGATTTTCCAAGGGGACCTGATATAATCACAAGGATTCTGATAAGTGGGAGGCAGGAAGATCAGAGAGAGGAAGGCAATGTAACAATTAAAGAATATGTATTATTATTATGGTAGAAACTTCATTAAGATTTTTGAGATTCTGGAAAAATGGTGGTGGTGGCAGTGTAGTTTGTTGGGCTCTCTAAGTCCTCACATAAAACACAGCAAATAAGATAGCAAATCTAAAGATCCACAGACAACATCTGACATCCCTGAGGATATGAAAACACCCAAATCACCAACAGGTGCTCACTAAAAAGCATGGAGAGCCTGTCTGAGAACAGCTGGAATTAAGGGAGATTCTGCAGGGATCAATTTGTGGGTGACAGCAAATTGACAATGATGCTGCAAGATTGATGTGCAGGGACACTCTCGGTGCTGCACACTCTGGATGTTCACAGAATAAAGCTTCTTTCTTTATTTGAGAAACATCTATTCAGATCCTTTGCCCATTTTTACATTGGGTTATTTGTTTGCTTGCTATTGAGTTGTTTGAGTTCCTTATATATTTTAGATATTAACCCTTATCAATGTATGGTTTGCAAATATTTTCTCTCATTCTGTAGGTTGTCTCTTCACTCCTGATTGTTTCCTTGGCTGTGCAGAAGCTTTTTAGTTTAATGTAATCCTATTTGTCTATTTTTGCTTTTGTGGTCTGTGTTTTTGGGTTCACATCTTTAAAAATAATTTCCCAGATCAATGTCATGGAGGATTTACCCTGTGTTTTCTTCTAGTATGAAAGAAGCTTCCTTCTAAGACAAAACCCCTCACTGAGAGACAATTTGGAGTAAAATCCAAATTGATCACAGGACAGAAACAGTAGTGACAAAGGAAAGAAAACGTTTAGATAAAAGAGGGTAGAGAAACAGAGGAGGTAGCACTACTTCATATATATTTTTATCACTTTGAGAAAACAGCCGAAGAGAGAATTAGAGAACTATGAAGTTAGAAAAAAGTAAATCATGCTCCATCTCTTCTCTCTAAAGTATAAGCACATTCAACTCACTTAGAAGATGAGCAACAGAAAAGATGCACCCTCAAATTCCATGCAAAGTCTTTATTAAAAAGACAGTGAGGAAGAATCAGATGGAGTATAACATCTCTGCAGATAATGAAACCCACCAGAAAGACATGCCCACAGAACGGATGTAAACTGACTCATCATTTCAAAACCAGCCAAAAGAAATTAAGAGAATGATAGATGCTATTAAAAAAAAAACAGCATAAACCAGAATCAAGGATGAGGTGATTGAGGAAAAGGAAGATTTGACAAGAGCTGTAACAGAACTCAGAAAAGTACTAGAAATAAAAGAACAAAAAAAATTTCAAAAACTGAATTAAAAGGAACACAAGAGCAAATAAACATAGTAAGCAATGTTTTAAGAGAAATCAAAGATGGAAAGGAAAAATGTCTTAAAAATCAAAAAAGATATTCCGAATATGACATTTGGGAAAGGACAAAATTATGGTAAAAGTAAAAAAAAATTAGTGGTTGCCAGGGGTTGGGGGGGTAGAAGGATAAACAGGTGGAGCGTAGAGAGTTTCAGGGCACTGAAAATACTCTGTATGATACTGTAGTGGTAAATATATGTTGTTATACCTTTGTCAAAACCCACAGAATGTTCAACACCGAGAGTGAACACCAATGTAAACTATGGACTTCAAGAGAAAAATGTGTCAGTGTAGGTTCATCTGTCACAGCAAATGCACCTTTGATACCACTTTCAAAAATATGAAGTATGTTGCAGGTATATGGGAATTTTGCTGTTAACCTAAAACTGCTCCCAAAATGCTTTTTTTTAATCGAAAAGAAATGAAAAAGATAAAAAGAATTTGTGAGAAAAGTGATGGAGAATAAACAACAAAGATCTAGCATGTTAATAAGAATCCCAAACAAGTACCAAAGCACAGGAATAGAGCACAACACTAAAACTTATCATTTAAGAAAAGTTCCTGAAATAAATATTAGCTTGAACTAGATATTGAAGACACATTCTGCATTCTGGAAAATTGAGCCAGAAAACTGGCACTGAGACATATAATAGTAAAACTTATAGACTCCAAAAGAAAAGAAAAAAACGTTTTTGACATTCAAGCAAAAAGACAAAGTCACTTACAAGGGGGTAATATCAGATTGCCTTCAGACTTTTATAAAATAGCACTTCATGCTAGAAGACAATGAAATAACACATGCATGATATTCAAAGACAAAAAATATGAGCCACAGATTTTACGTCCAACCAAACTGGCCTTGAGGTAGAAAGGCTGCAGATAAACAGTTATAAACATGCAAAAACTCAGGAGTATTGTTTTCATGATCCCTTCCTGAGCAATCTACAAGAGGAGAACCTCAGAAGACCAGAAATCCTGGGAAAATATTGACATAAGGCCAAGTACTCTGCTCACTGAAAAAGCTCAGAACAATAACTCAGTAGCAATGAGTGCCCATAGCACCCAGGTTGTAGTCTCTAAATACAATTTTACATTTAAAGGAACCAAGATGAACCCAAAACATTTTGTTTTGCCAGAAAGCAAGGGAATTATCAAAGACACTGAGATTATGTCAGTAGAAAATAGAATCCAATTTGAATGCACTTCCACTGGCCAAAGATGGGAGAATTTGAGCACCACAAAGAAAAATAACTGCAATTGCATGTACTAAGTCAAATATATTTTTAATGTTCATCATTACAGCTTATTCCAAAAATTGTCAAAGGGAAAGAATCAAGCAGTTATGCTGACTTTCATATACAAAAACTAGATTTCAGAGTAACCTAAACAATTGAGGAAGGAAAGTTATTTTTCTTTTCTTCTGTGGAGTCAGGATCTCACTATGTTGCCCACGCTGGTCTTGAACTTCTGGGATCAAGCAATACTCCCACCTCTGCCTCCCAAAGTGCTGAGATTATAGGCATGAGGCACCATTCCCAGCTGGAAACTTCTGTCTTTATAGAATAATTCCAACTAAAAAATATCTCATAGAATATTGGATCTAGGCAATCATATAAAATGGATGTCAAAACAACTAGTTGCAAAGTTGATGAGGAGGGGGCAGAGCTAGATAGCCAAATAGAAGCCTCCAGTGATTGTTGCCCCACCACACACACACACAAGAATGCAAAATTGAACAACTACCCACACACAAAATCACCTTCATAAGAACCAAAAATCAAGTAAGCAATCACAGTACTGGTTTTAACATCATATTAAGGAAAGAGACACTGAAGAGGGTAGGAAAGACAGTCTTGAGTTGCCCACACCACTCCTCCCCTATCCCTCAGCAGCAGCTGCATGGCAAGAAGAGAGAATCTGTGTGCTTGCGGTGGGGAGAGTGCAGTGATTGTGGGACTTTGCATTGGAGCTCAGTGCTGCCCTGTCATAGCAGAAAGCAACGCAGGGCAGAACCCAGCTGACACCCATGAAGGGATTTAGACCAGCCCCAGCCAGGCAAATTGTCCATCCCAGCAGTCAGAACTTGAGTTCCAGCAAGCCCTGCCACTGTGGGCTAAAGTGCTCTGGGGTGCTAAGTAAACTTGGAAGGCAGTCTAGGCTGCATGGACTGCAATTCCTGGGCAAGTCCTGGTGCTGTGCTGGACTCGGAGCCAGTGGACTTGGAGTGCATGCAACCTAGTAAGGTATCAGCGGAGGCAGCCAAGAGAGTGCTCACATCATTCCCCCTCTAACCCCATGCAGTGCAGCCTGCAGCTCCAGGAGAGACTCTTTCTCTCTTCTTGAGGAGAGGACACAGGAGAGTAAAGAGGATTTTGTCTTGCAATGTGAATACCAGCTCAGCCATAGTAGAATAGAGCACTAGGCAGAGTCATGAGGCCCCCATTCCAAGCCCTAGTTCCCAGATGACATCCTAAACACCCCCTGGGCCAAAAGGGAACCTGCTGTCTTGAAGAGAAAGATTCAGTCCTGGCAGAATTAATCACCTGCTGACTAAGAGCCCCTGGGCCCTGAATAATAAGTAGTGGTAGCCAAGCAGTGCTCACCAAGGGCCTTGGGCAAGACTCAGAGCTGTGCTGGCTTCAAGTGTGACCCAGCACATTCCCAGCTATGACGGCTATGGGGAGAGACTCCTTCTGTTTGAGGAAAAGGGAGGGAAGAGTAAAGGGGACTTTGTCTTGCCGCTTGGGCACTAGCTCAGCCACAGGTGCGTGGAGCACCAAGTGAGCTCCTGAGTACCCAGTTGTAGGCCTTGGCTCCTGGACAGTATTTCTGGACCTCCCCTGGGCCAGAGGGAAGCCTACTGCCCTGAAGGGAGAGACTCAGGACCGACAGCATTCCCCACAGGCTGACTGAAGAGCCCTTGGGCCTTGAGTGAACATCATAGGCAGTAGCCAGGCAGTAATTGCCATGGGCCTAGGGCAGTGGTCGCCATGAGGACAGACTCCTCTACTTGAGGAAATGGGAGGGAAGAGAGGGAGGGAAGAAGGGGAAGGACTTTATCTTGTGGCTTGAGTGCCAGTTCAGCCACAGTAGAATAAAGCATCAGGTAGACTCCTAAGGTTTCTGACTCCAGGCCCTGGCTATCAGATGGCATCTCAGACCCACCTGGGGCTAGGAAGAACTCATAGCCCTGAAGGGAAAGACACAAACCTGCCTGTATTTGTCATCTGCTGATTGTAGAGCCCTTGGGCCTTGAGTGAATATAGGTGGTAGCCGGGCAGTGGTCACTGGAGGCCTTGGGCATGACCAAGTACTGTGCTGGCTTCAGGTCTAACCCAGCACAGTCCCAGTGATGGTGGCCACAGAGGTGCTTGTGTCACCTTTTCCCCAGCCCCAGGCAGCTCAGCACAGAGACAAAAAGAGAAAGAGAGAGACTCTGTTTGTATGAAGGAAAGTAAGCAAAGAGAACAAAAGTCTCTGCCTGGGAATCCAGGGAATTCTCCCAGAACTTACCTGAGACCACCAAGGTGATACATCTAAGAGTCTGCAAGAACCACAGCATTCCCGGGATTGGGGTGCCCCCTAAAGCAGATATGGCTGCAGTGACCAGAAAAAGACTTAGATCACAACACCCACGTTCCTTCAAATACCTGCAAAGCTTTCCCAGGAAGGACAGATACAAACAAACCCAGACTATGAAGACTACAATAAATACCTAACTTTTCAATACCCAGACATCAGCAAACATCCACAAGCATCCAGCCCATCCAGGAAAACATGACCTCACCAAACAAACTACATAAGGCACGAGTGACCAACTCCAGAGACACAGAAATATGTGAACTTTCAGACAGAGGATTCAAAATGGCTGTTTTGAGGCAGCTCAACAAAATCAAAGGCAACACAGAGAAGGAATTCCAAATCCTATCAGATACATTTAGCAGATAATGAGATAATTTAAAAGAATCAAGCAGAAATACTGGAGCTGAAAAATGCAAATGGCATACTGAAGAATGCTTCAGAGTCTCTTAGCAGAAAAAAGAATTAGTGAGCTTGAAGATAGGCTACTTGAAAATACACAGAAGAGACAAAAGAAAAAAG
Source organism: Pan troglodytes (assembly GCF_028858775.2). Classification (NCBI taxonomy): domain Eukaryota; kingdom Metazoa; phylum Chordata; class Mammalia; order Primates; family Hominidae; genus Pan; species Pan troglodytes. The sequence continues at coordinate 24,748,170 of NC_072410.2, read as the reverse complement.
AATAAAAAACAATGGAGGATACCAACAAGATCTAGAAAGTAGCTTCAAAAGGGCAAATCTAAGAGTTACTGGTTTTAAGGAAGAGGTAGAGAGATCAGGGTAGAAAGTTTATTCAAAGGGATAATAACAGAGAACTTACAAAACTTAAAGAAAGAGACAATATTCAAGTACAAGAAGGTTATAGAACATGAAGCAGATTTAACCCAAATAACATTTCAAGACATTTAATATCAAACTCCCAAAGGTCAAGAATAAAGTAAGGATCCTAAAATCAGCAAGAGAAAAGAAACAAATAGCATACAGTGGAGCTCTAATACATCTGGCAGCAGACTTCTCAGCAGAAACGTTATAGGCCAGGAGAAAATGGCCTGACATATTTGAAGTGCTAAAGGAAAAAAAAAAACAACTTTTATTCTAGGATAGTATATCCAGCAAAAATATCCTTCAAACATGAAGGAGAAATAAAGACTTTCCCAGACAAACAAAAGCGGAGGGATTTCATCAACCCCATATCTGTTCTACAAGAAAGGCTAAAGGGAGTTCTTCAGCCAGCCACGGTGGCTCACACCTGTAATTGCAGCACTTTGGGAGGCCAAGGTGGATGGATCACCTAAGGTCAGGAGTTCAAGACTAGCCTAGCCAACATGGTGAAGCCCTATCTCTACTAAAAATACAAAAAATTAGCCGGGCATGGTGACACATGCCTGTAATCCCTGCACTTTGCGAGGCCGAGGTGGGTGGATCACCTGAGGTCAGGAGTTTGAGACCAGCCTGGCCAACATAGTGAAACCCCATCTCTACTAAAAATACAAAAAATAAGTTGGGTGTGGTGGTGCACACCTTTAATACCAGCTACTCAGGAGGCTGAGGCAGGAGAATACCTTGAACCCAGGAGGCAGAGGTTGCAGTGAGCCAAGATCGTGCCACCACTCTCCAGCCTGGGTGACAGAGTGAGACCCTGCCTTAAAAAAAAAAAAAGGGTTGGTGGGGAGTTCTTCAATCTGAAAGAAAAGGACATTAATTAGCAAGAAGAAGGACCCTGAAGGTCCAAAACTCACTGGTAACAGTAAGTATACAGAAAAACACAGAATATTATAACACTGTAATTTTAATGTGTAAACTACCCATATCTTGAATAGAAAGATTAAAAGATGAACCTATCAAAAATAATAACTACAACAACTTTTCAAGACATAGCATAAAAAGATATAAATAAAAACAACAAAGAGTTTAAAAGCGAGAGGATGAAGTTAAAGTGCAGACTTTTCATTCGTCTTCCCTTTGCTCATTTGTTTGTTTATGCAATCGGTGTTAAGTTGTCACCAGTTTCAAATAATGGATTATATATATAATGCAAGCCTCATGGTAACCTCAAGTCAAAAAACATACAACAAATGCACACAAAATTAAAGGCAAGAAATTAAAACATACCATCAGAGAAAATTACCTTCACTAAAAGGAAAACAGGAAGGGAGAAATGAAGAGAAGACCACAAAAACAACCAGTAAAACAAGTAACAAAATGGCAAGAGTAAGTCTTACTTATCAATAATAACATTGAATGTGAATGAACTAAAATCTCCAATAAAAAGACATAGAGTCAGTCAGGTGCTGTGGCTCACGCCTGTAATCCCAGCACATTGGGAGGCCGAGGTGGGCAGATCACCTAAGGTCAGAAGTTCGAGACCAGCCTGCCCAACATGGTGAAACCCTGTCTCTACTAAAAATACAAAAATTAGCCAGGTGTGGTGGCGGGTGCCTGTAGTCCCAGCTACTCGGGAGGCTGAGGCAGGAGAATCACTTGAACCTGGGAGGTGGAGGTTGCAGTGAGCCAAGATTGCACCACTGCACTCCAGCCTGGCTGACAGAGCAACATTCCCTCTCAAAAAAAAAAAAAAAAAAAAAAAAAAAGGAGAAATGGTTACAAATTAAGACTTGAGTAAAAACAAACAAACATAACAGAAACCCACACTGTTTAACTCAAGTCACAGGAACAGCCACGATTGTTTGTTGGATTGTTTTAAGGAGAAAAGCAGATCAAAGCTAAAGTTGGTTTGAATCTGGAACAAATGGATGACTCCAGAGAAGTAAGTTCCCTCTTGTAGCTTATCCTGATAATGGCCACAGGGTGTCAACTGCAGAGTGAAGGTGGGAGGGGATCAGGGTGTTTTCAGATACTGTTTTCTCTCCCACCTTGGCAGTCACGGCTGCTTATGTTGAGGGGCGGGAGGATGCCACTTGCTATTTATTCTTGTTCTTTATCCGAAAGCTGAACTTTTCTCTGCTATAGTGTGACTCTTCACCTTAAATGACTAAAGCCAGTCTTGTGAAAAACAGACAGCATTAGTCAGCTGGCTGAATTTTATAAAAAATAAACTTCAAGCTTACGTATTGTGAAGAAGCATTTTGATCCATAGAGTTTCTAAAGTAATTTTAAGAAAATCCCCAAAACCAACAAGGTCACTACTCAGAGTGAGGTCACTTTACTAGCAGCATCAAGTTCACCTAGGATCTTGTTAGAAAAATGCAGAATCTTGGGCCCACCCTAGACTTACTGAGTCAGAATGTGCATTTTGACAAGACCCCAGGGGATTCGTGTTGTCCATTAGCATTTGAGAAGCACTGGTATGAAGAACTTGAAACTATCTGCAAGTATGTTATCTGAATCTTTCCAACTTACACCTAACTCAATTGCTTGCTGAATTAAATATGTATATTTATATATATCAAATACATATATATTTGAATAGTTAAAATACAACAGGATAGCAATGTTATTGTGAGCCACCACAGTGTAGAGATGGCATCTGAGGATGTTCCTAGCAGTTATTGTGCTGGCTCACCCAACACTGTGGCTCAAACGTGTAGGTTCAGTGCTTGTACCATGACATGAACTTGACCTAACATGCCTGTGTGTGTGTGGGTACTTGGAGGATGATTGCACTAACATTACCTTACTCTGTAGCTTTAAGTATAACTTCTTTTTTTTAGACGGAGTTTCGCTCTTGTTGCCCAGGCTGGAGTGCAATAGCGCGATCTCGGCTCACGGCAATCTCCGTCTCCCAGGTTCAAGCGATTCTCCTGCCTCAGCCTCCTGAGTAGCTGGGATTACAGACATGCGCCACCACACCCAGCTAATTTTGTATTTTTAATAGAGATGGGGTTTTTCCATGTTGGTCAGGCTGGTCTCGAACTCCCAACCTCAGGTGATCCACCCACCTTGGCCTCCCAAAGTGCTGGGATTAGTCGTGAGCCACTGCGCCCGGCCTGAGCACAACTTCTTATCTGCAACACACAGTCAGAAGTTACTCTGTAAAAAATTTTTCCAGCCATTAGACATGTAAAATTGTAAGCAGTTATCATCAACACCTAGTCAGATGGAATGCATGTCAGAAATCAGAAATATGCTTGATAATGCAACAAGTACAATTTTAAGTACATCATAATATTTTCCTTTTTTGATGAGAATCACATGAAATTAGTCAGAATTCCAGTGTTTTGAAGTTCACAAATGTGCAGTGGGGCTACAAATAATGACTACAGCTAGGCTAGTTCATAGAGGGAACAAAATTGATAGACGGGTCTCCAAATTTAACAGCAATTCTCAAAATGTATTTAATACATACATTTACCAATGATGAGTTGTGGAGCCAAAATAAACCTTTCTGAAGCAGCAGTAATTAAAAAAACACAATTTCGGATGAAAAATTCTAGAGGAAAGACACAATTTCTTTTCTACTCTCTCTGTCAAAAATTATATGGATTGTTGCTATATGAAGAAGTGATCAGAGTTGACAGCCAAAAAATGTAGCAAACATTGTATTAACCACTTGACTAATAAAATAGTAATAAAATACTAATAAAGTATTGTTCTGGATTTTGGGATGTTTGTGGCATTTTAAATTTATAATACAGTGTGATTTTTCTTGGTCTAAATAAATACTTTTGTTTATGGTTTTGAATTTGTAATTCAGTATTCTTTTTTGAAATACTCTTCCCCTAGTGTGTAAAATTTATGATCCCCAAATTCTGGGTCCTGCTATAATCAGTAGTGTGTTCTTTCATGGTTTCTAGCAGTGAGTTTGTTGTAATAAAATTAGAAGATGAGCTTTTGTTGGTGCATTTAAATACTTAGGCTACGTGCCTAGAAATTAAAACTAAGTGATAGGTAGGCATCTATGTTAAGATAGCCACTTTGATGTGGTGGTTTCAAATGCTAGTGCTGTAGAGTCAAAGGCTATATTAATGTTACTATTCAATGAGTCTATTAATCTTGAATTTAGTGGTGAGAGACTGAATCAATTAATAAACAGTGAAACCCTGCCCTGGTTCACTAACAATAATGCTAAATCAGAGCAAAGAAGCTGGAGAATTTCCTTAATCAGCGATAGACAAGGAGAACCTTATGAGATTGGTCCTGAGCTCCAGAGAAGCCAAATATCTGGGTGGGATGTAAATACTTGGGCTTATTAATGAGGTTATTCTGATCTGGGATTTTTTTTTTAATTTCTATTTAGATTCCAGCATACTGTGGCACTTCTTTCTCATCACCTCATCTCCTGAAATATGTTTTGTTTGTTTGTTTGTTTGTTTTCTGAGACAAGGTCTCACTCTGTCACCCAGGCTGGAGAGTGGAGAGCAGTGGCATGATCATGGCTCACTGCAGCCTCGACCTCCTGGACTCAAAGGATCCTCTCACCCCCACCTCAGTCTCCCAAATAGCTAGGACCACAGGCACATGCCACCATGCCCCGCTATTTTTTTTTTTATTTTTTGTAGAGACGGGGTTTCACCATGTTGCCCAGGCTAGTCTCGAACTCCTGGGCTCAAGCGATCTGCCCGCTGCAGCCTCTCAAAATGCTGGGATTACAGGCGTGAACCACTGCTCCCAGCCAAATATGTTCATCTTTATAGAAAAGTAGGCTTTGGGCTGGCACAGTGGCTCATACCTGTAATCCTAGCACTTCGCAAGGCCAAGATCACCAGAGGTTGGGACTTTGAGACCAGCCTGACCAACATGGAGAAAACCCGTCTCTACTAAAAATACAAAATTAGCAGGGTGTGGTGGCGCACACCTGTAATCCCAGCTACTTGGGAAGCTGAGGCAGGAGAATCGCTTGAACCTGGGAGGCGGATGTTGCAGTGAGCCGAGATAGTGCCATTGCACTCCAGCCTGGGCAACAAGAGCAAAACTCTGTCTCAAAAAAAAAAAAAAAAAAAGGAAAGAAGACTTTGGAGAGGTCCCAGGCCCTCACATTCTATCCTTGGATCATGTGAGGGTGAACACCTGCAATAATAAGGGTATTCAGAGAGAGGCCTGGCAAAGGTGGAGTTTGCCACGACCTGTACCCACCACCTTAGATGCTGTTCTTCTGAAAGAGTGAGCAGAAAGGAGCCTTCCAAAAAGCCTGTTCAGGGGTTCTCAAAGCCATGTTCCATGGAATACGTGTGTGAGTCACACAAATACTTTGCTTTGAAATTTAGGAAGAGCAGTCTTTTGCCAATTTTCAGAAAAAAGTAATGGCTTCAATTTTTTTCATTTTTCTTCCATAAAAGTTTCTGTAACTTTTGCTCCATGGTATTACTAGTCATTTACTGGCCAACAAAATGCGTTAAATGCATTAATAGCAAATCATATTAATTAAGATAATGCTAGCCACTGTGATGAATAACCTCCCAGCATTTGGTGGCTTGATGCAATGCAAGGTTCTCACTCAGCAACAGTGCAGTATGAGTGCTCCCAGATGGCAGGGCTCCAGGCACTATTTTTCAGCTTTGCCCTTCCCTCAGAGTGCAGAGCTCTGCAGGCAGCCTGCAGGCAGGGCAGGGGAGACGGAAAAGGTACATCTGCTTCATATTCACCTTGTAGAAGAGACACGTGTCACTTCTATTGGTGAAAGCTTGTCACATCTAGATGCAAGCGGGGGTGAGTGGAGAAGAGGGAGGGGAAATTGTGATCCTTGACTAGGTGGCCACTTCCCAGTGACAACTCTGCTCTCTGGAAAGGGAACAGTCTCAACATAGATATCTAGTTGTCCATGCAAACTAAAATCAGCTAAGAAAACCCTCAGAATTCACATAATTCCACAGCTTCCTTTCATGTGTTCATATTTGCTCTCAAATTTGATGCTATTTCATATACATATAATAGAGTCAGTCATATTTTCTGCCAGCTAAATATGCCAGGAAAACTGAGTCACCCCTTATATAAGTGCTGGGTAAGGAGGTGATCAAAAGTTGTCAAAACTGGGCCAGGCACAGTGGTTCACACCTATAATCCCAGCACTTTGGGAGGCTGAGGCGGGTGGATCACCTGAGGTCAGGAGTTCAAGACCAACCTGGACAACATGGTGAAACCCCATCTCTACTAAAAATACAAAATTAGCCGAGTGTGTTGGCCGGTGCCTGTAATCCCAGTTACTCAGAAGGCTGAGGCAGGAGAATTGCTGGAACCAGAGGGGCAGATATTGCTCAAATCACACCACTGCACTCCAGCCAGGGCGACAGAGTGAGACTCTGTCTCAAAAAGGGAAAAAAAAAAAGGAGTCAAATTACCATAGGAAATCTCTTGAATTGCCCTCTGCATACAGTCTGGTTAGGTCCTCCATAACCAGTATTCCCTTCAGTGGAGCAGATTAATCACTCTTTGGCTGGGACCCAGAGGAAGGAGTCAGCTTGTTTTTAATGACCATATTCAGGAATGCCACATATGGTTGCTCTAGTTGTGCACTGCCCAAAAGGGACCTTCTTAAGAGGTGTCCCACACAGTCTCGCCATCATGGATTTTTTTGATATTTACTATGGCAGATTTCCAGCAGATGGCAGTAGAGGGTCTATGCTAATGGTCCGTATACTATGACAATTCTCGAGGGCAGAAGGTCAAATTCTTATCTAGACAGGGCTGCTTTGCATTAATCCTTTTCCCATAACAACAGAGACATGAGTTCTTAATCAGAACTAATGTTTTGACTCCCACCAGACTTGCAGCATACTGGCAGCAATATTTATTGAATTCATTTCTGAGTTATTTAGCATATATTTAACTTAGCCAGTAACAGTTGCCAGTGGAGAACATAGCTTCTCAAAATTAAAGTTACTTTAAAACTTCTTAAGATTTACAAGGTTGCAGGAAAAACTGGCAAGTGCAACGATCATTTCTATTTAAAAAAAAAGAGAGATCACGGAACACATATGCATTAAAACTGTTGAAGAATTTCATTTCCACAAAAGCAAAATGTGCATCTATTTCATGACAGATTAATAAATCTTAGTGATTTTGAGTCACTGTTACCAAGAACTTGAAACTTCTATTTTATGTTGGATGTTTTACATAATTTTAAACAATGGCTTTATGTTTGTTATCACTGTTCATATTGAAAAATTAATACTATATCAACTTAAATAATACTGTGTGCCTGGGTCCTGGGGTGGTGGCTGTCAGTGTGGTGAGCTGCTCACTATCTGAGATGCTCTCAGGATCCCCGCTCATTTCAGCAGCAGAACACCAGGCAGAATCTCCACAACCATTCAGATTATTTCTCCCCTCCCATGCAGTTCCAGACTCAGAGAGTTGGATTTGGAGGATTTAAACGAGCAAGTGGTACTGTTGCGGGAAGTCAGCGACCCCGAATGGAGGGACCTGCTGAAGCCGTGACAGAAGAATATAAATTGTGAAGATTTCATGGACATTTGTTAGTTCTCCAAATTAATACTTTTATAATTTCTTATGCCTGTCTTTACTGCAATCTCTGAACATAAATTGTGAAGATTTCATGGACATTTATCATTTCCCCAATCAATACCCTTATAATTTCCTATGCCTGTCTTTACTTTAATCTCTTAATCCTGTTGTCTTCATAAGCTGAGGATGTATGTCACCTCAGGACCCTGTGATGATTGCATTAACTGCACAAATTGTTTGTAAAGCATGTGTGTTTGAACAATATGAAATCTGGGCACCTTGAAAAAAGAACAGGATAACAGCGATGTTCAGGGAACAAGGGAGATAACCATTAGGTCTGACTGCCTGGGAGCCAGGTAGGACAGAGCCATATTTCTCTTATTACTGAAAACGGGTAAGAGAAATATCGCTGAATTCTTTCCCCAGTAAGGAATATTAATAATTAACAGCCCTGGGAAAAGAATGCATTCCAAGGGGGGGCCTCTAAAATGGCCACTCTGGGGGTGTCTGCCTTATGTAGTTGCAGATAAGGGATGAAACACACCCTGGCCTCCTGCAGCACCCCCAGGCTTGCTAGGATTAGGAAATTCCAGCCTGGCGAATTCTAGTCAGACCAGTTCTCTGCTCTTGAACCTGTTAAGATGTTTATCAATGACAATGCGTGCACAGCAGGACATGGAACTTCATTAGTAATTCTAGTTTCACCGTGACCTTGTGATCTCATCCTGACCTTCTGCCTTGTGATCTTTTGTTGCCCTTGAAGCATATGATCTCTGTGACCCACACCCTATTTGTACACTCCCTCCCCTTTGAAAATTGCTAATAAAAACTTGCTGGTTTTACGGCTCAGGGGGCATCATGGGACCTGCTAACATGTGACGTCTCCCCCAGACACCCAGTTTAACATTTGTCTCTTTTGTACTCTTTCCCTTTATTTCTCAGACTGACTGACAGGGAAAATAGAAAAGAACCTACATTGAAATATCGGGGGCTGGTTCCCCTGATATGGTACCATGTTTCCAGACGTTTTGTCAGCCAAAGGCACTGTGTTCAAGGCTCTAGAGGGGGGTTAACGTTGCTGCCAACAGGCTGCCTTCAGGGCTATTGCATCTCCCTGTGCCTGGAGAAATTTGTTGCTCACAGCTCTGGAGGCTGGGAGGTCCAAGATCAAGGTGCCAGCAGATTCGGTGTCTGGTGAGGGCCTCTTCCTGGTTCAGAGATGGCATCTTCTCTTTGTGTCCTCATGTGGTAGAAGCAGTGAATGAACTCTCTAGGCCTTCTTCTACAAGAATATGAATCCCATTCATGGAGACTTTACCCTTCTGACTTAATCACCTTCCAAAGGTCCCACTTCCTAGTATCATCACCTTAGGGTTAGGATTTCAACATACAAATTTGGGGGGAACATCCATGTTCAGTTCATTGACACAGGCATTTCATGATGAATGGATTTCACAAGACTACAACAAAGCAAGACTTTAAGAAAAAATCCATGCCCATGGCATGGGTCTTTAAAAGTTGCCTGTCCCTAAGACAAGGCAGTTATACCAGAGACCAGGCTTTGTGTCTAGTAACTGCTACACAGTGGCAGCTGTAGTTGACAAGAATCTGATGACAGCATCCTTAAATGTGTGGCAACCCTGAAGCTCACTGGCTCCCAGACAATGATGGCTTTAGATTCTGAGGATAAGCTCTTTTTAAAAAGGAAGCATGGGCTGGACATGGTGGCTTATGACTGTAATCCCAGAACTTTGGGAGGCCAAGGTGGGGGATCACCCGAGGTCAGGAGTTCGAAACCAGCCTGGCCAACATGGTGAAACCCCGTCTCTACTAAAAATACAAAAATTAGCCAGGCATGGTGGTGTGTGCCTGTAATCCCAGCTACTCAGGAGGCTGAGGCAGGAGAGTCGCTTGAACTCAGGAGGCAGAAGTTGTGGTGAGCCAAGATTGTGCCACTGCACTCCAGCCTGGGCAACGAAAGTGAGACTCCATCTCAAAAAAAAAAAAAAAAAATAGCATGTATTTCAGGCCAGACACGGTGACTCACACCTGTAACCCCAGCACTTTGGGAGGCTGAGGCAGGCAGATCACTTGAGGTCAGGAGTTCAAAACCAGCCTGGCCAACATGGTGAAACCCCATCTTTACTAAAAGTACAAAAATTAGCTGGGTGTAGTGGCACTCACCTGTAACCCCAGCTACTCAGGAAGCTGAGGTACGAGAATCACTTGAACTGGGGAAGCGGAGGTTGCAGTGGGTGGAGATCGCACCACTGCACTCCAGCCTGGTTAAGAGAATGAGATCCTGTCTTCAAAAAATAATAATAGTAATAATAAGCCGGGTACAGTAGCATGTGCCTGTTGTCCCAGCTATTCAGGAGGCTGGGGCAAGAGAATCGCTTGAGCCCAGGAGGTAGAGGTTGCAGTGAGCCCAGATCACCCATTTTACCCTAGCCTGGGGGATAAAAGCGAAACCCTGTCTCAAAAAAAAAAAAAAAAAAAAAAATTCAAAGCTCTTTTGACAGTTCCTTTGAAATAATCCTAGTTCTGTTTCACCAAGGCAATGACTGTAAGATGAGAATTTCAAGATTTTCTTAAATGTTGGAAATTTTTTTAACTTCAGATATACTTTCAAGTGTTAAAATGAAATTTTAATTCATATGTTAACAGAAATCTTATACTCCCAGTGAAATTGCCTAAGACTAGACAGTTATGAATGACACATTACAAGTCATTTGGATGGTATTTTGCCATGGGTTCTGGTATAGCCACTGAGCCATGTGGACCAGCTCTTCATGGTTGATGGCAGCAGTTGTAAATCTTAGACCCAGACAACAAAGTTTGCTTTGACAGAATGATTTAATTTTTCCATCCATTTTGGGTGTTTATGCAAATTTTTATTCATACATATGATTTGCCAATGTTGGATTTAAGCACAGTCCATATCTTTCCTAACTGAATCAGAGGAGAGAAATCTTGTGCGCGTGACTGTTGTATACAAAGACAGGCTAATAATCAGGGAAGATAATTCCAAGAACACTTTTGCCAGTGCCTGGAGTGGTTTTCCAGCATAAGGGAAGGGTTGGGCTGAGCTGTGCACATCTTCCCACCCATTACCTCCCCCTGGGTAGGGGAACATGAGTCAAAGACAGATATAACTAGTTAGAGTGGGATGCAACAGCTCTTCTCCATGCAAACCTCAGCTTTCAGGGGGCTGTCAGTGAGGCATGGTTTGGTCTTTTCAGCACATTATTTTCAGTAATAAGTCAAAATGCCAAAGCAAGAATGCCACTGACACCATTTGTAGGATTTAAGATCCAATGGCTAATAATAAAGGAACTTCGGTGTGTTTTTCCTTCTTGGTGAGTGGGCTGGCTTTTGGTGATAGGGTAATGGTTACATCACCTTCTCTTCTTCCTCACCTCTAGGTGAGGTAGTGAGGGACTCACCCTCCTCTCACCACACCATGGCCTCCTTACCTACCAGCCACCGTTGCAGTTAGGCTGATCAGGTGAGCAGAAGTGGTGTCGGTGTCTGAGTGTGACTGTCCCATGATTTTCTCCTCATTTGCAGTGGCTGTGCAAGCCTTGAATTAAGGAACCTGGATCAGAAGGAGAGGGGTGCATGATGAGAAATTAGTTAATGGGTACAATGCACATTATTCAGGTGATAGATAACCTAAAAGCCCTGACCTGACCACCATGCAATCTATGCATGTAACAAAACTGCACATGTGCCCCATAAATTTGTACAAAAACAAAAAACAAGAGCCTGGATCTCTGAGCCATTACTGCCACCCACGAGACTGTGATATAATTAAGAAATAAACCTTCACTGTGTAAAGCCAATGACATTTGATATTTGCTGGTAACCTTTTATAATATTTGCCTGTATTAGTCCGTTTTCACACTGCTGATAAAGATATACCCGAGACTGCGCAATTTACAGAAGAAAGAGGTTTATTGGACTTACAGTTCCACGTGGCTGGGGAGGCCTCACAATCACAGTGGCAGGTGAAAGGCACGTCTCATATGGCAGCAGACAAAAGAAGAGAGCTTGTGCTGGAAAACTCCCATTTTTAAAACCATCAGATCTCGTGAGGCTCATTCACTATCATGAGAACAGCGCAGGAAAGAACTGCCCTCATAATTCAATCACCTCCCACTGGGTTCCTCCCACAACGTGTGGGAATTATGGGAGTTACAATTCAAGATGACATTTGGGTGGGGACACAGCCAAACCATATTACTGTCCTTGCTTTTTTCTCTCTGCAGATATCCTAAAACTTTTTTTCTAAGCCAAGGAACACTAGAAAGCTTTTGGAGGTAATGAATATGTTTATTACCTTGATCGTGGTGATGGTATCACAGGTGCATGCATATGTCTGAATTCATCAAATTGTGCACATTAAATATTTGCAGTTTTTTATATATCAATTTCACCTTAATAAAGTTGTAAAAAAGATCTGAATATGGAAGGAAACATTTTCCTTCCTGTGCCAGTGAGTAGAGGTTATATTTTTATATATTGTCATTTCCAAATCTGCCTCCTGAGCTGCAATGCTCCTGAGGGTGCTGTCCTCATCCTCAGGCTCTGATGGTGTACTCTGCCCATCACCACACATAACACCTTGGGTCCAGAGACCTAGCAGTTATTACTACCTGTGGGATGGCCAGGGGTGTCCTCGGGTAGGGGAGAGATGTGGGGAGGATGAATGGGGGGGGATAAAATTATACCCACATTCAGATGGGGAATTGAGGCTTAGCAAGATGAAGTCATGTATGTGTCCAGAGCATACAGCTTTGAAGCCAGGTAAGGATTCCATGCTAAATTATGCTAAAAGGAGTAGGGTCAGCTTGACAAGTTCAAGCTGAATGTGTCCAACTGCTTTCCTTGCAAATTTACTGTGATTCTGTGGAAAACATTGTTTTTTCAAATTATGGGCTGCAATTCATTATTGAGTGATGAAATCAATCCAATGATAAGTTTTAGGAGAATACAATAGAAAACAACAGATCACATTGGCACCATTCTTTAAAGTATTGCCCCTGAAAGTTGTGTTTGTTATTCACATACACACGTGTTTGATTGAGGTGTGCACCACATCTCTGGCAACAGATAGCAGTCAACAGAGTCTGAAATCACTGTGAGGAGAATTAGCCTTTAAATATTTGTGAAGTTAAGAGAATTTTTTAAATGTTATCTTTGTGGGTAACTTGTGATGTCCAATGAGCCAGCCCTTAAAAATTTCCCTCTGTTCCTTGGTTCTAAGACCATGAGGTGAAAGAGGCTGCTTTATTTACTCTATCTTGGAAGGCATTAATGCCAGCCTGCTCTGGCAACCAGATCTGCTCCAGCCCTCCAACACACAGGCCTGAGGATTCCTCTAGTATACCTGGATCTTTCCTAAGGAATTGGCAATATTAGAAACAGGAGTCATCCTTACCAAACATCCCATCCCAAAGACCTCCCATATCCTGATCCTCAATGTACCAAGAAATGCTTCCATCTTTCCAACGGCCAACCACACCTTCCCTCTTCCCTCCACACCCAGGGAATCCTGTATCCACTATCTCATTTCATCCCTCCCTAATCTTAGCCTGCTTCACACGGGACAGTCCATTTTAGCTGGAGAAGAGAATATAATATGACACCTTTTTAAGGGTAGTAAGTAAAGCAGAGTGATTGAGAAAGAAAAGAAAATTCACAGTGTGCAAGGAACTGGACATTTGCATGATATCTACAGCACTGTTTCTTAGACCTTAATGTGCATGCAGATCATTTGGGGATCATGTTAAATGCAGATTCTGACTCAGTAGGCCTGGGCCTGACATTCCATATATCTAGGTTCCCTGGTGATGCTGATGTTGCTGGTTCACAGGGCACACTTTAAGTAGCAAGCGTCTGTTTGCACAGTGGCTGGCACAGAGTGGGCACTCAAACATATTTACTTAATTGAATTAAATTGTAGAGGAATTTGGGCTTTATGCCAGGACTCATCAGCAAGAAGAAGTGTGCTAAGGTAAAGCAATCAGCTAAATCACCAGCTCATAATCCCAGAATCACAAAAATTCACCCAGGGAGTCATTTAAAAATTCCAGTGCTTAGGACCCCGTCTTCAGAGATGCTGATTTAATTAGCCTGGGGTGAAGACTGGACAACCAACATGTTAAAAATATTTCTAAGTGATCCCAATATGCAGCCAGGTTAGGGAAACACTGAATTCAGTGAAACTGTGTCATTGCCTTCTATGTGCCAGGCATTGAACTCTGAGCAAGGCACTGAAAGTACAGAGCTGACTGAGACCAGGTTTCTGCCCTCAGCAAACTAATAGGGGAAATAGGTCCACACGTGACTCCAAAGCAAAAAAGCGCTATAGTATACTTATGAAAACTCTTTTGGGAATACAGATGAGGGAGGAGCTGATTCAGCCTGAAGGAAGTGGGAGGAAAAAAGGCCAGTGACCAAGAGTGAAGACATTTGGATTTTAAAGGATGGCTGGGGGTTGCCAGGCAGATATGTTCTGTTCTTCCAAATCTCTGTTCTTCCCCATTATTGGCCAGGTAAATAATGCTTGGCCAGGACTTGGGCTCCCAAATTCTGTACTAGCTGCCTCCTGCTGCCACAGGTTTATGACAAAGACCTGTCCACAGGGAATAAGGTCAATCCAATGAATATCCTTTTTTACCAGCTGGGGATATTTGTAAGGCCATGTACACGCTGTTAGTGTGCTGTCTGAGTCAGAGTGCAGTCAGGAAAACAGCCCACATCAGATATTCGATACAGTGAAATTAATGGGGAACTAATTATTTGATAGAGTTGCTGAAAATCCAAACAAAGAATCATAAAGCAACACAGATATTAGCAAATGCAGCATGCCCAAAAGCTCAAGGGATGCAAGGAGGTGATGGGATTAATAAAACCCAGGAGTCAGAGGTGTCTGACAGGAGCTGGAATCACAACAGAGACTGCAGAGAGGGAGCTGGACTGACCAAGGAGATGGAGCCATTTCCAATAACACGAAAATGACACCCAAGGTGGAGGCCAGAGGGAGACAGCTGCCTTTCCCTTCCTTCTGCTCCACAGTCTCCCACTAATGCATCCCATTGGCTAAATCCAGCCAGAAGACAGTTGACAAAGAAGCCTAGGTGATATAGTTTTCAGGAGTTGGCCTCTGAAGGGTAGGGAGTGAATCTGGGTGTTTGTAAGCTTAACTCATGTATTCTAGATATCTGGCTGAAGGCTTACACCAAAAGTGGACTGAGTAATTTCCTTGTCCCTCTCCCCTACACCTAAAACTTTATCTTGGCCCAGGGTAGAACTTATCATCTGGTGTACTGGAGACACTTGGGTCAGAATCCCCAAGCAGGACACCTCAAGCTGCGAGTGGATTTTTTCATTTACCCTAGGATGCTAGACAAATATATATGATCTGTGTGCCACGGAGTAAACACATTTCAGAAGCAATACTATAAGAACAGGCAAAGAAAGAGGGATTAGAGGAAGCTCACATCTAGGAAGCTTCTCCTTGAGCAGAGTGAGCGTCAACCTCCCAAACTGAGGAGTTCCAAGATGAGGCAGTTCCAGACTCAACCAATAGTACTAGCAAAAAGAAAAGCAATCAAAGAAGACAGCCAATATTGAAGGAGAGAAATGTGATTAAAATCCATTTTCTTCACATAATCCTGATGAAGGATGACTTAAAATAAAACCAAAAGTTTCCAAGCATCAGGTTTTGATATAAATAACAGGGCTCTGTAGAATGTTCTGTATCATAAACAATTGTTTCTTTCAGTTCCTATTGTCAGGCCTCTGAGCCCAAGCTAAGCCATTATATCCCCTGTGACCTGCACGTACACATCCAGATCGCCGGTTCCTGCCTTAACTGATGACATTCCACCACAAAAGAAGTGAAAATGGCCTGTTCCTGCCTTACCTGATGACATTGTCTTGTGAAATTCCTTCTCCTGGCTCATCCTGGCTCAAAAGCTCCCCCACTGAGTACCTTGTGACCCCCACTCTGCCTGCCAGAGAACAACCCCCCTTTGACTGTAATTTTCCTTTACCTACCCAAATCCTATAAAACGGCCCCACTCCTATCTCCCTTCGCTGTCTCTCTTTTGGGACTCAGCCCGCCTGCACCCAGGTGAAATAAACAGCCATGTTGCTCACACAAAGCCTGTATGGTGGTCTCTTCACATGGACACGCATGAAACCTATACCCACAGAAACAAAGTGTGACACACACGGGGAAGAAAACAGGCAATGGAAATTGCCTAGGAGAGGGCCCAGATTGAATTGAACAGACAAAGACTTTAAGTCTATCATTATAAATGTGTTCAAAGAACTAAAGCAAACCAGGCTTAAAGAAGTAAAAAAAGGATTATGACAATGTTTCATCAAACAGACAATATCAATAAAGAGACTTTATTTTAAAAAAATTAAAATTATGGCATTAAAAATTACAGTAATTGACATGAAAAAAATCACTAAAAGGGCTCAACTATAGATGTGAATTGGCAGAAGAAAAGAACAGCATAATTGAAGACAGGTCAATAGAGAGTATGAAATCCAAAACAGAGAATAAAGAATGAAGAAAAAGAAACAAAATCTTTAAGAAATGTGGAACACCATTAAGCATATCAACATACACTTAATTGGAGTAACAGAAGGAGAGGAGAGAAAGGAGCAGAAAAATTCTACCCATCCAAGATCAACCAACTCTAAGTAGAATAAATGCAAAGAGATCCCCATGTACAAATGCATCATAGTAAAAATGCTGAAAATGAAAGACAAAAGGAAAATTTTGAAAGTGGCAAGAGAAAATGACTTGTCACATACAAAGAAACCCTAATAAGAATGACATCTGATTTCTTATAATAAATTATGGAGGACAGGAGGCTGTGGGATAGCATATTCAAAGTGCCCCCCCACCAAACAGCCAAGACTCATATCCAGAAAAACTATCTTTCAAAAATAAAGGTGAAATAGCCAGATGCAGTGGCTCACATCTGTAATCCCAGCACTTTGGGAGGCTGAGGTAGGTGGATCATCTGAGGTCAGGAGTTCTAGACCAGCCTGGCCAACACAGTGAAACCCCATCTCTACAAAAAATACAAAAAATTAGCCAGACATGGTGGTGCATGCCTATAATCTCAGCTACTCAGGAAGCTGAGGCAGGAGAAGCGCTTGGGCCCAGGAGACAGAGGTTGCAGTGAGCCAAGATTGCACCACTGCATTCCAGCCTGGGTGACAGAGTGAGACTCCATCTCAAAAAAAAAAAATTAAAAATTAAAAACAAAGGTGAAATAAAAACATTCCCAGATAAATAAAAAGTCAGATAATTCATTGCTGGCAGAACATTTTCCTACAAGAAATACTAAAGCAGTTTTTTCATTCTAGAAGCATAAAAACACTAGACAGCATTTAATAATAGAAATAAATTGGAAAATTCACCAATACATAAAAATTTAAAAACATGCTCTGAAAAAACCAATACGTCACTGAAAAAAACCACAAAGGAAATTATTAATAGAAAATATTACCTATGAATAAAAATGAACACACACCATAGAAAAACATGAGACTCAGTTAATGCAGCAGTTAGAGAGAAACTTATACATGCCTACTTTACTTTAAGAGAAGAAAAGAAATATTTCAAATCAACAACCTAACACTCCACCTTAAGACAGTGAAAAAAAAGAGCAAAAACCCAAAACAAGCAGAAGGAAGGAAATAAGGACTATAGCAGAAATTAATGAAATACATAATAGAAAGATAACAATTATCAATGAAACAAAAAGTTGCTTCTTTGAAATGATCAATAAAATTGACAAATGTTTGGCTAGACTGATTAAGAAAAGACGACTAAGACTCATATTACTAAAATCAGGAATAAAATAGGGTATATTACTACCCACCTTAGAGAAATAAAAAGGAATATAAGGAAATACTATGAATAGATGTATACCAACAAATTAGATGACCTAAATGAAATGGACATGTTTCTAGAATGATACCGGCTACCAAAACTGACACAAGAATAAGCAGAAAACCTGAATACCTCTATAATAAGTAAAAACATTGAAACAGTAATTTAAACACTATCTACAAAGAAAAACCCAGGCATAGATGACTTTACTAGTGAATTATACCAACATTTAAAGATGAATTAATACCATTTCCCAACAAATTCTTCCAAAAATGGAAGAGGAGGGAACACATCTCAATACATTCTATGAGGCTTGTGTTATCCTGATACCGAAACTGAACAAGTACGTACGAGAAAATAAATCTGCATACTAATATCTCTTGTGCATATAAATGTAAAATTCTTCAACATAATACTAGCAAATTAAATCTAGCAATATATATGTTTCGGGTTTTCTGGAATTTTGGGGTTTGTTTTTTCAGACATGGTCTCACTCTGTTGTGCAGGCTGGGGTGCAGTGGCACAATCATAGCTCACTGTAGCTTCAAACTCTTGAGTCCAATTGATGCTTCCATCTCAGCCTCCTGAGTAGCTAGGGCTACAGGTGTGTGCCACCACACTCAGCTAATTTTTTTTGTAAAAATTTGTGTAGAGACGGAGGTCTTGCTTTGTTGCCCAGGCTGAGCTCACACTCCTGGCCTTAAGTGATCCTCCTACCACAGCCTCCTAAAGTGCTGGGATTGCAGGCATTAGCCACTATGCCCAGCCCACATCCAGTAATATATAAAAAGGATTATAACCATAACCAAGTGGGATTTATCCTAAGAACATAATGTTGATTTTATATCAGAAAATAAATTAATATGATACATCTTATCAATAGAATTAAGGAAATAAACCGCATTATTATCTCAAAATAATTTTACAAAATTAAACTCTTGATGATAAAAACACTCAAAAACTAGGAATAGAAGGGAACTTCCTTAACCTCATAAAAGGCATCTATGAAAAACCTACAGCTAACATTACACTTAATGGTGAAAAGTTGAAGGCTTTTGTGCTAAGATTGGACATAAGAAAAGGATGACCACTCCCACCACTTTATTCAACATTGTATTGGAGGTTCTAGCAAGCACAATTAGGAAAAACTAAATAAATAAAAGGTATCCAGATTTCAAAGAAAGAAAGAAGTCTCTAGCTGCAGATGCCATGATCTCATATACAGACAACTCTAAATATCCAGTAAAAAGCTTTGAGAACTACCAAATGGGTTTAGCAATGTTGTAGGATACAAGACCAATATACAAAAATCTACTGTGTGTTCATACAGTAGGAATGAACAAACAAAAAAGAAAATTAAGAAAACAATTTTGGCCCAGTGCAGTGGCTTGCACCTGTAATCCCAGCACTTTAGGAGGCTGAGGCAAGTGGATCACCTGAGGTCAGGAGTTTGAGATCAGCCTGGCCAACATGATGAAACCCCATCTCTACTAAAAATACAAAAATTAGCCCGGCATGGTGGTGCACACCTGTAATCACAGCTACTTGGGAGGCTTAGGCAGGAGAATTGCTTGAACTTGGGAGGCAGAGGTTGCAATGAGCGGAGATGTGCCACTGCACTCTAGCCTGGGTGATGGAGTGAGACTCTGTCTCAAACAAAAACAAAAACAAAAACAAAAACAAAAAACAAAGAAAACAATTTCATTTGCAATGCCTCAAAATGAGTAAAATGGGGCAGGACGCAGTGGCTCATGCCTATAACCCCAACACTTTGGGAGGCCGAGGCTGGCAGATCGCTAGAGGTCATGAGTTCAAGACCAGCCTGGCCAACATCGTGAAACCTCGTCTCTACTGAAAAAAACAAAAACAAAAACAAACAAAAATTAGCCAGGTGTGGTGGTGGGTGCCTGCAATCCCAGCTACTCAGGAGGCTGACGCAGGAGAATTGCTTGAACCCGGGAGGCAGAGGTTGCAGTGAACAGAGATCACACCACTGCACCCCAGCCTGAGCAACAGAGGGAGACTCCGTTTCAAAAAATAATAATAATAATACAATGGGAATAAAGTTAACAAAAAAATGCAAAAGCTGTACTCTGAAAATTATAAAACATTGTTGAAAGAAATTTTAAAAGACATAAGTAAATGGAAAGACATCTATGTTTATGGATTAGAAGACCTAGTATTTTTAAGATGACAATATTCCCTGGACTTATTTAGACTTAACACATTTCCTAACAAAATTCTACCTGGCTTCTTTGCAGAAATTATTAAGCTGATGCTAAATTTCATTTGGAAATTCTAGGGACCCAGAAGAACCAAAGCAATCTTGAAAAATAACAAAGTGAGAGGATTCACACTTCCTGATTTCAAATTTTACTACAAAGCTAGTAATCAAGATAGTGTGATACTAGAATAAGAAAAAATGTACAGATCATTGGAATACAATTGGGAATTTAGAAATAAGTCCTCATATTTACAGTCAGTTGATTTTTGGCAAGAGTGTCACTGGAAATCAATGGAAGAAAGAATAGTCTGTTAAACAAACAATGCTGGAACAGCTGGCTATCTAGAAGACAAGCATGAAGTTGTACCCTTACCTCACACCATATTCAAAAATTAGCTCAAAATAGATCATATATCTCATGTAACTATAAAATTCTTAGAAGAAAACATTGGCATATATCTTTTTGACCTTCGAATAGGCAGTGGCTTTTTAGATATGACACAAAAAGCACAACCAACAAAATAAAAAATAGACAATTTAGACACTATTAAATTAAAAACTTTTGTATTTCAAAAGATGCGTCAAAAAATTACAAAGCACCCCAGAGAATGGGAGAAAAATTTGTAAATCATATATCTGAGAAGGGATTTGTATCCAGAATATCTAAAGAACACGTATAACTCAATAATACAAATAATACAATTTAAAAACAGGCAAAAAATCTGAATAGCTATTTCTCAAAAAAAGAGATATACAAATACCCCAAATTCATATAAGATGCTCAATTATTATTTTCCGCATTGAATTGTCTTGGCATCCCCATCAAAAATCAACTGACTATAAATGTGAGGGCTTACTTCTGGACCCTCAATTCTATTCCACTGATCGTCATTTCTATTCTTACATCAGTGACATACTGTCTTGACTACTGTAGATTTGAAACTGGGAAGCGTAAGTCCTCTAACTTTATTCTTTTTCAAGATTGTTTTGGTTATTCTGGGTCTCTTGCATTTCCATATAAATTTTAGATCAGCTTGCCAATTTCTACAAAGAAACCAGCTGGGATTTTAATAAGGATTGCTTTGAATTTTAGATCAAGTTGGGGGAAATATTGCCATCTTAAAATATATAGTCTTCTGGCTGGGCACGGTGGCTCACACCTGTAATCAAGCACTTTGGGAGGTTGAGGTGGGCAGATCTCTTGAGGTCAGGAGTTTGAGGTCAGCCTGGCCAACATGGTGAAACCCTGTCTGTACCAAAAATACAAAAATTAAGTGTGGTGGTGCATGCCTGTAGTTCCAGCTACTCAGGAGGCTGAAGCAGGAGAATTGCTTGAACCTGGAAGGTGGAGGTTGCAGTGAGCCAGGATCATGCTGCTGCATTCCAGCCTGGGCGACAGAGCAAGACACCATCTCAAATAAATAAACAAAATAAAATAAAATAAAATATATAGTCTTCCGATTCTTTGACACAAATGTGTTTCTATTCACTTGGGTTTTCTTTAATTTCTTTCAACAGTGTACAAGTTTTTGGATTTTCAGTGTACAAATTTTGGATTTATTTCTTTTCTTAATATATTCCTAAGTATTTTATTGTTTTTGATGCTATTCTAAATGGAGTTTTCTTAATTTCATGTTCAGATTGTTGCCTGCTAATTTATAGAAATATTTCTATAAACTAGAAATGACGATCTTGAATCCTGCATCCTTACTGAACTGGTTTGTTAGTTCCAGTGTTTTCTTTTTGGTGAATTCCTTAAGATTTTCTATATACAAGATTATGGATATAGAAATGCACCTATGTACAAGTAGCTTGTATACATGAATCTATACACAAGATTGTGTCATCTATTAATAAATATATTTTAATATCTTCCTTTTAAGTTTAGATGCCTGTATTTTATTTTCTTTGCCTACTTGCCCTAGCTAGAACTGCCAGCACAATGCTGCATGGAGTGGCAAAAGTGGGTATCCTTATATTGTTACTGGTCTTAGTGTAAAACAATCAGACTTTCATCAGTTAAGTATAATATTAGCTGTAGGATTTGTCAGTGTTTTCTTGTAAAATATTCTTTGTTAGTTTCTTTGTCTATTCTTGGTTTCTTGAATATTGGATGTTGAATTTTGTCAAATGATTTTTCTGCGTCTAGTGATATAATTGTTTTTATCTTTTATTTTATTAATATGGCATTTTACATTAATTGATTGTCATTAATTGATTAATTAATTTTCCAATGTTAAACTAACCTGTATTCCAGGGATAGTTCCACTTGGTCATGGTGTATAATCATTTTCATGTGTTACTAGATTCAATTTGCTAGTAGTTTTGGAGGATTTTCACATCTACATTAATAAGAAATGTTACTCTGTGGTTTTCTTTTTATTGTCATGTCTATCGTTTTGGTATCAGGCTTATACAGGCCTCATAAGTAAGTTTGGAAATGTTCTCTCCTCTTTTAATTTCTGTAAGAGTTTGTAAGGATTCTTATATATTTGTTAAAATTCACTAGTGAAGATGTCTGTAGCTGAGTTTTTGTTTATGGGACGTTCTGAAGTTACTAATTCAATTATTTTTGTCTTGTTATAAGTCTACTCATATTTTCTGTTTCTTCATGGGCTGATTTTGTTAATTTGTTTTTGTTTCCAGGAATTTCTCCATTTCCTCCAAGTTATGTAGTTTGTTGGCATACGGTTATTTAGAGTTTTCTTTATAACCGTTGTTATTCCATGTAAGGTCAGTAGTGAAGTCTCCTCTCTCAGTTCTAATTTTAGTAATTTGAATCTTCTCTCTCCTTTTTTGTTGGTCAGACTAGCTAAAGATTCATCAAAATTGTTGATATTTTCAAAGAATCAACAACTGCTTTTGTTGATTTTCTCTATTTTTCTATTCTGTATTTCATTCATTTCCATTCAAATGTTTATTATATCATTCTTATACTTGCTTTGGATTTAATTTGTTTTGTTTTGTCTTCCTTCCTTCCTTCCTTTTTTCCCTTCCTTCCTTCTTTCCTTCCTCCCTCCCTCCTTCCCTCTCTCTTTCTTTCTTTTTTTTTTTTTTTTTGTCAGAGTCTTGCTCTGTTGCCCAGGCCTGAGTGCAGTGGTGCAATCACAGCTCACTGCAGCCTCGACCTCCCAGGCTCAAGCAATTCTCCCACCTCAGCCTAACTAGAAGCTGGGACTACAGGGTTGCACTACTACACCCAGCTAACTTTTCTGTATTGTTCTGTGGAGAAGGGGTTTCACCATGCTGCCCAAGCTGGTCTGGAACTCCTGGGCTTCAGCGATCCAACCACCTCTGCCTCCCAAAGTGCTGGGATTATACCACGTTTGGCCTATTTTCCTATTTCTTAGGGGGTACAGTTAGGTTATTGATTTTAGATCTTTGTTTATTTATTTATTTTTAGAGGTAGGGTCTTGCTTTGTTACTCGGGCTGGAGTGCAGTGGCACCATCATAGCTTACTGCAGCCTGAAACTCCTAGGCTCAAGCCATACTTCTGCCTCGGCCTGTGGAGTATCTGGTATTACAGGCAGGAGGCACCACATCCGGCTTTTCCTTTTTTATTATAATACAGTTTTTCCCAACTATAAATTGTTCTCTAAACACTGCTTTATCTGCTTCCAGAGGTTTTGCTATTGATAGATGCAGGGGGAGGATAAGAGGGAGGGTCCCCAGAGAACTTCCCACTGGCCTGTGCACTGGGAGAACCGGGTGGAGCCGGGGGAAGTTTGGGCCGTTTGCAGCCAGGAGAAGCCTGGACTCTTCAGTTTCTGTGTGGTGGCCTGGGATTCAATCTGTGAGGTGGTGGGCCTGTTAGCAGGACTCCATCTCGCTTTGCTGAGTTTTTTTTTTTCTTTTTTTCCCCCTTTTGCCCAATAAAATCCTACTCACTCTTCCATGTGTCCGCGTGCCTAAATTTTTCTGGTCGTGTGACAAGAATCCAGTTTTAGTTGAACTAAGGAGCAAAGTTCTGCAACGTTTTGGCGCCCAGACGTGGGGTCTGAGGAGGGGTAAGATGTGAACCAAAAATTCTTTTTCCCTTTCACTTCTAAGACTTTTTGTCCTCAGACTTCTTCTGAGGTAGAGGAAGCTGTGCAGGAGCCCACCCCAATGGCTGCAGGCTCGAGGGATGAATGGGCAAACGGGGACTCCCCTGCCTTCCTCCCGGCCAGGGCTAGGAACCCGTTTGTATAAGAATAAGAGGTTCTTCCCCCAGGCATCTTTCCAACTCTGCACTTTAAACTTTTTTTTTTCCTTTTCTCTACACTGTCAGCAGTACACTTTTAAGTGAGAGGGGTTTTTGTTTGTTTGTTTTTTTCTTCCTTTTCGAAGATGTTTTACTAGGCCAGGAATGAGAAGGATCACTGTTTATAGTCTCTGCAAAGTTTTGATTATGAAAAAGGATTTGTGAGGTTGGTCTTAAGCTGTAGCCAATCTGGTGTGCTTTGCACGCCTATGTGAATTGTCTGTAGCAAACTTTGCTGAAGGCTTCCATCTTGCTTTATGCCCTTGGAAGCTGGCCTGTAACCACGTGGCAATGCTTTGTTTAGCCTCTGCCATTTTACAGGGTAGCCGGGGTTCAATCCTGGCTTAGGGACTGAGTACTTTAAGGTTGATACCTGTGTGACTTTTGCCATTTGCTGACTCTCTTCTTCTCCATGAACAACGTCTAGGCTTTTTCTTAAATCTTCCTTTCTCTGGGTCATCTTTAAAGGTTCTAAATTTTGTGAGAACTGCTTACCCCGTTTGAAAATACCTCATATACTCACGGTTAAATCATAGTCTTAATTGAGGCTTGTTGGTTTCACCTGCAAGGTTACTTTCAGTAAGATTTGAAAGCCAGAAATATTGGCCACTTGGCAGGGCTAAAGTCAGGTAATAAGGGAGATGGCAGGGCTAAAGTCAGGTAATAAGGGAGTTAAAGGGATTTTCTTAAAGAGTGCTCAGCTTAATTAAAAGTGGATATCCTAGTTATAGGTATATTTAAAAGGCCTTTATGTTTTTCTTTTCTTGGATCTTGTTTTGCTGGAAACGGGTTTTTTCTCAGTTGACTAAATTCTTTTTCTGCATTTTCTCTTGCTACTCTTATTATATATGCATCGTGTGTGTAATGTCTATAAAAAGACCTCTAATTAATTGGCCTAAAGGAAGATCAGTGCTTTGCCGAGACCAGCTCAGTCGGGGAGACCCTAACCCAGCAGCGCTAGAGGAATTAAAGACACACACAAAGAAATATAGAGGTGTGAAGTGGGAAATCAGGGGTCTCACAGCCTTCAGAGCTGAGAGCCCCGAACAGAGATTTACCCACATATTTATTAACAGCAAACCAGTCATTAGCATTGTTTCTATAGATATTAAATTAACTAAAAGTATCCCTTATGGGAAACGAAGGGATGGGCCAAATTAAAGGAATAGGTTGGGCTAGCTAACTGCAGCAGGAGCATGTCCTTAAGGCACAGATCACTCGTGCTATTGTTTGTCACTTAAGAATGCCTTTAAGCTGTTTTCCACCCTGGGCGGGCCAGGTGTTCCTTGCACTCATTCCCATAAACTCACGATCTTCCAGCATGGGCTTTATGGCCATCATGAACATGTCACAGTGCTGCAGAGATTTTGTTTATGGCCAGTTTTGGGGCCAGTTTATGGCCAGATTTTGGGGGGCTTGTTCCCAGCAGTGCTTGGATCAAATATTTTTTAAAGGGAAAATAAAAGCTGTGGTACCTTTTAGTTCACATGACTTTAATCTTTGAGAAATAAAAACAGCCTTAAAAATTATTGGTGAGATGCAGATGTCCTCAAAATGTAAATAGGTGAACTAAATTATGCAGGTCAGATACTAAGTTTGCTAAATGTTTTAAGGTTATAAACTGCCTTTTTGGTTTTTGAGAACTGTTTGACTTGCCTGCTTCACAATTGGTAAGGCCTGGGAACATATGGAATTAACCATGCCCTTAATTATGCTGGAAGCAGTCAAACCTTGGCTGCACCCAGCACATAATTAAATTACTAGGTTTTGCATTAAAGTTAAAAATTGCTAAGAATGACCATTATAACATGAAATTGAAAGTACTGGAAATAGATTTACATGTGAGGTGCATAAGAACAGTAAGATGTGTTTTTAGTAAAAGATTGTACAAAAGCATGGAAATGTAAATCCTTGCCTAGGGTTAAAGGATGATTTTTGAATTATATAAGATAAAGCTTAAGGTTTAAACAAATAATGGAAGGATTGTAAAAATTAATCTTGCAAAAATTCCATGTGTGAATATATTGACTAAATTCAAAAGGGTATTATATGATTTTTCTGTAAATTGAGCATTGAAATAAAAGCACAGCAAGGTACTCTTAAGGCACTAATATTCTCTTTAGCAAAATTTGTTAGGGTTATAAAAGGTTTTTGTTTTTTAAACTTCTGAGTCATCATTTTGGCAAAATAAGTAACATGGTAATCTGGAATTCTATTTCATAACATCAAGTGTTTTAAACTTCTAACATATTTTAACAGACTTCCCAAAATCAAACTTCAGTTTCAAAATTGTCTTTCCTGATGCCTGACATTTGGATGCTACAGAGGGCCCCTGGAGTATCCAAAAGAGAGGTAAACAGAATTATTTGACATGTTTAGTTACATGGGATTGCCAAAACGGTGTTCAATCTTCTTTAAGTTATATTTTGGTGGATAATACTAATATACATTCCAAAGTCATATGGGATTTCTAAAATTCTAATATCTAAAGTATATGCTAAATCATAATTAAGGTGGTTATGTTATTTTAAACCACAGACATTACCAAACATTTTTGCCAATTGTGTTTCTGACTGTAACTACCCTGGACATTTTGTTATTCACAATTGTTGTCTTGTTTTGATCCTTTTCAAAGTATGGACTATATTAAGCTATAGGACTCTGACAGGTGCTTTCAAATACAGGTTTCTCATAACCCTGGAGACTGTGACATTGGAATAAAGGAAAAACATATAGGATTCATTTAGAGCTGAAATGTTCACCAATATCAAGCAAAGCAAGAGCTACTGGATGGACTGAACTAATAGAAAACTGAAGAAATCTTTTTGACTGTGCTTGGAACATGCTAATCCTTGTTTTGTTTTTCAGAGCCAAGGAAGCTTATTTTGAGCTATTTATGGTCTTTAATAATTGAGAAAGCTATACTCCTGTGAACAAAATTTGGAGCATGTTTGTTTCTCTCTGCCTGGTTCCTCTAGAATTTGGAAACTATCTGTGAGTATTCTTGGCTTATGGCAATATAGTTGTTTGCATCAGTGCAGTAAGAATCCATTTTCTTTTGCAACAGGTTGCAATTGAAGAAACTGGTTGTTTTACCAAGGCTTAGACTAGAAAGGTATGCTTCCCTTTAAGGAGTTGTATTAGTCTGTTTTAATGCTGCTGATAAGGACATACCTGAGACTAGGCAATTTACAAAAGAAAGAGATTTAATTGGACTTAACAGTTCCATATGGCTGGGGAAGCCTCAAAATCACAATGGAAGGCAAGGAGGAGCAAGTCCTTTCTTACATGGATGGCAGCAGTCAAAGAGAGAATGAGGAAGATGTAAAAGTGGAAACCCCTGATAAAACCATCAAATCTCGTGAGACTCATTCATTACCACAGAATAGTATGGGGGAACCACCCCCATGATTCAATGATCTCCCAGCGGGTCCCTCCCACAACACATGGGAATTATGGGAGTACAATTCAAGATGAGAATTGGGGGACACAGAGCCAAATCATATCAGAAGTCAAGCTTGACTTGCAGAGCCAATAAAAGCCCCTTGGGAAAACTGGCCTTGTACTTTTGTCTACACAGTCCCCCTACAGGGTTCCTAACCTGTGATGAGTAAAAAATGTCACTCTCCAACAGGCTCAGGAACCACATGCTCATGGGACCTCAAGAGAAGAGGAGTTTACCCAACTCACAAGTATTTGAGGATACAAACCCATGGCTGGGCTCAGCTTTAAAAGGTCTTATCTGAGATTTCTTGTGGAACAGAGTTCCATCAAAGCCAATCTAAAAGGCCTATGTATAAATAATCATTTTTGTTGCACTTTATGCAAATAATCAGGCAAAGTATAAGACTAAATTCTATTGTGCAAACAACACAGTCCTATCATGATTTGTTTTTAATAGAAATGATGACTAGGGAGAGAGAAATTATAATTTATTTCAAAACTTATCATCATTAGATTCTAGACTTGTTAGTTGGTTTTAAGTTTTTGCCTACATTTTAGACTAACCCTGCTTGTTCCTGTGAACCAACCAGCAATCTCTGGCTGCAGCTCAGAAAGAACAAAAGGGATGTTATATAAAAATCTGGATCAATATTCTAGTTCTGAGCAATTATCCTGCAAATCCTGCCAGGTGATGGCAATAAATAGGATGGCCATCACCTGGAGGTTTCCTTTTTGGGAAAGTAAGACCAAGGGAGCTAACCAAAGCCAAGTCCCATGCACTCAAATCTTAGCAAGCATAACTATAGCCACCAGTTATCTGGGTGTGTCACAAGACATCCTTTTCTTTCCCTTGTTGGAGGAGGACTCAATTCCACAGCTTAACCTTAGCATTGAGCTTATGATAAGGAGTCCATACAATCGCCCCGAGACACATTTTTGTCCCAAACTCACTTCCAAGCTTCGGGTCAAAGCCGTAGGAAAGAAATCAGGATCCCAGGATTCCAGAGGCAGTTAATAATGGAAGTTAAAAGGCACAGTGCAGGTGAGCATGACTAATTCCTGCCCATTAAGCCAAGCTTCTTGTTTCATGGATAAAGGTCATACTAGAATCCATGGCATAAATGAAGTCTAGGGAATTCAAGGGCTACTGACAGCAGGGGAGATAGGGATATTCCCACCCCCAACCCCCAACTCCCACTAACATGGATGAAAGCCATTTTGACACCCATGCATGGCACCCTGTGGCAGTTGCTGGGACTCAGGGATACAAGGATGGAGGAAAGAAAAAGGAACACCTAACTTTTCCTCCCTCACATACACAAGGGATTTGCTAGGAAGAGAAAGGAACCAGGGTCACCTGCTACCCTCTTTCTAGATGAGTAGCCATTCCTCTACAGTGCTTCCTGAACCCCTAAGACTTCTCTGAAAAAATGCCTCCTTTTTCCTTTTTCCTCCTTTGTCCTGTTCACTGATAGTTAATTGTATCTCTGTACTATGGGACGCTCCCTTCAGATGCATCCTCCAAACTGGGAAGAGTTAATTTCCCAAACCTTAGACTGGTTGGCTTAGGATTGGGCTCAGGGGAAGGGAACCCAGAAGTCTAATATGGGGCAAAAGAGTATAAGTTTTTTTAGCAGTCAGACTTTTGGTGTCTCCTCCCTGCGCAAACTGGTAAAAGGCCTCAGGATTTTTGAGCTGCCCTTACCCCCGCTGTTGCAGGAAGTCAAGGACCCCGAATGGAGGGACCAGCTGAAGCCATGGCAGAAGAACATAAATTGTGAAGATTTCATGGACATTTATCACTTTCCCAATCAATACTCTTGTGATTTCCTATGCCTGTCTTTACTTTAATCTCTGAATCCCGTCATCTTTATAAGCTGATGATGAATGTCGCCTCAAGACCCTGTGATGATTGCGTTAACTGCACAAATTATTTGTAGAGCATGTGTGTTTAAAAAATATGAAATCTGGGCACCTTGAAAAAAGAACAGGATAACAGTGATGTTCAGGGAACAAGGGAGATAATCTTAAAGTCTGGCTGCCTGTGGGCTGGGCAGGACAGAGCCATATTTCTCTTATTACCGAAAATGGGTAAGAGAAATATCGCTGAATTCTTTCCCCAGTAAGGAATATTAATAATTAACAGCCCTGGGAAAAGAATGCATTCCCAGGGCGGGGCCTCTAAAATGGCTGCCCTAGGAGTGTCTGCCTTATGCAGATGTAGATAGGGATGAAACACACCCTAGTCTCCTGCAGCATGCCCAGGCTTGCTAGGATTAGGAAATTCCAGCCTGGCAAATTCCAGTCAGACCGGTTTTCTGCTCTTGAACCCTGAAAATGCATGCACAGCGGGACATGGAAGTTCATTAGTGATTCTAGTTTCGCCCTGACCTTCTGCCTTGTGATCTTTTGTCACCCTTGAAGCATGTGATCTCTGTGACCCACACCCTATTCGTACACACCCTCCCTTTTGAAAATTGCTAATAAAAACTTGCTGGTTTTATGGCTCAGGGGGCATCACGGAACCTGCCAACATGTGATGTCTCCCCCGGACACCCAGCTTTAAAATTTCTCTCTTTTGTACTCTTTCCCTTTATTTCTCAGACCGGCCGACACTTACGGAAAATAGAAAAGGACCCTCGTTGAATTATCGGGGGCAGATTCCCCCAATACCCACCCTTATTTCATTTTGATACACATTTTCTTTCTTTTCTTCTTCTTTTTAATTTTTTTTCTGAGACAGAAGCTTGTTCTGTTGCCCAGGCTGGAGTGCAGCGGTGTGATCTCGGCTCACTGCAACCTCTGCCTCCTGGGTTCAAGCGATTCTCCTGCCTCAGCCTCCTGAGTAGCTGGGATTATAAGCACCCACCACCATACCTGGCTAATTTTTGTATTTTTAGTAGAGACAGGGTTTCACCATGTTGGCCAGGCTGGTCTTGAACTCCTGGCCTCAAGTGATCCGCCCACTTTGGCCTCCCAAAGTGCTGAGATTACAGGCATGAGCCACCGCACCTGGCTGATATATGTTTTCTAATAACCCAGTTTGTCTTTTCTTGCCTTCAGGCTGTGAAACTCCAAACAGTCATGCAACTGGAGCCTTGGACCACAGCCCCTTCTGCCAGGGACCCTTAGCTAGGCCTCTGAGGGAGCTCTGACTGCCGTTTTCCTCAAACAGCGCCCCCTGTCAGCATGAAGCAGTTAAGATCGGCCTTTGTCCTGATCCTTATTCTTATTCTAACAGCAGTTAGATGTACTTCTTTAGAGGGGGGAATGATAGATGCAGGAGGCAGATAAGGGGGAAGGTCCCCAGAGAACCTCCCATGGGCCTGCACACTGGGAGAACAGGGTGGAGCCAGGGAAAGTTTGTGCCGTTTGCAGCGGGGAGGAGCCTGGCCTCTCCTTTCCTGTGTAGTGGCCTGGGATTCAATCTGTGAGTCCTGTTAGCAGGACTGCGTCTTGCTTTGCTGAGTTTTTTTTTTTTTCCTTTTTTGCCCAATAATATCCTGCTCTACTCACCCTTCAGTGTGTCGTCTGTGTGCCTAAATTTTCCTGGTCTTGTGACAAGAACCAGAGTTTAGGGGAACTAAGGAGCAATGCTCTGCAACAGTATGTTGAGTTTTCATGTTAATTTTTCTCAAAATATTTTCTAATTTCCCTTCTGAGTTCTTCTTTGACCCTTTGGTTACCGAGAACTGTGTTGTTTAATTTCCATTTACTTGTAAATTTCCCAAATTTCCTTCTGTTGTTGATTTCTGTTTTAATTCCATTGTGCTCAGAGAACATAATTTGTATGACTTCAATTCTTTTTTATTTATTTAGGCTTTTAAAAGTCCTACCATATAATCTATCCTAGAGGATATTTCATGTACAGTTGAACATGAGGTATGTTCTGTTATTGTTGGGTGGAATATTCTACAACTTTGTTAAATCTAGTTGGCTTATGGTATTGTTAATGTTTTATATATCCTTTTAGATTTACTTCATTATTTTATCCATTACTTAAAGTGGAGTACTGCAATAATCAATTACTACTATTACAATGTTCACTTCTCACTTCAATTCTGTTTTTGCTACATGTATTCTCGGGTTCTATTGTGGATGTATATATGTCTATAATTACTATCTCTTCCTCATAGTTTAAACTTGTTACAATTATAAAATGTCTCTGTTTGTCAGTAGTATTTTTGTTTTGTTTTAAGTTTGTTTTGTATTATATTAGAATAACTTCTCCAGTACTCTGTTGGTTATTGTTTCTGTGGTATACCTTTGTTCATCATTTTACCTTAAACCTATTTATACCTTAAAATTTACATTCATCTCTGTACACAATGTGCAGTTGGATCATATTTTTTAAAAGTCCATTCAGACAATCTCTGCTTTTTGATTGGAGTATTTAATACATTTTTACTGATCCATTGATTGATTGAGACAGAGTCTTGCTCTGTCACTCAGGCTGGAGTACTGTGGTACAATGATAGTTCACTGTAGCCTAAAATTCCTGGGCTCAAGTTATCCTCCCACCTCAGCCTCCTAAATAGCTGAAACTACAAGTGTGAGCCACCGTGCCTGGCTAATATTTTAAAAAATTTTTCTAGAAATGGGGTCTCACTATGTTGCCTAGGCTGGACTTGAATGCATGACCTCAAACAGTTCTCCCACCTTAGCCTCCCAAAGTGCTGGGATTGCAGGCATGAACCACACACTCAGCCACATTTACACTTAATATAACTTGAGATAAAGTAGTACTGATGTCTGTCATTTGCTGTGTATTTTCTATATATCTTATATCCTGTGTGTTCCTCTATTACTCATTACTGTCTTCTTTTGTGGTAAATAGGCATTTTCTACTATGCTATTTTAATTTCCTGGTTTTATTTATATATGTATACATAAAGTCATTTTCTTAGTATTTGTTCTGGAAGTTATAGTTAGCTTCTCAATTTAAAACAATTGAGTTTTTAGAACTTAATTTCAATGACATACACAAACTGTGCTCCAGTTAAGCTCTCTTTACTCCCCCACTTCTTTGTGCTATTATTGTCATAGAAATTATATCTTTTTACATTATGAGCCCATCAACACAGACTTATGCTTACTTTTTATGCAGTTGTCTTTTAAATCAGTGAGAAGAAAGGCATTACACACTGACTTTAAATTTGCCTTAGTTGTTTTTCTTTGTATGAATTTGAGTTACTCTCTAATGACATTTTATTTCAGCCTAAAGGACTCCTTTAGTGCTTCTTAGTGGGTGGATCTGCTAGTAATGAATTCACTCAGTTTCTGTTTGTCTGAGGTAGTCTTAATTTCTCTTTCATTTTCAAGGACAGTTTTGCTGAATATAGAATTCTAGGTCTGCTCTTCCTTCCGTTCCTTTTATTACTTTGAATGTGTCATCTTACTGCCTTCTGGTCTCTATGGTTTCTGGTGAGAAAACAGTTGTTAATTTTATTGAGGATTCTTTGTACATGAGGAGTTGCTTGTTTCTTGCTGCTTTCAAGAGTCTCTCCATCTTTGGTTTTAGATAGTTTGATTATGATGTATCTCAGTATGCTTCTCTTTGAGTTCATTTTAGTTGACAGTTTGATTATGATGTATCTCAGTATGCTTCTCTTTGAGTTCATTTTAGTTGGAGTTTGTTGAAATTTTTGGATTATAGATTAATTTTTAAATCAAATTTGGAAAGGTTTTAGTGAATATTTTTTTCTGCACTTTTATCTCCCTCCTCTCCTTCTGGTACTCCCAATTGGTACTAGATATATCTTAGTATATTTGATGGCGTCTACTGATCTCTTAGGCTCTGTTCATCTTTCTTCATTGATTTTTCCTATATGCTCCTCAGACTAGGCAGTATCCATGGACTTATCCTCAATTTTGCTAATTCTTCTGCTACTCAATCCTGCTATTGTCCCCCTATAATGTATTTTTCATTTCAGTTATTATACCTTTCAATTACAGAGTTTCTTTATATATAGTTATATAATTCCTATATCTTTAATTACACTCTCTTTTTGGTGAGATATTGTTCTCATACTTTCCTTTAATTTTTGACACATGGTTTCCATCAGTTCTTTGAACACATTTATAATAGCTAATTTTAGGTCTTCGTCTAGTAAGTCTACAATTTATGCATTTTTAATGACAGTCTGTTGACTGCCTTCCAGCCTGTGTCCTTTTCTGCCTGTTTATGTGTCTTACAACTTTTTGCTTATAGACACTAAAAATAATGTAATGTGGCAACTCTGAAAACCATGTTTCCCTTTCCCCCAGGGTTTGCCGTTGTTACTGTTTTTATGTCTTTGATGCCTTTCTTGGACTAATTTTGTAAAGTCTGTATTCTTTGTCATCTGTAGTCACTGATACGTCACTGTAGCCATTTGTAGTCCTTACTCAGTTAGCTTAATTGTTCACTAATGATGAGAGAAATGCTCTATCATTCCTCAAATGCTAGAATCAAAGATTTTTTTTTCCTTTGTTTATGGTGGGACTATGTGTGCATATTAATGCATGCCTTCAATTTTCAGGCAGACAATTCACAGCTTTGCCTCAGCCTTCACATCCTGCTTGCTCAAAGCCTCACAGTTAGCCAGAAGTAAAACCTGGGCATTCTCAGATTTCCAGAAATATGTTAATCTTTTTTTTTCTGTTAGATGAGATCTTGCTATGTTGCCCATAGCATAATTGAGATCTTGCTATGTTGTCCAGTGGCTATTCACAGGTGCAATCATAACACACTACAGCCTCAAACTCCTGGGCTCGAGTGATCCTTCCACCTCAGCCTCCTGAGTAGCTGGGACCATAGGCATGTGCCACCAGGCAGCTTATGTTAAATCTTTTTAATGCCCCCTCCCCATGGACATCTCATTCTTCACTTTTCTTTTTCAAGTTTTTCAGTCAGCCTATTGTTAGCTGTAACTGGTGTCACTACCCGAGGCTGCTGTAATATTAAACAATTGTTACTGATTGTTTTCAACAATGCCCTGTGGAGAGGACCATTTGCACAGGGCAAGCTCTGAGTTATGCCAATTAAAGACAAACCCTGGGAATGTAGCTTTTCCAGGAAGCTGCCAGACAAGTAAATAGTGCCAAGACTCTGGGGATGGGGCTCTTTCAGGTGCTCCACATCCTTTTTGTCCCTCCAGTGGCTGCTAGACTGCTCTTATGGTTGCAGGGCTGTTGGTTTTCAAGGTTACACATACTCTTTTTTCTTCTTCTTCTTTTTTTTTTTTTTTTTTGAGACAGGGTCTCACTCTGTTGCCCAGGCTCACTGCAACCTCTGCCTCCTGGGTTCAAGTGATTCTTGTGCCTTAACCTCCTGAGTAGCTGGGATTACAAGCATGCACCACTATGCCAGGCTAATTTTTATATTTCAAGTAGAGACAGGGTTTCATCATGTTGGCCAGGCTGGTCTCAAACTCCTGACCTCAAGTGATCCTCCCGCCTCAGCCTCCCCAAATGCTGAGATTACAGGTGGAGCCACCATGCTCAGCCTCAAGGTTACACATATTCTATGTAGTCGTCCCTCAGTATCCATGGGAGATTGGTTCCAGGACCTCTGGTGGATATGAAAATCCATGGATGCTCATGTCCCTTATATAAAATGGGGTAGTTTTTTTCATATAACCTATGCACATCCTCCTGTATACTTTCAATCATCTCTAGATTACTTATAATACTTAATACAATGTAAATGTTATGTAAATCATTGTTATACTCTATTGTTTAAGGAATAATGACAAGAAAAAAAAGTCCATACAAGTTCAGTACAGATGCGATTTTTTTTTCCAGACATTTTTGATCTGTGATTTGGTTGAATCCATGGATGTGGAAACCATAGATTTGGATAGCTGACTGTATCCCTACAAAAATATCCTGTTAAATGGCCTGAAGGTAAATTCTCATGTAGGATGGTTCTAGTCCTAAAGATAACACTGTTCACCTCTTAATTATTGTATGTAGATAATCTGAATCAGCTTGCAGCAGGTCGAGCCACAGACAAAACTCCTTGACACTGAGTTAAAGAAGGAAGGGGTTTATTCAGCCGGGAGCACCGGCAAGACTCCTGTCTCAAGAGCCAAGCTCCCTGAGTGAGCAATTCCTGTCCCTTTTAAGGGCTCACAACTCTAAGGGGGTCCGTGTGAGAGGGTCATGATCAATCGAGTAAGTGGGGGTACATGACTGGGGGCTGCATGCACCGGTAATCAGAATGGAACAGGACAGGACAGGGATTTTTACAATGCTTTTCCATACAATATCTGGAATCTATAGATAACACAACTGGTTAGGTCAGGGGTCAATCTTTAACTAGCAGGCCTAGGGCGCGGCGCTGGGCTGTCTGCCTGTGGATTTCATTTCTGCCTTTCAGTTTTTACTTCTTCTTTCTTTGGAGGCAGAAATTGGGCATAAGACAATATGAGGCGTGGTCCCCTCCCTTAAGCTTACTTATTGTATATAGATCATTTAAGTCAGTATGTTCATCAGAATCCCTTGGAGGGCTTGTTAAAATACAGGTCACTTGGCCCAACTTCTAGAGTTTCTGATTCAGCAGATCTGGGATGGGGTCTGGGAATTTGCATTTCTAGCAAGTTCTGGGAGGATGTTGATGTGACTGGTTAGGGACCCCATGTTGAGAACTTCTGAAGGACTGAGATACTTTACCACCAGCATACTTAGCTATCACATCGCGATGCTTAGGGATGATATAGCATGATATTGTAAACCAAAAGGTGTCTGAGACAGATCTGTCAATTTAGAGGTTTATTTTGCCAAGGTTGAGGATGCAACTGGGAAAATGAGGCACAAACTACAGTAGGATCTGTGGCCTATGCTTTTTCCCAAGAGGGTTTTGGGGACTTCAATACTTAAAGAGGAAAAAGTGGGCAGGAGGGGAAAGAAGAACAGTGAATTATGCATTTTTACATAAGGTAAGTAAACAGAGAGTAGAGGAAGAGGTCAAATATGCATTTGTCTTGGGGTGGGTGGAAGGATGATTCCTCCACTTGTCTTTGTCCCATTCCTGTGACGATAAGCTGTTAATTTACATTGTCAGGGTGAGGGAGGCCACCTGGGGAGATACGTGGCCTTCTATCTTGCAGCTATCTCTTTAGGAACAAAAGGAAGGCAGTTTTTTTTGCATGATTCAGTTCCCAAGCTTAGCTTTTCCCTTTGGAGTAGTGAGTTTGGGGGTCCCGAGATTTTATTTTCCTTTTACAGTATTAACTAACACATGGCTCCCTTTTCTCTTGATAATTTTCATTCTACGGTGGAATTAGGGCCTCATTCTTTGCCACACTGAAAACATGATTGATCTTTGAAGATTATCCAGAATTACATAACAGTCAAGTGACAAATGTTATTGGAAGCTGATCCTCATTCAGTGTTACTGTACTAAATGAATGAATACTGAAATTAGACTGATATCTATTTTTAAATCTTTATAAATTAGTTTTTTTTCTTTTTTAAAAGTTAGTGTTTAACAACTTTCTTAGCTTGATTATGACTGCCAGGCGTGGTGGCTCACGCCTGTAATTCCAGCACCTTGGGAGGCCGAGGCGGGTGGATCACCTGAGGTCAGGAGTTCAAGACCAGCCTGACCAACATGGAGAAACCCTGTCTCTACTAAAAATACAAATTTAGCCAGGGTGGTGGCACATGCCTGTAATCCCAGCTACTTGGGAGGCTGAGGCAGGAGAATCACTTGAACCTGGGAGGCGGAGGTTGCGGTGAGCCGAGATCGCGCCATTGCACTCCAGCCTAGGCAAAAAGAGCGAAACTCCATCTCAAAAATAAATAAATAAACAGCATGGCCATAAAATTTATTGTTTGAACAGGAATACATTTGAGAGTGAAAGAGGGCCCTATTAATAATTTTGCTGCAAAAAGATGTAAACTGGGGCTGTTCCAAGCAAACTAATTGGTCACAGTAATTAAAAAAAAATGCAAAAATATTTTTGCATTTCTACAAATTTGATTTTCTTGGCTTTAACTTTGTACTGTGGAGTCAAGGTTCTGTCAATATTTCTTTCCATTTAGCTGGAGAAATAATAAGAGGGAACTGTTTTATTACTAAGTTACTTTTCAGAAGAGAAATAAAAAGTAAAATAAAAATTTAAAACTAGGACATTTTCTTTTTCTTTTTTCTTTTCTTTTCTTTTTTTTTTGAGATACAGGGTGTTGCTCTGTCTCCCAGGCTGACACTGCAGCCTCAAACTCCTCTGCTCAATCGATGCTCCTGCCTCAGGCTCCCCAAAAAACTCGTTTTATATTTGTTTATTTTTATTCCAGACTATTGTCTGTATTTTGGTGACATGAGGAGGATCAGACATAATTCTAAATGAGTTCAGAGAATTCTTAATTTCCATTCCTAACTGGTCAATCTCTTTTGTTTTTGAAGCAAATTATATGTTTAAATGCTCTGCCTGAGAAGTATTCTGGTTTATTGAATTAAAATCATTTTAAGAATTTTTTTTTCGGATAAAATGTGAAGACTCAAAGATAAGGATACATTCAGTCCAGTATTTGCCCTTGCTCAAGGAGAAATGCTGTTTTAAAGTCAAAGTGAAAATTTTCTTCCAAAACTTCTGATTATTGTTTTTGTCTATGGAAAAATAGAAACTTGGGGCAAAGTGTAAGGACTGATGCTGTTGCAAGTCTGTTAGTACATACTTATGCACACAGGCCAGAACAGGTCTGGAAGGACATACACTTAGAGGTTAGCAATTTTCTTTTTTTTTTGCAAGTCTGTATTTTCAAAGAATTAAGATTTTAATTTTTTGCTTGTCTGGTTGGAATGTTCAGTTTCCTAAACATCTCCTGGGGAGTGAGTACGTCTGCACTTCAGGAAGTGCTCTTGTCCGGAGGGCAAAAGGTTGGGGGCGCATCCCCGGGTCGCGGCTCCTCCAGGAAATTTTCCCTTGGGGATCCGTCAGGGCCTCAGATGCCTCAGTGGATGACAGGGTGAAGATGCCATCGCTCAGTCAAGTCCAGAAGTTCAAGAACTCCTTGCAGGTGAAGCAGTCACAGGATAGGGTGGGATCTTGTGGGAACCTAGCAGTAGGAAT
This sequence comes from Pan troglodytes, assembly GCF_028858775.2. Lineage (NCBI taxonomy): Eukaryota > Metazoa > Chordata > Mammalia > Primates > Hominidae > Pan > Pan troglodytes. The sequence goes on along the minus strand of NC_072410.2, from coordinate 24,709,593 downwards.
TGGCGCGAGCAGCTCGGTCACCGGCCCTGCTGCCTCAGAGGGCGGACCCAGCTCGGGCTGGTAGTGGGGCGGGGGTCGCAGGGCGCGGGCCGGGCCCTCAGCGCGCATGCGCGACAAGGGGGCGGGGCCAGGGCGGGGCTGCGCCCGGCGTCTAGAGCGGCGGCGGCTGGCTAGGGCTGCGGCGCGCGTGGAGGTTTCGCTGCTGGTTTGCCGCCGGGTCGGGCTCCGTGGGCCGGGGCGGGAGGACCAGCACCTGAGGCCGGGCCCGCAGCGCGCGACTTCACAGCCAGGCGGCGGCGCTGCTGCTGCGGGGCTCCGGCGCGCAGCCCGGCGGGACAGCGGGGCGGCTGGCGCCGGGGGCCGGGGAGCGCCAGGTAGGTGGGCCGGGCCGGGCAGGAGGCGACGCGGCCGCCGCGGGGGCCGGGGCTGGGGACGGACAGCGGGCGCGGGGGCGCGTCTAGGTCCCCGCTGGGGCGGATGTGGACGGCGCCCGCGGTTTTCATGGAAATTGCACTGCCTAACGGTGCCAGTGGTCCACCTGCGGTGGCGTCTTTTGAGAACAATCCGAGCCCGGCCGACCCCCAGCCCCGTGAAGACGCGGCCGCCCCAGCAGGGAGCCGGGTGCCGAGCGGGCGCGTGGCCGCGGGACGCAGACGCGGCGCCTGCCCGATGCGGCTCCAGGGCTGGGTCTACGGGCTCCTGAAGCTGGAGGCCTTGCCGTGTTTTGGGTGGAAACATAACCGGGTGAAAGTAAACATGCATCTCCGTGTGGGAAATCTGGTCTCCATCCTCGAAACTCTTCCATTTTCTGCCTGCCTTTAGACCCCGACAACATTTCTAGCATCTTTGCTTTCTATATTTTATTTCTCTCTGGCTTTGCTAGTCAATTAATTGAGGCCTGAGAAATGTGCAGGGATCTGTGGCTGTCTCTTGAAAAGCCAGCCAGGAATGGGTAGGCCCCAGAAGACAGACATTCAAAATGTCAGAGGTAAATTTGTGTCTTTGTGGGCGAAGGAAGGGAATGTTGATGGTCTCGCTTCCCTTCCCCTGTCGCATGCCCTCTGACATTACATAATGATGGGTTCTTCCTGCCCCGAGTTCATCCGTAATGACAGACCATGAAAATGTTCCTCTGGGTAAGAAAGACCTATATGTGGTAGAGCCCATCTTCTCTTTTGCTTTGCCACTGAATGTGTCTTGTGTTGGGAACCTGCCTAAGAGTGGAATTTGATTTGTCGCCTGCCCCTCAGGGCATTTAAACCAAGGGAATGGGGGTGGGGTGGCGATTTGGGTGTTGCAGAGAAATTCTGACTGGTCCATCTGTTCACAGTGGGTTGTGTGGACCATGGGGAAGCCAGTGGGGTTGAGGACAGAGTGGGTTGACTTCGGTGTGAATCATGGTTCTGCCGCTTGCTGACTCTGGTTCTTATCTCTAAAAGGTGAGAGCAGAGCCTTTTTTGCTGAGTTTGTTTTGGAATCTAGCTGCTGTTGGCGTTGGCCAGTGCACGTAGAATTGCTTGCTATAGGTTGTCCTAGAATTGAGCCTAATTTTTCTTTGGTTGAAAAACACACTTTCTTTAACGGAAATTTTGTTTTTGGATCTAGGCTAGGGCGTTTGTTTTGGGGGTTCTTTGCTGAAGTGTCGACTGCTAATGTACTGTTTTCTTTGAAGAAAGATGAATGATGGGGCCCATGTAAGAAGGGCAGTGTGGTTGGTCTGTTGCAGGAGTGGTGTCAGGAGGCCGTGATGCTGTCTGTCCCAGGGGTGGCGTTGCATGTGAACGGGCCTCTCGGTGCCTCATTCCCTGTGATGTCTAGTAAACACGCCTGTGAAGCCAGAGCTGCTTGGTAGAGTTTGGCTTGAAGAAAAGGCTTAAAGAAATGGATGTGGACAAATTCAAAGAGAAAGAAACATTGTGTTTCTACTGAACTCCTTATAGAATTAGTCTGCTTACCTGGCCACCTTACTCATCATGTAGCTACTTTTTTCATTTAGATTATTCTGTCTCAGGGTGTTTAATCTGCTTGGGTAAGTCTTGTTTCCCAACTAGATTCAGAACCAAGGGCAGATATTATAGTGCCTCCCTGTTTTCAAAACTGGATATTTTGTAGTATTGCTGTTAAACTGAATATTAGCGTTTTTTTAAAAAAATCACTTTAAGGAAAGGATGAAATAAAATAATACACGAGAGCTATTTGTAAACTGTAGAGCACTAGAAAAATGGGATGTGTATGACAGAGAACTATCAGCCCTGCAAGTCCCTTTAACTAGCTGCCTCCCTAAGAGGGAGCGTTCTCAGCCAGCATCTCTTCAAATGCACACGGGAATGGACCTGAAGGCGGTGTGGGACCGACTGACCCACTGATCCCCAGCCCAGGGCTTAACATCTCAAGAGTTCAGTGAGGCAGAGTGGAGGGGGAGGCTTTCCACCAAGACTGTTTCATCCTGTTTTCGTTTTTAAATGAAAAGCTCCTTTTTAGTTTAGTATTCCAGAAAAGTTGCCACAACATCATCAACTACTCATGGTGTCAGGAGGCTTTGACTTTCACTGAGAAAAAAATAGCACAAATCTGCAGCAAAAAAGGCTTGATTATGTTGGTGCTTCTGTAGAACTTGATTAATGAGCTGGTCTTGAGAGAGCCTTCGAAACGGCTTTTTTTTTTTTTTTCAGTGTCCTAAAACAGAAGTTCTGTGAGGAAAACATATTTTGAGGAGACCAATATTAACGCCCATGCAGGCTTGCTTCATTTTGTCTCTGTGTTTTTAAGGAAAATACCATCATGAAGCTAATCCCAGGGAATTTACCTATATTTCTATTCATATCCACATGTTATTCTCTAATTTTTTTTTTTAGTATTTTGATATAGTTTCAGACTTACAGAAAAGTTGCAAGAATAAGCCAAAGGTTTCTCAGATTCTCCAAATGTGGACATTCTGTTACACTGCTTTATCATTCTCTTGTATTCCTGTGTGTTACTACTTTTTCCTGAACTGCTTAATAGTAAGTTGCAGGCTTGAGGCCCTTTACCTCTAAATACTTCACTGTGTATTTCCCAAAAAACAAGGATATTCATAACAGCAGTAATCCCAGCACTTTGGGAGGCCGAGGCGGGCGGATCACAAGATCAGGAGATCGAGACCATCCTGGCTAACACGGTGAAACCCTATCTCTACTAAAAATACAAAAAATTAGCCGGGCTTAGTGGTGGGCGCCTGTAGTCCCAGCTGCTTGGGAGGCTGAGGCAGGAGAATGGCGTGAACCTGGGAGGCGGAGCTTGCAGTGAGCAGAGATCGCACCACTGCACTCCAGCCTGGGGGACAGAGCGAGACTCTTGTCTCAAAAAAAAAAAAAAAAAAAACAAATCATGGCCGGGTGCAGTGGCTCATGCCTATAATCCCAGCAATTTGGGAGGCTGAGGTGGGAGGATCACTTGAGTCCAGGAGTTTGAGACCAGCCTGGCCAACATGATGAAATACTGTCTCTACTAAAAATACAAAAATTAGCTGGGTATAGTGGCGTGTGCTCGTAGTCCCAGCTACTTGGGAGGCTAAGGCATGAGAATCTCTTGAACTTAGGAGGTGGAAGTTGCAGTGAGCCGAGATCATACCACTGCACTCTAGCCTAGGCAACAGAGTGAGACTGTCTCAAAAAAAAAAAAAAAATCATGAAATTAATGTTGATATAACACTATTTAGTGTACAGGTCGTATTTAGATTTTGTCAATTGCTTCGATAATGTCCTTTATAGCAAAAGAAAATCCTAGATCATCTGTTTTGCATTAAGTTTTTCTGTCTCTATAGTGTCCTTTTATCTGAAAGTTACCACGTCTTTCTTTTGTATTTCACGACATAGACATATTTGAAGACTACTGACTTTTTAAGATAATGCCCTCAATTGGGTTTCCTGTGGTTTCATGATTAGATTCAGGTTATGCACTTCTGGCGGGAGTAGCACAAGGTTGAAGCAGTTGTAGTCTTCTTTTCTCTCTCTCTCTCTTTTTTTTTTTTTTTAAAGAGACAAGGTCTCCCTTCGTTGGAGTGCAGTGGTGCCATGGCAACTCACTACAGCTTGGACCTACTCCACTCAGTGATCCTTCTGCCTTAGCCTCCTGAGTAGCTGGACTATAGGTGTGTGCCATTGCACCCGGCCAATTTTTAAATATTTTATAGGGGCTGGATCTCACACTGTGTTGCCCAGGCTGGTCTCAGACTCCTACTCTCGCCATCCTCCTGCGTTGGCCGACCACAGTGCTGAGTTTACAGGCATGAGCCACTGTGCCCGACTAATGCTGCAGCTTTCTTAATGTATCCCATCAGGAGGCATATGCTGTGATTATCCCATTCTCTGGCCCTGTTAACTTTGATCACTTGAATTAAGGTGGTGTCTATCTCATGGAAAAGATACCATTTTTCCCTTTGTAGTTAATCTGTGTCTTAAAGGAAGAGAATTTGAGACTATGTAAATATAGTTAACTTCTCATACAATTAACTGACTAGTTTCAGAATTCATTGATGTTTCTTACCTGAGTCAATTATTATGATAGTAGGCAGATGATGATTTTCATAGTTCCTTCTATATTTATTAGTTGGAACTGTACTGAAAGGAAGAACCTTCCTTTCTCTATTATTTACTTTTTGATTTACATCACTGGACTCATGAATTCTTGCTTTATTCAATAGATTATAGTCCATTACTCCCATTATGCATTTTGTTGCTCAAATTATCCTAGATTTGGCCAGTGGGAGTCCCTTCAGTCTGGCTTTTGTGTCCTTTTGACAAGTGCTCATCATTCTTTGAGGACTTTTCTTCCAGGCACAAAATCTTCAAGGACTCAGCTTATACTTTCCTTGTCCCAGCTCTGGAATCAGCCATTTCTCCAAAGAGTCCTGGTTTCCTTTAGTGGAGAATGGTATAAAAACCGAGATGTAGGCACTATGTATTCTCGTCTAGACCTTCTCAGGGGATAGATGCTCTCATTGTAAACATAAATGTAGTCACATTACACAAAATTTTCTGTGGCTTGCTTTTTAAATTTGTACTCCTTCCATTAGGCTGTGAAACTGTCTGTTTCCCTTTAACTTGGCCAACATTTAAGAGAATAAATCTTGTTAATTTTGCCAATCTAATGGGCAAGGAAGACATTATTGTTTTAATTGCATTTCCCAAATTACCAAAAATATTGGATACCTTTTCTTGTTAATGTATATTTTAACTTCTAATGAATTACCTGTTTATATCCTTTGTTCATTTTTTCTTATTGGGCTGTTTTTCCTTATCTTACTAGATTGTGGAAGTTACGGTAACTTTGAATTTTATTCTTGGCAGCTTTAGAATTTTTTTTAAGTGTGATGCTTTTTAAATTTTTTTTTAAAGTCCTAAATGACAAGGAACCCAAGCTTTTCTGAGTACCCCCTGCATGCCAGGCCTCCCTGGACATCCTGTGGGAGGTTCTGTCCAAAGGTGAGCTGTGGTGTTGAGGAGTGGTTAGAGCATCCCCCGAGGGTAGTTAAAAGAGGCTCAACTGGACTTCCTTCACAGGATTGAAAAATGAAAGCTTTTCAATGAGGGATAAAAATTGATTACCTGGATTTGCCAGTATCAACAATTTCTGTTTTCAGTATTTTGGTTTATAAATCAGGAATTTCTTTTACACAGTCCTTTTTGCTGAGCATACACATCTTTCGAAACCATTTATTTTATCCCTAGAACTATTGTGGACTCTGGTGCTGCACTTTCTGTGAGCATCCAGCTAGCTGTGTGACTTTGGGCAAATGGCTTAATCTTTCTGTGCCTCAGTTATCTCATCCACAAAACTGGGCTGATGGTAGTAGCAGCCCCAGAGGCTTGTTGGGGGATTAAATGAATTAACATTTAATCCTGGTGCCTAGTAAGTGTGCAGAACGGAAGCATTACAATGGATTCATATAGAGTGTGGGTGGTTGGCGGAGCTTGGAATTAGATCAGCCTTTCCTCTGTGGATTTAATCTCTTAGTTGTCTCTTTCTGTTTTTTTTGAGATGGAGTCTCACTCTGTCGCCTAGGCTAGAGTGCAGTGGCTCTAGCCTGCAACCTCGGCTCACTGCAACCTCCGCCCCCTGGGTTCAAGCAGTACTCCTGCCTCACCCTCCCTAGTAGCTGAGATTACAGGCATATACCACCATGCCTGGCTAATTTTGTATTTTTAGTAGAGACGGGGTTTCACCATGTTGGCCAGGCTGTTCTTGAACTCCTCACCTCAGGTGATCCACCCACCTCTGCCCCCCAAAGTGCTGGGATTACAGGCATGAGCCACTGCACCCGGCCTTAGCTGTCCCTTTCACCATAGCCTGTCTGGGATTGGAAAGCCAGGGTCCTGGGTGCAGTGTGCATGTCTCCTCTTTCTGGTCTTTGCACATACCTTTGTCATGCCCTATCAGGCTGTCAGGCCCATGCCTGCCAGCCAGCCAGCCCAGCTGGCCTCTGGTGTTTGCCCACAGCCCTAACCTGGAGCATGGGTGAGACTGCTGGCCTTTTAATATGGAACTTGTTCAGTGAGGCTCACCTGGCGAGGGACTTAGGCACAGTAAGCAGATGTATATGGTGGGGGCAGTGGGGGGATCATGCTCTGGTGAGGTCTATTTTCTGGAATAGGGTCAGGAAGACAGGGATGTCCTCTGATGTCCAGGAAGAAGGGTGGGGACCTCTGAAAGAGGAAAGTGTTTACCCGCTGCCAGCTCCGGTCCTGGGATCCTCCTAGAGCGCTTTCCCTGAGACACCTGGTAGTTTTCCTGACCTCTGGTTGCTGCAGCGCCCCTCTTGTTGCACCTCACTAGGTGGTATTCTGATGTCTCCTGAAAACCCCCTGCCCCTTTCCTGCCCCTCCCATAGCCCTCACGCAGGTGGTGTCAGCTGCTGTTATGGAAGCTATTATTAATTCACCCTAGCATATTGAACGCCCTTCTTTCCCTCTCTCATGTTGCTTGCATCTCTAAATGGTGTATTCTCAAACCAATTAATTTGAATTTTCAAGAAGGATGACCTAAGTGTATAAACTCTGGAAATGTGAAGGAAGTATTTAGGCAGATGGTTGTTTCCGGGAAACAGGGCTCTACTAGGAAACAAGGATGCCCAGTTCAAGCTTCTCCCTGGATTATGGGGTGTGTCAGTTGGGATGCTTTTGGTTGCCAACAGTGACATTTATTATCTCAGAGAACTGGAGTCTCCATCAGCATGTCAGCAGTTTCATCAAGGACCTCGATTCTGCTCCTCTGTCCAGCCATCACTGCCGGTTTCATCCTAGGGGGTTAGTCTCCTCATGATTCTGAGATGGTTGTTGGGGGCAGTGGGACTGCGTGCTTCCTTGTTCCTGTCCAGCAGGAGCAGGGAAGGAGACAAAGCAGCTGATTCCCCAGCCACAGTGTCTACCAGTCCTTCCCTCTGGCCTGTGGAGCAAAGGGTCACGTGGCCTTCCCTGGACCAGCAACATGAAGCTGTGAGAGTGCTGTGTGCTGGTTGGCTTAGGCTGGTGGTCCTCCAGGTGTGGTCCTCAGACCAGTAGCATCATCATTACCTGAGAACTTGTTAGAACTGGAGATTAGTGGATCCTACCCCACCCACTGAATCAGAAACTCTGGGATGGGGCCCAGAAAGCTGTGCTTTAAGAAGACTTCCAGGTGATTCTGATGCAAGGTCACATTGGAGAACAGCTCTTTTAGTTTAATCAAGACTCCCCTACTCCCCAGCTGGAGACAGGGCTGACTTTTCCTGAGGACCGGGGAGGAGGTTAGGTCCTAGAATAGCAAGAAGGAAGAGTGGATGGTGGGTGGCCAGCCCACAGTGTGAACTAGCCAGTGTTTAAGGCCCTGGGGGCCGCTTTGCTCTCCGGAGTCCTTCCCCTGCCCCCCATTCGCCAGCTTGTCCACCCATATAAGTTTCTCAGCCCCCTTGCCTCAAGCTTCTCCAGCTCCTCCAAGCGTGGCCTGTACTCTCCCTGTACAACTCGGTGCTAAACGAAGCAACCTCAGTAACACTCCAGCTCCAGGTCCCTCTCTGGCCTAGCAGGGATGGAGTCTACCTGGCTGGTGCTGAAGAGTCCCGAAGAGCTGTTATGACTCACCTTCTGAAGCCATTCCTGAAGTGTGTTCATTTGTGTAGGGGCTGCCTACGCTGCTACTCCTTGCTCAGCTAGAAAAAAAGAGAGCAGTGCAGTTAGTAGGTGCTTGAGAAATATTTAGGGAATTGGCCTGGAGACAGCCCAAGTGACTACTTTCAGTGGTGGTTTTTACCTGTGTTATGTCCCCTTTTTTGCAAGTACAACTCCAGCTTGATGTTTGGGTGAAATAAATAGCCACCTCCACGGTGTAATTTGTGAGATCACAATGACCCACTTTTCCGAATTTTTCCTGAAACTAAACAGTTGAGATATTTCTGGGTTTTCAGCTTTAAAGATTCATCTTAATACATAAAAATAACGTTTAGGAGTAGTCTTGCACTGAGCTCTAACCACATTTGCACTAATTATTGCGGAAGGAAGGGCACCTGAGGAGGAAACATGCTAGAGAAGGGTCCACACAGCATGTTTCAAAATGCAATGGTTCATGAAATCAATTTGAGGTTGTAACTGGCATTAAAAAGCTTTTTGAAATGGCAAATATCCAAGTACGTTTCCTATGGGAAGGATAAGCATTCTTTGGTAAAACATCTAGTTATTCACATGTAATGTATTTGGGGTGTTGTTATGGTGTGACTGTTTCTTAGAGTGGATTTTGGTAAAGATGTGTCAAACCCTAGGGCTGAGTGCAGGGGGTCCTAACCTGTAGGAAGGTGGGGCCTACACCGGATGTGTATACACTTGGGGTCTTTTCCTGGGCCTGGGACCTGTGACTTTTGTCAGAACCTGGTGGTCTGTGACTTGCCATAGATCAAGAACCAATGACCTAAAACCAGAGGAGACTTTCAGTGGTGAGGGCCAGTGGGAGTGGAGCTGGGGGCGTGAGGAGCAGGCACAAAGTCCTGAGCCTGGTCCTGCTCTGGCGTATTGTTCGTGGTAGTAAGCCATCTGAGCCAAATCCTCCTGATGAGGAGTCCTCTGCACAGCCACACTGACAGACAGGAGAGACAGTGGCAGGCAGTGTGTTGATCACCTGAGGTCGGGAGTTCAAGACCATCCTGGCCAACGTAGTGAAAACCCATCTCTACTAAAAATACAAAAATTAGCTGGGTGTGGTGGTGCACACCTGTAATCCCAGCTACTTGGGAGGCTGAGGCAGGAGAATCGCTTGAACCCAGGAGGTGGAGGTTGCAGTGAGCCGAGATCACATCACTGCACTCCAGCTTGGGTGACAGGGCAAAACTCCCTCTCAAAAAAAAATTTAACTCTGGATGCCAGATGGGTCCTTTACCTAACAGGTGGATCAGCATATTTCTACATAAGAGAGAGAGAGAGAGAGTCTCCTTGTTTGGGGCTGGCCCCAATGAAAGCATTGCTGCTTTTGACTCCCCACTGGAATCCTCTGGGCCTTAACACTGTCAGGACAGTTCCCAAGGCTGGCTTAGAGTCAGCTATGATCCCCATTATTTAATGCAGGCGCTAGTCTGGTTTGTATCACAAAGCTTATGTAGTAGTGGCTTTGGCATGTCTGTGTTTGTTTTTTGGGGGTAGGGGCAAGTTGGATTGTAGTGCTGGATGTGAACCCGAGTCAGCTTTCGCATCTGTAAAATGGGGAAGGTGCTAGGCTCACAGGAGGGTGGTGGGGATTGATAATATACATAGGAGAGGGCTGTGAACTGCAGTGCACTGGACCGGTGCAAACATGAATGTTTCGACCCCTGCTCCACTTGACAGTCTTGGTAACTGTTTTCCCCACAGTACTCTTATTTTTCACATGTGCTCAAAGGGCTGGAGTACACCCTATTGTTGACTCCTGCTCAGGGTACCTTCCAGGGGAAATGTCACAGAAGAGGGAGGTGCTGAGAGGCAGGGACATCCAGCGAAGTTGAGAGGAGAAGGATGTGGGCGGGGGGTGGGAGGAGGAAGTGGGGGGCTTGCACTCTGTAAACTCTTAGTCAGCTGGTCACTGACCCAACTGAGCCTTTTACTGACACTGTTTTTTTAAAGAATGGAAGGACTAAGGATTGTACGAGCTGAAATGTTGAGTATTTTCACATTTCTTATTCATTCTTCGTGCTCTGTGTATACAAATGTTAAATGATCACATTGCATAATTGGGTGATAATCAAATGGCAATACAGTGGTATGTTTGACAGAACCCAATGTTTTAAAATAGGGCTAGGTGCCAAGAAATGTCAAGATAGGCTGAGTAAGGTGACTCAGGCCAGTGATCCCAGCACTTTGGGAGGCCAAGGCAGGAGGATCTCTTGAGCCCAGGAGTTCAGACCGGCCTGAGCAACAAAGCAAGACCTTGTCTCTACTAAAAATTAAAAAATTAGCCAGGTATAGTAGTGCACACCTATATTCCCAGCTTCTTGGGAGGCTGAGGCGGGAGGATCACTTGAATCCAGGAGGTCGAGGCTGCAGTGAGCTATGATCGCACCAGTGCACTCCAACCTGGGTGACAGAGTGAGACCCTGTCTCTACAAAAAAGAAAAAAAAAAGATACCCCAGAATCTTCCAAATATTGTTATTCCTATGGTTTGGAAGAGGGGAGTGAGTAAATGGATTGGCCTTAGGGACGACACCTTGCTGGTAGACTGTGCCCACCTCAGGTAGAAGGGAAGCGCTAGCAGTCTCATTTGTGGTTTGTCCCCAACTTGCCAGTGACTTGGTGAAGTCATGCCTGAATCTCACCCTCCTCCTTTCTTGTTCATCTAGTGAAGGTGATTTCCTTTGTTCCTCCCCCGTCGAATCCTCCCTGACAGTGGAATGGAGTGGGGATAGTGCCCAGGGGCTACATGGGTGAAGTGTGGTATGTTCTTGATTTAGTTGGCATTGGACTAACACACACACACACATACAAGTGTCTATTTAGGGAAGTTGTTCTTTGGTCTGTTGCCTTGGAAATACTGCCTTTTTATTCTTTCACTTTCTCTCCCCTCTGCAGTGATTCAGCAGTAGCTTTCTAGAGAAGAAGAAACATAGTGTCAGAGACCCTGGAGTACCAAGGATATGTCAGTGGAGAGGGAAGCTGCCTGTGTGTCACACAGACCACATTCTTCCTGGTCCAGCTAGAGCGTCCTGTGCCTTTCCTTGGCTTTTCCAGCCTCTCTCCATCACTCCTTCTGAGGCCCTTTGCAGACAGTCCCCCAGTACAACTACAGCATTTTTGTAAGTCCAGCCCTTGTCATTTTCCCATTGACTGATGGGGACCACTTGACTCCAGCATACTTTATGCACACTTATCTTCTGGTTCAGGTCTGGACTGTCTTTCTCTTTCTGGCAGCTTTCTTTCCTATTAGCTATTCCTGACTTGTTTCAAAAAGGATACATGGACTTGAAATTACCAGTTAAAGCAGAAAATGATTAAAAAGAAAAAAAGGGCTTCAAATGTCAAATGGATACAACTATGTAAGTTGTAGAAGGTGCTCTGAACACGTTACAGGGAGGTTGCCATTGCTAAAAGCTTTTACATTTTTTATTTATTTATTTTGAGAGACAGAGTCTTGCTGTGTTGCCCAGGCTGGAGTGCAGTGGTGTGATCATAGCTCACTGTAGCCTTGACCTCCTGGGCTCAAGCATCCTCCTGCCTCAGCCTCCCAAGTAGCAATGACTGCATGCGTGTGCCACCACACTTGGCTAATTTTTAATTTTAATTTTTTCTAGAGACTGGGTCTTGTTGTGTTGCTCAGGCTGGTCTTGAACTCTGGGCATCAAGCAATCCTCCTGCCTCAGCCTCCGAAATTGCTGGGATTACAGGGCATGAGCCACTGTACCCAGCTACTTTTACGTTTTTCATTCTCACCCCTTTCTTCTGGAAACACTGCAGAGACCATGAGAACAGGAGCTTGTCTTACTTGATAGTGCAAACAGTCTTACAAATAGTGTTCAACCATCGATTGCCCAAAACACGTGTTTTGTGACTATTATTGTAGGTGCCTTTGAACTGTATGGTGTGTTAACTCCATTGGAAGGAGGAAGATCTTTGTGTTTTGAGTTGATTATATAATTATTCTTTAATTAGTCTAATGTCTTTACCAAGCTAGATATTAATATCTTTTGTCAAAGAGAGAAGAAAGCCAGTGGATGGGTTGTGAAGTGGTGAGGGGCCACTTCACAGATGGTGAGTGGGTGGGTTTTTGTTTCCAGCAGTGTCACTGGAAACAACTTTGTACCAACTTGCATGGTAAGGAGCATTCAGGTTTTAAAGTTAATCTCATTCAGTTTCTCCTGTGGGACAACATTGGCCTTTCTCATTGGGGATTTGACTGTTGGGCCTTGTCCCTGGGTATGTCCCAGCCCAGACACTCAGGGCACTGGCCACCCTGCCTCAGCCCCTCTGGAGCAAAGAGAGTTTTAAGCAGTAGTGGATGTAACTCATTTAAAATAGGTTTAGATCTAGCTGGGTTAGCTTAGTGGCATGCACCTGGTGAGGCTGTAGTCTCAGCTACTTGGGAGACTGAGGCAGGAGGATTGCCTGAGCCCAGGAGTTTGATACCAGCCTGGTCGGTATAGTGAGACCAGCCTGTCTCAAACAAACAAACAAAAACAGGATTACATGAGCTATGACTAAATTCCAGGGCAGTAACTGCTGTGTCATTCTTTGGGAACTGGGCATCCCAGGATTTGATCAGTGTTTCATATCATAGGTTGGCTGTTTTGTAAACTATTAGGATTGTACCAGTGTTTGTCATGGGAACTAGCAGCCTGTGGCGTAGACTGTGAACCTAACTTAATTGACTACTGTAATGAATACAAACAGTTGCTATTTTTACCTCAGAACGTAGATTTGTCTGCAAATTAAACATTTGAGACAATAAACAGGAGTTTGGTTTATTAAAGCCGTTTGAGCTTGCTACTTAGGCAGGCCTAGAAATAGGATTGGCTAGCTTTTTCTGATTATGTAAATGTTGACTATATTGGGAGAAACTCTTATTTTTGTTTTATTTTATTTTAGAGACGGGGTCTCGCTGTGTTGCCCAGGCTATAGTGTAGTAGACAGCCATAGCTCGCTGCAGCCTCAAACTCTAGGGCTCAAGCAGTTCTCCCACCTCAGCCTCCCAATTAGCAAGGACTACAGGCATATGCCACTATGCCCAGCTAATTAAACAAAATTTTTTTTTTTTTTTTTTTTTTTTGTGGAAATGAGGTCTTGTTATGTTGCCCAGGCTGGTCTGGAACTCCTGGCCTCAAATGATCCTCCTGCCTTAACCTCCGAAAGTGCTCGGATTGCAAGCAGGAGCCATCACACCCTGCCTAACTTCACGTTTAAACAAGGCTTGAGCCTGGGCAAAATAGTGAAACTTCATCTTTACTAAAAATTAAAAAATTAGCTGGGCATGGTGGTGCACACACATCTGTAGTCCCAGCTGCTCAGGAGGCTGAGGCAGGAGGATAGCTTCAGCCCAGGAGTTCAAAGTTGCAGTGAGCTATGATTGTACCACTGCACTCCAGTCTTGGTGACAGGGGCTTGCCTCTGCCTCAGAAAAAAAAAATCATCAAATAGCCCTTTCTCACCTTCTCTACCCTGGGAGTGGCTACGGATAGGCAACAACTGAACACAACACGTTTCCTGGTACCCAAGATGAATCATTGCTGCCTGTGATGCCTGAGCCTAGTGATTATCTTCCAGATTGTTTTGCTAGCCAGTTCTTTCTCCATAAAAACATTCAGATTTTTTTTCCTCTTTGAGAGTGGAGTATTTTACTTGAGGGAGCTGACCACCGAACTTCATAGAAATGCCTTCCTGCCCCTTCATGGCTGTGCTGTTCTGTGTGTTTTTTGGGGCTTGCTTTCCCATTCTGCTGGTATCCTGGGTGAGACTCTGGCCCAATGAATGGGATGCTGCACATTTTTTTTCCAGGAGAAACAAAAGGTGTTGGGACCCCTAAGTATGCAGCATGTATGCAGAGAGTGAGGCATGGCCAGGGGGGAAGTGGCTCTGATTTCCACATTGCATCTCCAGACCTTAAGGGGGTAGGCAGCATCAGTGGAGCATGGCAGGGAGAGAAGTACAGCGGAGGCGAAGTTCTTAAAGCATGGCTGACTGTGGAAGGTGGCTCTCAGCACACTCTTTGTGGCCCGCTAACACCCGTCAGGATGGTAGCCACCACACGCCCAAAGGCACCCGAAGTGCTTGATTTTGACTGACTTTTACCACATTTGCCACCAGTGTGATTGGAGCATTCATGGAGCACAGAATATGACACCAAGTCAGGATTGCATAGTGCTCAGGCAGAGCTTTGTCCTTCGGAAACGCCGCTCACTCGTGAGACAAGATGGATAGTTCAGGTCTGGACTGGCCCAGGGGTGGGAGTGACACTGAGTAGACCTCGGCCAGGGGCTTGCCCCTAAACCAGTGGTCCCTGCACCTGGGAAAATCAGCACTCTGATTGCCTCACCTGGTTTCCCGCCCACTCCTCCCTACCCTAGTTGAGTGGCCTAAGGGAGGGTAGAGTTCAGGGAGCTATTAGGAGGAAGGGGGTCGCTGCTGAGTAGCCAAAAGGAAAAACAACATGAAAGTAAGAAAGTCTACCAGGACACCCTGGAGGGCTGGCGTGCAGAGTGCTGAGGGGGACACCTGTGTCCGTGTTTGGGAGGCCCTCTTACCCTCTCCTCCTTGGTGTGCAACTGGTTAATAGTAATTCCTTGAGGGTCTGGAGAAGTTGCTCAAGTGTTAGATTCTACTTTACTGCATGCTACAGGGGCATTGTGTCCCACAATGGCATTCACAGTGTGAAGATTGCCAGAGTTCTCTATGGACACACCCTGCGAACATCATGGATCTGGGCTGTCATAAGACTTAAGCGTCCTTCAGGGCAGAGACAATAGCTTGGTTTTCTTTGTAGGTCCAGAGTGCCCCACTGTGCCTGGCACAAAATAGGCACATAATCAATGTTTGTTGAGTGAAGGAGTGAATAAAGCTAGTCTGTCCTTGTCAAAGTAGCAAGAAAAGCCTCAGCCT
This sequence comes from Pan troglodytes, assembly GCF_028858775.2. NCBI lineage: Eukaryota > Metazoa > Chordata > Mammalia > Primates > Hominidae > Pan > Pan troglodytes. The sequence continues at coordinate 24,694,536 of NC_072410.2, read as the reverse complement.
CTCTTGGGAAGACAGCCTGCTTCCCTGAGGTCAAGTTGAGGTTCAGTCTAACTGAGGAGAAGGAGGGGAGACCAGAATCCACTGCACAGCTGCTGCCCCAGTAAGTTCTCAGGGAGAAACCAGAACTGTCAGTTTGTCCCACTGTGCTTGTCAAAGGCAGAAGCCTGTTCTCAGCAGTGACCTTTTTTATCCTTGGCACACAAGCCCTTTTGTCCAGGTGGCTGGAACCTAGGGCTGCTTCCACTTCTCTGGGTGAGAAGGTGCCACACCTTTGGGTTTGGTCATCGTGTGTGTGTGTGTGTGTGTGTGTGTGTGTGTGTGTGTGTATGTATGTTTAAAATTAAAAGTAAAAATTTTCCCCATATACATGTACACATATATGCAAGTGTGGTATTATAGGTGCAAGGGTGCAGAGAAGCCTAGTAGGGTAGGGGCACCCAGGAAAGGTGGCCTCTTCCTCTTGTGGGTTTTGGGGAGCATCACAGGGCCTCAGGGAAGGGTGAGTTGTGTGTCAAGGAAGGGCAGTGGCTCAACCTGGGGGGTCTTCAGAGATAAATGAGGAGGGACTGGGGCAATGCATCAGGAAGGAGGCTCAGGAGAGGCAGGGCCAGATCACCCGGGGGCTCGAGCCCCTTCAGGCCTTTTGTAAAGTTTGGGAATTCATTCATCCCACACTGGAGGGTGTCAGACTTTTTTAAGACTCTTTCATTCTTTTTGTTTGTGTCATTACTTTAAGTGACAGAAGCAGTTCCATAGTCATTTTCATGGTTTGGGGAGACCCTTTCTTGGATCATAGTAATTCTTACAATAATGCCTGTGCTCTAACCACCAGTTTTAGGGGATTGTGGGCTGCGACTTGGCCTCCTTGTCTCCGCTCTGTGTTGGCTTTACAGTTGTGGATGCTGCGGCTCACCCAGCGCTGTGTGGCAGTGGGTCCTGCTGCAGGATGTCCACAATGCAGACCACAGGGTAGGGTGTCCCTGTCACCCATGGGGTCAGAGGTGAAGCTGTTATCTGTGAAATGACAGAAATGAAACCCAGCATTGGAGAAGAATCGTCTGCGCCCCCTCTAATCCACCTGTGAAACACTGTGCTGAAACACCATGAGGAAGAGGAAGCATTGGGGTGTAAAGAAACCCAGAAATACTGGTTTCTAGAAATGGTATTAATTGTCTCAGGGGCTCTCCCTACAGTGTGAAATAGCTGGCTGGGCAGCTGCAGCCAGTTCCATCTTCTCCATAGCCACGTCCTTCCCGCGACCTCATGGGGTATCTGCACAGTGGGTGCAGTGCAAAAAGACACAGTCAAGCCTGTGAGCCAGTAGCTGGCGAGGGGGTGGTTTGGTAGTGAGAGATGATTACAGGGACAAGGGTTGGCTCATGGTTCTGCCACACCACCCTCCATCTCTAACTGGGACTCTGACTTGGAATATAGACTTCACTATGCCACATGATGTAGTGACATGGCAGAGGAGGCAAACAGAGTGGAAGGAGACAAGTCAGAGAAGAAGGAAGTGAAGGGCGGAGAGCAAGGGATGCTCATTGCCAAGGCCATGGCAGTCACTGCCAGCAACAGGTGTGGGCCTAGCTTTGATTCTGTCACCTGCAGGGGTGCCTGCCCCAGAGCAGGGCTCCGTGAAATCTTCCATCCCCTTATTGGCTGTGCACTAATGTCTCTTGGAGAGACTTCTCACAAACCTCCCTGTACTTAACTTGGTTTGACACATTTGATAACATTTTATGTTTTAATAGGCAAACATTTTCATGGCTTAAAAATTGTAAAATATAGCAGGATATGTGGTAAAGCCTGTTTCCTACCCTATCCTCTAGCCATCCATGTCCCCTCCCTTAAGACACCAATGCCATATGCTTGTTGGTTTTTTTTCTGAAGTTATGCTGTGTATATGCCAGCAGGCCTGCATGTGCAGACATGAGACAGTTTTCCACATCCCTGGTGCCATGCTGCATGCTCGCTGTGTGCCTCTTCTGACGGTTTCACTGGCCCACAAGGAGTTTTGTGTTCCATTGTCCAGCTGCATGCTGGCCTGCTGCCAGGCTGTGCTGCAGATTCTTCAACCAGTGCTCTCTGGATGCCTGTTAGCCTCTTTCCAGCCTGTGCTTCGCACTAGTACGTTAGTTCTGTGAAAGAAGCTGCACCCCCCTTGCTCTGAGGTCTGGGCCTAGGCTCTGGCTGGATTGAGCATCATTCTAGCTGGAAAAAGAGGGTGGGGTTAGACGATGTTTTTAAGCTTCTGCCCGTTTATTTCAATTATGACCTGGCCTGTAGGGTTTTCTTTGGGAAATGGGCAGTTAATGGTTAGATACTATTTGTAAGGCACATGTCTCTAAAATATTACCTTCTAGTGGCCGGGCGTGGTGGCTCACGCCTATGATCCCAGCACTTTGGAAGGCCAAGGTGGGCGGATCATGAGGTCAGGACATGGAGACCATCCTGGCTAACACAGTGAAACCCCATCTCTACTAAAAATACAAAAAATTAGCTGGGCGTGGTGGCAGGCGCCTGTAGTCTCAGCTACTCAAGAGTCTGAGGTAGGAGAATCGCTTGAACCCGGGAGGCAGAGGTTGCAGTGAGCCGAGATCGCGCCACTGCACTTTAGCCTGGGCGACAGACGGAGACTCTGTCTCAAAAATAAATAAATAAATAGATAAAAATAAAATAAAATATTACCTTCTAGTTACACACAGACCTTTTATTTTTTTAATTATTATTGTTTTTTTTTTTGAGACAGGGTCTCACTCTGTCAACCAGACTGGAGTGTAGTGGCAGGATCATGGCTCACTGCAGCCTCTGCCTTCCAGGCTCAAGTGATCTTCCCACTTTAGCCTCCTGAGTAGCTGGGACTACAGGTGTATGCCACCATGCCTGGCTAATTTTTAATTTTTTTTTGTGGGTTTGGCTATGTTGCCTAGGCTGGTATTGAACTCCTGGGCTCAAGCAATCCACCTGCCTCAGCCTTTCAAAGTGCTGGGATTACTGGTGTGATCCACCATGTCCAGCCAACACACAGACATTTTATTTTTTATTTATTTTTAATTTTTAATTTTTTAAAATTTTTATTCAAGACAGAATCGTGCTCTGTTGCAATCTTGGCTCACTGCAACCTCCACCTCCCGGGTTCAAGCCATTCTCCTGCCTCAGCCTCCCAAGTGGCTGGGATTACAGGTGTGTGCCATCACATCCGGCTAATTTTTGTATTTTTAGTAGAAACGGGGTTTCACCATGTCGGCCAGGCTGGTCTTGAACTCCTGACCTCAGATGATCTGCCCGCCTCGGCCTCCGAAAGTGCTGGGATTACAGACGTGAGCCACCGCGCCCAGCCCACAGACATTTTAAACTAACCTGTAGCATCCTGAGTGAGGCTTGTCAAAGCTGCTTTTGACCCCAGTTTCAGGTACATTGGCTCTGTTGGGCTTTCCTCTGCCTGGCCTATCAAGCGGCCAACTCAAGCTGCAGGTGCAAGGGCAGATGGTTCTGCAGGGACCTTAATGACAGCCAGGCCCAGGAACACACAGTGCTTGTGTGGAAGTCTACATTTCAGCTATGATGGTGTCTCGCTGAGGCTGGTTCTGGCCATGCCCTCCCAGCATTTCAGCTGTTCCAACCAAGGTGCTCTGCATCTCAGAGGGAAGGGAACAGCCTGGGCAGCACGTTGCACATACATTTTGGAGTCATGTTGGTTGGTGGTCTTCAGTTTCTGAATCTGTGATATGGCATGGTCATTCATCACAGGCGAGGTGATGCAAAGTTACCAGCTGGGAGCACACCTGCCCCTTCTTATTCACTCACGCAGCAGGTAGTTTTCAGGCACAAAGGAAGTGACTTGTGGAGCTGGCCCTGGGGTCTGTCTGTAGGAGAGCAGGAAGTAGTAGCCACCTGCGGAGGGCTCACAGGCATGTGCCTGCGAGACTGCTTACAAGCCCCTGTGCGGGATTTAGGGCAGACCAGAGCCATGAGCGTCTATGGACAAGTGAAGGTCTGGTAGGTGTGAGCTGTTAGCCCTAGGGTCTGCTGCATGCGGTGCCAGGGGCTGAGGAATGCTGAGGCAGCTCTTCCTCCAGTCTCTGCTCGCTCCGTGCACAGCCCTTGTCTCCTGCCTGATAGTGGTCAGTAGTCAGTTGGCTTAGGGTACACGGTCTCCACCCAGTGAACCTGGCGCTGGCAGAAGCTTATAGAAGAATGGGTGCAAAAAAGATATCTCAGAGGGCCTGCAGATGGCTGTTTTTAGGAAGTGAATAGGCTTCTTCTTTTTCTTCATTTTTTCTTTAAGATACTCTTGAGGTTTTGAGGCTCCACCCTGAGCTCTTTGTGGCTGAGGGCTGCTGTGGCTTGATGAAGGGGACAGTCTTCAAATCTTGCACAGGCTGGGGAAGGTTGGGACAGCACAGCCCTGAGTCTCGAACAAAATGGGGCAGAGGGGAGGGCAGGAGAGCCGTCAGATTCACGGGGCCACATCCTCGCAGCAACCCAGGGGAAGCTGAGGCCCCAGGGTCTGCATGATGGAGGCCGAGCACGACGGAGGAAGTGGAATTATTGCACATGGTGGGTTTCGACACTTGGGACTCGCTCCTCAAAGAGGAAAATCGAGAGTGGGGGTGCACAGAGCAAGGGCTGAAGAAACAAAAAGCAGGGGGTTTAGGGGAGAGATAAACCTCTTTGCATGAGTCAAGCTGAAAAGCAGTTTGGAAGGTCAAGTGCTAGCCAGTGTCTTTTTTTGCCTGCCCAGCCTCTTCTTCTGCCATGTCTGCCCTGACAGGGGCAGAGTTCTCAGTTCCCATGTCAGAACTCGGCACCAGCTTCTCTGTTGACAGTTGCAAGGCCTGTGGCTGAGAGAAGTACTTGTGCTGTGTTTCTGCAAGGTAAGATGGCCCTGATCACAGCTCATGATGCCTGAGATCAGGAGGGTCTGCTCCATGAGATATCAGCAGAGGCCATCCTGTGAAATATTTTAACTAATTGAACTGAATGTTGAAGACAAGGCCTGTGGCAGTGTTGTATTTATATGAGACAAGCTGAGAGTCCTTGGACAACCTTGGAAACTCCTTTTTAGGACAGAATCAACTGAGACGATACACACGAAGGAGCTTTTGTGAGCAGAGTACAGAGCTCGTTATTGCAGTACAAGGTTGTAGGTTTTCACACAGCTTTTGAGGATGGGTTGGTGGCCCAGGGAGGATGTCAGGAACTGTCCTTCATTAATGGGGATTCTCGAGTTCCTACCACGTGCCAGATAGCGTGCTGATTGCTTTGTATCCACTTCCCTTTTAATCCCTTGTATTAGCTTCCTGTGGTTGCTGTAACAAACTCGGTGGCTTAAAGCGAAAGGAACTTATTCTCTTACTGTTCTGGCCTCCAGAATCACTGGGCTGAATCAAGCTGTGGGCAAGGCCACGTTCCCTCCAGTAGCTTAGGGCAGAATCCATTCTGTGGCTGCTGGCTTGCCCCGGCTGCCGGCCCCTTCCTCATCTTCACACCAGCAGGGTAGCATCTTCTCTCCGTGACTCCGCTTCTCTCTGCTTCTGTCACACGGCCCTCTCTTCTCTCCGAAATCTCCTGCCTTCATATAAGGACATTTGTGATGGCATTTGGGGCCTACCAGTGTAATCTAGGATAATCTCATCTCAAGATTCGAAACTTAATTGAGTCTGCAAATCCTTTGCTGTATAAGGTAACATTAATAGGTTCCAAGGATTTGAACGTGAACCTCTTTTGCAGGGGGCATTATTTGACCTGCCATACTTCACAGCAGCCTGATGAGGACCATACTGTCCCACATACAGTGGGCTTAATGAGGAAGCTGAGGCTTGGGGAGGCCTAGGGGTGGCCATGGTCCTTTCCTCTCCCAGACTCTGGGGTAGGTGACTCTGGGGTCATTTTGTCATGTTGCTGGGCACTCACTTGGTGAACAGATAATCCCCTGTCATTTTACTATGTTGTTACATGGGTTTGAAAAAAGAGTTTTTCAACTCTCTGGCTGAGCCCCTGTTCCTGTGAGGGCCTGTGGTTTTTCCTCCCGGCTCCACCCTGGTTTCGGCACAGTACTTGAGCGGACAGTGGCTTGGGTCTCACTCTAGCGCCCTCACCCTTCCTCTCTGGCTGTGTGCCCAGGCTGGCCCTGCCCACCTTGCTCAGTCTCTGCTCCATCTGCCACAAGTCTCACTCCAGCCCTCCCCCCAGTTGCTTAGGAAGGGACCTTCTTGTTATGTTTTTTGTTTTGTTTTGTTTTTTGTTTTTTTGTTTTTTTGAGATGGAGTCTCACTCTGTTGCCCAGGCTGGAATGCAGTGGCGTGATCTCTGCTCACTGCAACCTCTGTCTCCTGGATTCAAGCGATTCTCCTGCCTCAGCCTCTTGAGTAGCTGGGACTACAGGCGTACGCCACCATGCACAGCTAATTTTTGTATTTTTAATAGAGATGGGGTTTCACCATGTTGGCCAGGTTGGTCTTGAACTCTTGACCTCAAGCAATCTGCCCGCCTTGGCCTTCCAAAGTGCTGGGATTACAGGCGTGAGCCACCGTGCCCGGCCTTGTTACGTTTTTTAAGCTAACCCTGTAGAGCACTCACTGTGCACCAGCACCTGTTGGCTCAAGGGGGTGACAGACATTCCCTATCACAGATTACAATGAGTCACCGGCATTTTTGGAATTTCACTAAGTGTCGTTGCTGTGCTGTGCCTCAGCATGCAGCACTTCATTTAATCCTCTGGACACCTTGAATGATAAGTGTCTGTCATCCCATTTTACCCGTGAGAGAATTGCGGCTCAGAGAAGTTGTCACCCAGCTGGTTGGTGGCAGAGGTTTCAGAGGTCTTTCTGTGCATAAAACCCTCGCTTATGGTTATGCCAGGTAGGCCTTGGAGGGGATAGACCCATCGCCAAACTCACAGGAGAGAGAGGAGGGCACTGACAGGTGATGATGTCTATCTGTCTTCTTTCTGGTGGGGACCCAGAGTTTTATTTCCATCTCTTTTTCTTTATTAATGCTTGTCTCACACTTATGTATTTTTTGGGCAGTCCCTGAATAACTACACCAGGCTTCTGAATGCCGAGTTTCTTAGAGTAGCCGGGAAAGGGCCTTTTTCTTTTCCTCTTGGATGTTCTCTTAGTCTGTTTTGTGCTGCTATAAAAGAATACCTGAGGCTGGGTAGTTTTTAAAGAAAAGAGGTTTACTTGGCTCACAATTCTGATGGCTGGAAGGTTCAAGACTGGACATCTGCATCTGGTGAGGCCTCAGGCTGCTTCTACTCGTGGTGGAAGGTGAAGGGGAGCTGTCGTGTGCTGAGCTCACATGGCGAGAGAGGAAGGAAGGGAGCGGCTGGTGGTGGTGGTGTCCCAGGCTCTTTTCACAGCCAGCTCTTGTGGGAACCAACGGAGTGAGAATTCACGCACCCTCAAAGCGGGGGGTGGTTGGGGGAGGGCATTAATGTATACATAAGGGATCCGCCCCCATGACCCAAATACTTCCCATTAGGCCCCACTTCTAACATTCGGGATTAAATTTCAGTGTGGAGTTTGGAGGGGACAAACATTGTCCTCTTGTGCCTGTGCCACACTTGCCCCTCCATCCCCCTCATCTGCTGATGATTCATCACACTGTTAACTTGGTCTCTCCATCTGTTTAAACGCTTTCTCCTTTCCCCTATTATGTTGCTGTTAAGACTGTGAAGCTGTCAGCAATGTTAGCGACACCGTCCACATATGGGGACAACAGGTCCAGTGAACCTAGCATCATCAGTGTCCTTTGCCCTTGGAACTGAGTGGAAATTATCTTCTCAGCCTCCATGGATTTAACTTCTGTGTTCTTGATGTGAAGCTTCTTTTCCTTAAGTTAGAGTTTTTGCATATACATCCCACACATACACTTGCATTTGATTTTCTTGTCTGTATATGCACACACAACACACACTTGATTTTCTTGCACCATAATAACGTTTTTCTGATTTTAAATTAGGAAAGGACAAATGAGTTGAATAGTTATCTATTAGTTATAGATAATTATCTATTATCTAATTATTATCTAGTTCTCTTATCTAATAGTTATCTATTAGTTATTAACTGTCTAATAGTTATCTATTTCTTGGGAACTTAAGTACCAACTTAGTGGTAATTTTACATGAAATGAAATGTTCTCTGGGTTCCAGATAACTTATAAATGGGCTTTTAGAGTACAGCCTGTTGGTTGAACAGGCCGTAAGTTCAGCCTCATCTTTGTCGAGTTCCACAACTAAGTTTTACAATTATTTATGAATGATAGTGCTTAGCATACTTTCCAACTCAGTGAGACCATGAACTAATTGAATTTGTAATAACCCTGAGTAAATCTTAGTGGACTAATAGTAAAACTTTGAGGTTTTACAGTAAGAAAGTGAGATCCTTAGATATACCAATTTTAATGTCTCAGTAAAGAAAACAATTTTATTGATTGATTGATTGATTGAGACAGGGTCTTGCTCTGTTGTCTAGTCTGGAGTACAGCCATGTAATCATAGCTCATTGCAGCCTTGAACTCCTGGACTTAAGTGATCCTCCCACCTCAGGGTTCTGAGTAGTTGGGAGTACAGAAATGCCTTACCATGCCTAAATTTTATTTTTTATTTTTTTGTAGGGATGGGGGTCTTGCTTTGTTACCCAGGGTGGTCTTGAACCCCTGGCCTCAAATGATCCTCTCACCTTGACCTCCCAAAGTGCTAGGATTTCAGGTATGAGCCGCCATGTATGGCTGAAAACAGAAAATTTATAAGGTGCCACTAGGGGAGGGTAATAAAGGAAGGAAGGGGAATGAAATCCAAACCAAAATAAATGCTGTTTAGTGTGTGGCTGGTGGGTCGCATTTCTGATTCTAAGAACTGTGGCATTTCTTTTTGATGGTTCTGTTGATCCTGAAACCAGTGAGACTGCAGTTTGTGAAGGATGATGATAGAAGTCGATAACTCCTCATGGTTCACTGCTGGACCATGAGTTTAGCTGTAACTAGATGCAAAGCTCACGGCTGAGATTGAGAGCCAGAGAGACCCAAAGTCTCTACATCACGCCCACACTGGTACTTCCAGCCTAGGAGGCGTGGTGAATGCCTCCCAGGGTGGTTGCTGAGATGGCTTTGAGCAGAGCAGAGATGAGCCAACCATGGCAGGATAAAGTGAACAGCTGGGAAAAGGGGTTTTGGGGGCTGGGGGTAAGGGGAACTGGAATAGTGTTGCAATTTTCCCCATCCTGGCTGTACCTTACCATCACCTAGGGGCTTTTGAAAAACATGGCAGCCTGCCCTCCACCCATGCTGTGCTAATTAGTGTAATCCTGGGTGGGGCCAGCATGACATTTGCCACCTTTCCCATGAGGTGATTTGGAGGTACAGCTGGGGTGGAGAGCAGTGGGCCTTAGAGGTTTAGAACGCAGCCTCCTGGCTGGGCACGGTGGCTCATGCCTGTAATCCCGGCACTTTGGGAGGCCGAGGTGGGTAGATCACGAGGTCAGGAGTTCAAGACCAGCCTGGCCAAGATGGTGAAACCCCATCTCTACTAAAAATACAAAAATTAGTCGGGTGTGGTGGCTGGCATGTGCCTGTAATCCCAGCTTCTCGGGAGGCTGAGGCAAGGAATGGCTTGAACCTGGGAGGCGGAGGTTGCAGTGAGCCGAGATCACGCCATTGCACTCCAGCCTGGGCAACAGAGCAAGACTCCGTCTCAAAAAAAAAAAAAAAAAAAAAAAAGAACTTGGGCCGGGTGCGGTGGCTCATGCCTGTAATGTCAGCACTTTGAGAGGCCAAGGCAGGCGGATCACCTGAGGTCAGGAGTTCGAGGCTAGCCTGACCAACATGGAGAAACCCTGTCTCTACTAAAAATACAAAAAATTAGCTGGGCGTTGGGGCACATCCCTGTAATCCCAGCTACTTGGGAGGCTGAGGCAGGAGAATCCCTTGAACCTGGGAGGTGGAGGTTGCGGTGAGCTGAGATCACGCCATTGCACTCCAGCCTGGGCAGCAAGAAAGAAATTCCGTCTCAAACAACAACAACAACAACAACAACAACAACAACAAAAAGAACTTGGCCTCCTGATGAAATAGGCCCACCTGTTTCAAATCCCCACATATAGGTGTTGAGCCAGTCTCTTAGATGCCGAGCCTCAGTCCCCTCCTTCTCTCAGGCTGTGAAGGTGAACTGTGATGTGCAGAGCTGCAGCATGTTCTGCTGTGCACCAAGGAGGGTTCCACAGTCATAGAGGCATAGTCATGACTGATGTGAAAGGGCCAACGCACGTGACCTCCTGCCCCTGTCCGTCCACATCTCACTTGGTAAAACCACAGCCCTGGTTCTGGCCACTTCTCAGCACAGTGGCCTGTGGCTGGAGAAGAACACATGACATGTTGATGAGTCTGTAAATTCATGACCACAGAGCTCCAGTGAGCCATTGGGAGTGCTTGGCACTCAGAGTGTTTCCCTGTGGTCCTAGACTGGGGAGCGGCCCCTGGATTTTAAAGAGCTCTGGACCCAGTGGTGCAGGTGGGGAGACCTGGCCCCTGGAGGCTGACCCAGTGCAGGTGCAGCCCCACCTGGGGTTCCCCTGATTGGACTCCTGCCTCAGGAGGGGCATGAGACTCACTTGGCGCTGCTTCTGAGCTCTAAGTCCTTGCTCCTTAGTGGTCTGTCCCTTCCCTCCGCAGGGAGGCATGGCCCGCTGGGCTTTGGCCCCTGCAAGGAGGCCTGGTGGGGCCTTTCGCCTTCTCAGCCAGGCACTGAAGGAGCAGGAAGGGGAAGCATGATACCAGGACCACAGGAAGAAGTGGTGCTGAGTTGGGTGGTCGCTTCCTTGGTGTGACCTCTGGTTAGACGTGGTTCAGGGCCATGTTGCAGGAGGAGCTGGAAGACATTTCTTTTTTTCTTTTTTGTTTTGTTTTTTGAGACGGAGTCTTGCTCTGTTGCCCAGACTGGAGTGTAGTGGCGCGACCTCGGCTCACTGCAAGCTCCGCCTCCCGGGTTTAAGCTGTTCTCCTGCCTCAGCCTCCCGAGCAGCTGGGACTGCAGGCACACACCACCACGCCCAGCTAATTTTTGTATTTTTAGTAGAGACAGGGTTTTACCATGTTGGCCAGGCTGATCTTGAACTCCTGACCTGGTGATCCACCCACCTTGGCCTCCCAAAGTACTGGGATTACATGCGTGAGCCACTGCACCCAGCCACTGGAAGACATTTCTAAAGAAACCATCACCATCCTTCTCTGAATAGGTTTCAGTGTGGTTTTATGTTTGTTGCAACCTTGTTGGCCTGTAGTCAGAAACCAGAATGGTTTGGCCCAAGCTTTTGATTTGAGATCACACTAAAATAGTTTTAGCTGAGGGTGTTGGAGGTGCCTCCTGTGTATATGAGTGTGCGTGTATGTGGTGTGCCTGTGCGTGCATGCATGTGTGTGTCTGTGGCTTCACTGTAGATGGCCGTTGTGAATGATGTCCTGACCTGAGTCAGTAACACTGTTGAGTTACTTCACAGTCATTCCACACAGGAGAAAAGGATGAATGACCCTGTTGGGTTAAAAAATTGAGCTTTGAAAAGCTTTTCTCCCTTTGTACTTGGCAATCTCGCAAAGCTATCAGGAGAGAATGTGGAATTAAAATATATAGCAGGTGGGAGTATGGTTTTTTAACTTACACTTAAGGTTTCTGTGATATCTCATCATATGTGGAATATTTCTGTTAGACCATCTGAGAATTTTAAGCTCTGGTGGATGGAAGTAAGGTTGCTTTTGAACAGAAGTCTGCCATGCCGCTGCTTCTCAGAGGCTGCAGCCTCAGGTTGAGCGCTCAGGAACCAAGGTCAACGCTCAGTGTGTGTTTGCCAAGTAGACTGTGTAGATTTGAAGTGCTTAGACTGGCTGTCTGTAAGCTTTTAAAATTCTTCATTTAATAATCTATAAATGTCGAAGCCTCCCAAGACGTTGCTGGCCCTGTTAGTAAGTTTGCCGCAGCCCCCTAGCCGCCAGGAGTGCCCGAGAACCCCTATTGGGGCTGAAGTCACAGACAGCACCGTGGAGTTCGGGACTGTAGCTCTGAAATTCTGCCACAGGCCAAGCAAACTGCCAGGGATGTGTGGTCTGGGGTGAGGACTGATTGAAGAAGTAACAATCTTGGATGACTTTGAAAAGCTCTGGGAGTTGCCATTGACTGTGATGTTGATGCTGGGAGTGTGCTGGAGGGCCACCTGTCCTTGTCCCTCTTTTTGTGCCCCACAAGGAGGGTGTAGGAATCAAGAGTTTCAGCTGGGCATTGGTCTGCTCCAACAAGGCCTCTTTTTGATCTCCCATGTGACTCCATTTTCTCGTTCTCTCCTGTGGCTGGGCCTATTTCTGCCTGCCGTGGAGCAGAAGTATGGTCCACATGGGTGGAGACCTACAGGGGCCAAGGAGGGCTGGGCCTTGAAAGTGATGAGCTTGAGTCCCTGTTGGGGTCTGGGGTTGGGGGAAGGGCACAAGGTACACAGCTGGGCTTGACCCAGCCCTGCTCCTGGGAGTTCCCTCAGAGAGTGCCCAGAGCAGAAGAGTCTGTGCTGTGAGCACACCCACGGCAGCGTGCACAGACTCGAGTCCCCCAGCAGATTCTCTTGGCTGCCCTGGATGGAGATAGGGTGAAACTCTGCTGGGGAGAGCACAGTCCAGTGGAGAAGCCAATCTGATGTGGACAGATGAGCTCTGTGGCAAGTGTCCAAGGAACCAGGCTGGTGGTGCAGATGTCTGTCCCCTTCTGCTGAAGTGCTCTCTCCGTCATGCAGCTGTTCTTCATGTGTCCTCTGTCCTCTGGAAGATGACTTCCTGAGGGAGAGGCCACAGCACATATGTCTGTGTCCCCTCCCCTAGCCCCAGCCCAGGGCTCACTGAGGGTCTGTGGTGGGTCTTCAAATCTGTGCATCCTCAGTAGGAAGCATCTGCAGAAAGGAGGAGTGAGGTTTGAGAACCTGATATTCTCCTCTTACAGAAGAGGGCACTGGGGCCCAGAAAGGGCAGTGACTTGCCCAGAGTCTTGCAGCTTAGCTGGGGCATGGCTGGCTGTGGAGTCCAGCCTCCAGGCCTCCCTCTCCATGAGGTGCTCTTTCCTGCTGCCCTGAGCTGCACTTCTGCTTGCCACAGTGTGGGAGTGCCCTAGGCAGGAGAAAGGAGTGTATTGTAGGTGCAGTGTAGAGTGAGGAGGGCAGTGTGGGTGCAGTGAAGAGTGAGGAGGGCAGTGCGGGTGCAGTGGAGAGTGAGGAGGGCAGTGCGGGTGCAGTGGAGAGTGAGGAGGGCAGTGTGGGTACAGTGAAGAGTGTGGAGGGCAGTGTGGGTGCAGTGGAGAGTGAGGAGGGCAGTGTGGGTGGAGTGGAGAGTGTGGCGGGTAGTGCGGGTGCAGTGAAGAGTGTGGAGGGCAGTGTGGGTGCAGTGGAGAGTGAGGAGGGCAGTGTGGGTGCAGTGGAGAGTGAGGAGGGCAGTGTGGGTGGAGTGGAGAGAGTGGAGGGTAGTGTGGGTGCAGTGGAGAGTGTGGAGGGCAGTGTGGGTGCAGTGTAGAGTGTGGCGGGTAGTGTGGGTGGAGTGGAGAGTGTGGCGGGTAGTGCGGGTGGAGTGGAGAGTGAGGAGGGCAGTGTGGGTGGAGTGGAGAGTGAGGAGGGCAGTGTGAGGACAGTGGAGAGTGAGGAGGGCAGTGTGGGTGGAGTGGAGAGTGAGGAGGGCAGTGTGAGGACAGTGGAGAGTGAGGAGGGCAGTGGAGAGTGTTGAGGGCAGTGTGAGGACAGTGGAGAGTGAGGAGGACAGTGTGGGGACAGTGGAGAGTGTTGAGGGCAGTGTGGGTGCAGTTGAGAGTGTGGAGGGCAGTGTAGGTGCAGTGTAGAGGGGCTGACACCGTGTGGTGGGCCACCTGCTTCCCCTCCTTACTCTGGGCACTGGCCATGATGGGTTACAATGTGGTCAGGGCCTCTCGGGAGGTGCCACTCAGTGAGTGACCTCACCCGGGCCAGATGGTGACCATAAGCCGGTTGCTACCTCTGGAGTCTTGGTGGGTGGGCGGATGGCACCCAGGGTCACACAGCATTAAAAAGTGGATCCAGGCCTTTAGTATCTTGATTTTCCACTTCACCAGGTGATTGCATGAAAACATGTTGGAAAGGTAATACATGCGATTGGGGAAGATAAGTTTATTTACTGTGGGACATTTTCATAACTTCTGTTTGAGGGCATTACATATCTCACATAATTACATGCTATGAAGGTATTACCTTTGGTCTCATTCAAAAATTACAAAGTGATATATCGAGAAGAATCACCTCTCCCACTTTGCCTTCCAGTTCGTCTCCCCAGAGGCAAGCAGTTTGCCCAGCATTTTTGTGAGCCCTTCAGGGGCAGTCTGCCATATACAGACACGGACGTTTTCATACCCTCTTTCTTCTGAAGTGTGCATTCGTTTGAGAAGCTTGTTTGGAAAGCTGTGTATGCAGGTTGTGAAGTCACTTTTGGTTTTGATTTCAGCCTCCCATTCTTTCCCTTTCTGCATTTGTGGTATCTAATATCACCTTGACAGCCTCAAGAGCGGCCTGTGTGTGTGGGTTTTGGTGTCCATGGTGCAGTGGGCGAGGGCCACCCGCAGCCTTCCCAGTGCTTGGTGAGGCCCAAGAGTGGATTTTGTTTTTTGAAGCAGGATTCTTACACAAAAGGACATCTCTGAAGTAGTTGGGGTTGGGAGCTTGCTTTTTGCTCTATTGTGTTGTCTTCTCTATAATGTGGAATATCTTAAAGATCCAGTTCCACCTGTGCTACGAAGAGCCCTGGGTGGGATGAGCCCACACTGGCACCACATGGCCGCTCACCCCACAGGCATTATGGGGAGAGCCAGAGCAGGTGAATGGCCTGCCCGGGGCCTCCTGCTTGGTGAGTGACAGACAAGACCCAAACCAGGCTTCTGGCCCTAGCCCTGGGCCTTTGTTGTACCTTGATGCCCTGGGAGGCAGCAGACCCATCTCACCTGGGTGCCATCACCCTGACATTTGGCAGCCTCTCTTTGCAGATTGCCATCAGCATCAGCCTAAGTGAGGTGCAGGAATTTCATAGTTACAGGTTGGTGTTTTTTTAAAAAATTCTATTTCATGGATAAAAACATCTTCAAATAAGTTTTCTTATGCACCAAACCCATCTGGGGCCCTGGGGGATACAAAAGTTATTTTTAATTAATCACTTAATAAAAGCTTATTTGGGGCTCCTGCCGTGGCTCAGCTTTGTTAAAGATGAAGAGTTAAAGATGACTTAGGCCCTTCTCCTAAGGAGCTACAGGAGACAAGGGTGTACACTGTATCAGAAGTTTTTTTTCTTTGTGGCAACAGAAAGGGCCATGTCACAATAAGCAGAGGGTATTTATTTCTGTCTGGAAGTGGGTGAAACTTCACAGGGAAATTGCTGTTTAAATTGGTCATGTAGCATGAGTACAAATTGTCAAGCAGACAAGAACAGGAGGGGCACTCTTAAGTGGGGCGGACAGCTGAGCAAAGGCATAGAGAGGGCACTTGCTGTCGGGAGCAGCTTGTGAGTGTGGTACTTAGGAAGCTTGGGAGACAGAGGAGGGCCATGAGATCCATCCTGGGTGTAACTTCATGCTGCATTCTGTGTGTGCCGAGAGCCACAGAGGGGATTTAAGCCAGGGAGTTATTAGCCCATTAGATTTACAAATTAAGAGAGACCTCTAAAACCCCATGGGCGGTGTTTCAAGTTCTGAGGTCATCTTTCTTTCTCAGCTATTTAAATTTGTCTCTTGACCAACCAGGATGACAGATGAGGTAGGAGAGGGAGCATAAGCCTTGGAGGAAAGCAAAACTATGGGTAACACAGAAGGAGTCAGAATATAGTGCAAAATACATTTAATCTGGCTGAAATTACTTGTAAAATTTAGCAGGACATTGAACATTTACAGATACTTTGTTTTTTTGCTTTAGGCGTCAGTATTACATTGCATGACCAACAATGGTTGTAGTCTCCTGCTGTTTGCTGGGGCATGCTGGGCTGTGTGGGCAGGGTTGGGGTTCAGCCACCCTCTCCCTTCTACCTGCTTTTCTCACCTGGGGTGGGGGCTTTGGGAGGAGGGGAGCAGTACTACCCATAGTGGGCAGGGATGGGCCTCTGGGGCAGGGGGGGGCCTGTGTGTCCATCTTGCCTGCCAGTAATTTTAAATAACAGTGTGGAATGCTGTTATAGTTGTTTTTATTTTAAATTTTTTTCCACAAACGCACTATCTTCTCATTTTTTTTATCAAAGCTAATCTACAAATGTTTAATCCACCCACAGGTAATCCAGATTTGATGCAGAATTTTACTGAAATCAACTCCAAATAGCTTTGTGGTAACAAGTCTTTGCAATGTGATTTTGCCTATGTTTTTCTCCTTAATGAGTCAGACTTGCCACATGAAGTTTTTACCATCCCAAAACTTTTTGAAGAATTTAATTAGAATGGGTACATAGGATAATGAAGATTCACATTGTAGAAACTTTTAAAATTTGAGTTTCGATTGTTCCTGGAATTTTAATTTCTCTTATTTGGTGCTAGGTGATTCCCAGTTTTAGGGCCAGGTGTTGCCAGGACACACAAGCCAGTGCTAGTTTGACTAAGCTTTAGGGTTATATATTAAAGTAATGCCTGGCTGGATGCCCAGTCAAACTAAGACATGCTAAGCTCCACATTTGAGCAGTAATGGCCCTGTTTGCTGTCCCTCAGGAGGGTTCACACCCAGGAGCTCAGAGCAGGGACTTTCTCCTCCAGGGTGGGCCCCTCGCTCTGGGGAAGAGCTGTCCTCCACCAAGCCCCCTTTAGGTATCTGGTCTCCAGCCACAGTCAGGGAGGCTCTCAGCTGGGGTGCTGGGACCCAGCCCTGGGGTGTGTGTGGGGAGGAGCCCTGCTTGGGGGAGGGGTGGCGCTCCTGGAGACCTCTCCTGGCTCAGAGGGGAGTGATGGGCATTCTGAAGCGTGTCCAGCAGGGCCCACCTCCCTCTGCGCTCATGGTTTCCACAGTGGTTTGCCTCATTCACCATCACCTGAGAATGGCCAAGATAGCCTTGCCTCCCTTCCTGTCTTCCAGAAATTCTCATGGGGCCCTCCAGCCCGTTCTCTTCCTGGCCTGTGACGATAGCGGGTTAAGTTTGTACTTTTAACATATAATTAACCTTCTTCAAGGCCTTGTTTGCCGTTATAAGTGTTCCCTGTTCTCTGGGTACTCACAGCCCCTTCCTTGCTGTCCTTGATCCAGCGGCATGGCCTGAGTGCCTCCATCCCCCTGTTTCTGGATGGCTAGAAGAGCCTCTGGGGTATCTGATTGTCAGATGGGCTTAGCAGGAGTGGTAGTAGTAATAGTGGCAAATACTTAAGTAGCATTTTTGTGCACTGGGCACATTTAGAGGGATTAAGTCATCTGATTCTTGGAGTAACCCCATGAAGTAGATGATTCTGTAACACCCATTTCAGGAGCAGGAGACTGAGGAGCAGAAGGTGAAATGAGTTCTCCCTGGGGACGTGTAGCCTGGCGGGTGAGCGGCAGCTGGGGTTGGAGCCCGGATGGTCTGGCTCTGGGGCCATGCACAGCATGCTGTGTGCAGCTCCCCCGCCGTCCCGTCTCCCTGAGCTGCCTGCTTCAGGCACGCTTCTTGGCTCTTTGTCCTGAATGGTGTGGTGGTACAGCTTGGTCTTCCTGCCTGGTGGGGAAACCATGGCCATGGGAGTCCTAGTACTGAGCGAGTGACTGTTCCTGACCCGTTTCCAGATTCTAGGGGCAGCTTTACAGCCTTTCTCCGAGATACTTGGACACCGTGTTACCAGACCACAGCCTAACAACAGAGGATGAACCAGAGCCTCAATGTCGGCGAGTCTTGGGCCATTTTGGCTGTTGATTGCCTCTCTCCTGCCCTGTATCTCCAGGAACTGTCAACGTTGGTCTTGTAGGAACTGCTCTCTCTTTGTGAGTGAACAAGACCATGACTGTCTCAGTCCCTCCGTTAGTGACTGTCCTTGTTCAACCCAGAGTCCAGGAGTCTGATGAACAGAGGCTTTCTCCCTCTATCTCACCCTGCCTTTTACCTCTCCCTGCCCTGTGTGGGTCTTGCCCAGGAGACAGCGGTTGGATGAGGGAGGAGAGGCTAAGGGCCCCTCTAATGTGGACAGCCTGGGCCCTGCTGTGGGAAGAGAGCCACATGGCATGGATTGGAAATGGAGAGGGCAGAATTTGAGTCAGGAGGACCACCAGCAGCCGTGCTAGCTCTTGAGGCCTCGGTCTTCTGGCCTTTAAAATGGGACTGGAGTGGGAGGTGGATTCAGTGCGAGTGCAGTCCCTGCGGCCTACAACCTTCTGTTATTGGGCGGTGCTGGTCTCCAAACTCCAGGTCTATTTTGTAGCCTATTGAGGAACTGCCTCTGATCTCCCTAAAATAGGATGTGCTATTTTGGACACTGCCGTAGGTGGGAGGGATGTGTGTTTAAAGCTAAAATAGAGCACACTTTAATTTGCGGGTGTTTCCTTTTTCTTTCTCAGCCACACTGTGTTTAAGTCACAGTGTCCTCCCTCCCACCCAGGAGCACAGCCTCAGGCAGGCCCTGCTCTTGGTGGAGGCCTCGTCATGACTGATGAGGGAGGTGGCCACCAGAGAGGAGGATTCCTGTCACTTGGGACCAGGACTCCTCCAAGTCCTGGGAGCTTTTACAAGGCTCTGTTCCTGGATGGCTTCTCTGCCGATCTGAGGTCCAGGGTGTGAGAAGCTGAGCCAGCCTTGCAGTCCAGCTGAGTGCCTCTCCACCAGACCTGCGCTGCTGTTAGAGTCAAGGAGAGGCAGGGCTGTGGGGGTAGGGGTGGCAGAGCACACCCCTGATCCCTAGTTAGTGGAGTTAACTCTGGGCACGCCCTCCCCCGACTTTCTTTGCAACAAATCATGGTGATCTCTTTTGACCTTTTTGATGGTTACCAGTGTGGCTGTGAAGAGGGTCCCTGCCCCAGCTGGGGAGAATAGGGTGAATGGGAGTAGGAAGGTTGAGGGGGTGAGGGTAGAAGGGTGTGATGGATTTCCGAGAAGGTTGCAGGTATGTGTCTGTCCCATTCTGTCCTGACTTACTCTGCATTCAGTTCTAGCTGAGCATGAATGCAGCCCGCACCCATGACTTTCTGTGGTGGTGCTATTTTTCTGTTTTTTGAAAAGAAAGAGGTCCAGTTTTTTTGTAGATTGTTAGGACTTAACTGGAAATAATTGTGTAAGTCTTCAGGCATCTTTCGAAGATGGCAGGCTAGAGATAGCTACTCCAACTTGAATGCCTAGCAGTCACCTAGAAGACTTGTTCAATGCAGATACTGGGCCCTACCCACAGGGAGTCAGCCTTCATAGGTCGGGCGCTTCCTCCCGGCTCCTGGGTGGTACTGCTACTGCCAGTTCACAGACCACACTTCCAGTTGCCCTAGAGTGCTTGTTCCTGTTCCACTCCCCACTCAAGATATTATTCGCTGATTTTTATCACCTTCCCCAAACTAGGCTACTTATTTTGGTGCTAATTGGTGGCACTTCTAATTTTAGGAGTGTGGGGAGGTGCTCCTGTCCCCATTTGGCTGCAGTGGTGCTGATGGGGGGTATCTGCTGTGCCTTGGGTGGGAACTTCTCCTGTGTGTGCTTCGTGAGATATCCCGAGGCTACCCTACTTTGATGAGTTGAGCAAGGTGTCTTAGAAGCCAGGCGCTGACTGCTCTATCATAATTAGAAGCCAGTTAGCGATAAATACATAGTCAGTGGCATCTCTGCATGGGGATGGCTGGTTTGAAGCAGCTTGCTCCAGCCATGGGAAACAGAGTTTTGACCCTACTATTTATGAACTGACAGTGTGGGCTGCATCAGGATCTTTCCAGGTATGCCAGGAGGCACAGAACCCACGTTTAACCTGCAGCCCACAGTTTCTGTGACACAGAAAGTGTGGTCAGGTGCTGGGAAATCATTGTCTCATAGATAAAACATCTGACACGCACCAGCTTTTCTGAAACAAATAATGGTTGCAAATGGAATTCGGGGTACACAGGATAGCAACAGATTTCTTCCTGTCCTTGAAGAAAACTGTCTCCTTTGTCCCTGTTTGACCAACTTCGATTGAGCTGGAGCCCTTTGTGCCTGGCCCTGGGCTGTCCCTTCCGTCAGGGTCTCTGTCTGGTACAGGGGTCAGCTCTCCCTTGGGCTGTGCACTTATCTAAAACTGCCTCCCAGACACCTAGTTTGTGACTTCCTAGAAAGCCTGAGACAGGAAGCTATTTTCTTAAGGCTTTAGAAACTGCCCCCAAACAGCGCAGAATGGCAGGGTCCTGCCCCCAGGGAGTGCTGCTTGAGGTCTGTTTCCTGCAGTCAGGGCTTCCAGCCAGCTTGCTGTCCTTGCCAGCACCTCCTCTGCTGCCCGCTAGACACGGAGCCTCTGGCTGACACCCTCCCTGCCAGCCCCAGAGGCCTGCCTTCTCAGCCTCTGCTGAAACTAAAGCTTTTTTCTGTTTCTGTAGGGCATTGGGTGGAGCCTTGCCAGGGGCTCCTGGTTCTGACTGTCTTGGGTGGGTGGGGAACTCAGCCCTGAGAGGTTGGCTCACTGAGCATTTACCATATGCTGGGCATTGGGCCAGATGTCTGTCTAGGATCAGTTTATTAATCCCCAGCTACCTGATGAGGTAATTATTATTCATTTCCATTTTGCAGAGGAGGGAAGGGATGCTCAGAGAGAGGTGGAGTGACTTACCAGATTTTTATCTGGTGCCCTATCATATGCTCTCATGACACAGAGCAGCTTTTTGCTGTAGAAAGGACTGTCGTCATTTTACCTGTGTTAGGAATATCATCACTGACTGTGGTTCCCCTGCACTGACATTCTGGGCATCAAGGGCTGAGTCTGGGCTCTTTCTCCTATGGGTGTCTGTCCTCTCACTTGGCCCCAGGCCTTGGTGACCCTCTGTGCACTGAAGGAGTAAATGACTGAGGTGGCCAGCTAGCTCCTGTGCATTTGCACACATGGTCCCTCACTCCTGGCCCCCATCCCTTGCCAGGCAGAATGTGCCCATCTCCAGTCCCTTGCATTGCTAGCAGCCTCAGACTGGAGAGCACTGAATCTTCCACTAGCCTGTCTTCTTGCCAGCTGCAGCCCCAGGGCGCGTGTGTCCGTCTCCGCAGCCAAACTCCCCCTGTGCTGGCCTGTGGAGGGTGAGTGGGGGGCAGGGCATCGCACACTCTGGACCCTTCCAGCCCCAGGAAGGAGTTGTGGTGCTGCACGTGCTCCATTCTCACATGCTTCTCAGGCTGCAGGCTGTGCATTACCAGTGTGCAGTTTAGGAAACTGAGGCCCAAAGAGAGCAAAGCAGCACCTGGGGACTGACCTTGAGTTACACAGGTGTGCTTCAAGTTCTTCTGCTAGTTACCTTTCAGTGCCAACACTGGGGAGGGGGTGTCCTAACAAAACATAATTTAATCAGAGCACTGTGAACTGTTCCTGCATCTGACACGTCCATCTCAAGGTGGAGGGTGTCACCACCTGCTGCCCATTGTAATCCCTCACCCCACAGAGAGGCCAGGAAGTGAACAGGAGACTTGGAGGAATGTGGACCTGGTGTGATCCTGTGTGGAGCAAGGATGTCTTCCTCTGAAAATTCCCTGGGGGGAAAGAAATGGCACACATTTCCTATACCAGTGGGGGCTTGGTCCCTTGGCACGCATAAATCGGCCACTCTTGGCAGCCAGAACCCTCGCTCCTCCAGTTTTATTCTGGTTGCCTGTGGCTCTTGGATAATCCTGTGGTCTCTTCGGGGTGCTGGTTTCTTTAGGGAGCTGCATTTGGCTTAAGGCTGGCGTATGTTTTAGCTATCTGAAGTGGTTTTAGATATAAAGATTCAGTGACAGAATTCTCTGTATAAAATGATTATATCACATTGAGCCTCAGTAACAGATTAATGGGGAAGGAAGGATTTATTATGTTTCCAAGTGATCCAATGTGAGCAAGCAGGCTTTGTACCAGGGGAGAATTCTAAGTGCTTGTCCTCCCTGTGGAATTGTGTTTTGCAGAATCCCAGGAAGACAGGGAGGCTGTGACAGCCTGTAAATGTGTTGCTCACCTGGCCTTGAGTGTCAGCTAGCTTGCTGATCTTCAGGGTGCTCCCTGTCCACGCACCACCTCTGGCTGGGCTTTCCGTTCTCTAGTGAAAGGTTTTCTCAGCAGCACCTTTGCCTCTCCTTCTCCCTTCATTACGAGTTTGCCATGTTGGAGTTGGATTGTTTGATGTCTTGTCCTGGCTTAACAACTCAACACTGTGTACTTTAAAAGCTCCAAGTTTAGGCTCACACCTGTAATCCCAGTTTTTTGGGAAGCTGCAGTGGGAGGATCACTTGAAGCAAGGAGTTTGAGACCAGTTTAGTTGACAGAGTAAGATCCTGTCTCTAAAATAAATATAATTTTTTAAACTTGAAATTTAAGCAGAAGCCACGTTAAAGTGGCACAGCAGGTGATGTGAGGGACCCTATTGGGCCACCTTGCTGTAAAAGGTTTTCTGTATCCTGCTTTTTTCTCTTTGCCTTTACACCTGTGGTTCCCACATTATTGGGCTGAGACTCTGGAGATCTGTGTAAAATCCCATCCTAGAGGGACAGCAGGTTAAATCACTTTTCCTGTCTTGGCCAGCTGTGGTTTAGCTTATTGGCACCAGTCAGAGCAGGGCCTCAAGGGATGTTAGGATTGGTTGCACCTGGTTCAGAATATGGGGCCCTGCAAGGAGGGCAGTCTGAAGAAGAGTGGGATTAAAAACGAAAGCAGCCAACAGAAAGGTGGGCACTTAGAGGCAGGTGCAACTGGCTGTCCTGGAAAGCAGAGAGGGGCAACTGTGGGCCTCTGTGCAATGGCCCCTCCACTTGTCACACCTGCCAGAATGGAGGTGTCTCCCCAGTGGGCCTGTCACAGGGAGGCCAGCGACCAGCCAGTCAGTGCTGACAGTAGGCAAGTGTGGTTGACATCCAGGGATGAGCCTCTGAACAACCCTGGGATGTGATGCAAAAAGATATATGTGTACTCTTGCATTTAAGAGAAATGCAAAGCTTTTGATCTAAGCTTACACTTGAAAAAATTATACTTACATTGCTTTTTTGAAAATAAGTGAAAGCATAATAGAGGTTGAACACCCCTGATCTGAAAATCCAAAATTTGAAGTACTTCCAAACCTGACACTTTTTTAGCACTGACATGACCTTCAGAGGAAATGCTTATTGGAGCATTTTGGATTTCAGATTTTTGGATTAGGTATGCTGAATCTGTAAGTATATAATGCAAATATTTCAAAATCTTTAAAAAATTCCAAACCCTAACCACTTCTGGTGTCAAGCATTTCAGATAAGGGATACTCAACCTGTGCTAATAATGATTTTGGCATGTACTCTATAATAATAAAATGTTTATTAGGCAGTCCTTTATGTGAAAAATGATAGGAATAACAATACAGTGAATCGCAACTCAGCTTTAGACATTTTCATGACCAATACACTTGAAACTACATATGCCTTCCCACCTTCTCTCTAGGTTACCATTACCCCAAATTTGCTTTTCATTTTTTCCATTCATCGAATTCTTTGTGTTTTGTGACCCAGTCAGTCCTACTAGTTTTCGTGCTAGGAGACAGGAAGCAAGCATTGCTTAGTTTCACTCTTGTGATGCTTGTGGTCAGAAACAGGTATTTCTTGAAACTGGGCTTGTGGCTGCAGGGCTTCCCCAGGCGGGGCAGAGATGGTCAAGTGCAAGGTGGGGCTGCTGTGGGGCCAAGTCCTGATGGATCATGTTCCCCCCCCGGTCTTGTCTTTCTAATGTCTTGCTGCATGTGGGATCTGTCGCCACTGCCAGTGGGAAGGGCAGGCTAGTCTGTGTCCATCTTTGTTGCAGAGTTGGCTTCCTTCAGGCAGGTTCACCCTACACTGAACATCCCTGTGGTCCATGCCTCAAACACCTCATCATTAGTATTACTTCTGAGCCCTGCCTAAACATAGCAGCGTGGTCCAGCTCTCAGTCCTTTCTCTTCCTGGCCCTACCCCACCTTCCTGCTGGCTACTCTGCTCCCATGGATGGTTGAGAAGGAGACCCTCTTCTGTGTGGCTAGCCAAGGTTGCACATTGGCTGTACCCAACAGATGGACTGCATCTGTAGTCAGTCTAGTGAAGTCCGGTCTTCCTCTCCACCCTCTTGCCTGAGCCTCCACCTTTGCATAAAGAAGCTCCTGCACCCCCATCCCTCCTTGCAGATGCCCCTGCCCACACCCCATCTCTTCACGTAACCGAAAGATGGCTGGTTCTCCCAGAAGAGCCAGAGGCCTCTAAATGGAGTGAGGTCCTTTCTCTGCATGTCCTGTCTCTCTCCAGAGGTGGGCTTGGAATCTCTTTCGCTTTGACCGGTGACTACCATCCCCTCCACTCCTGTCCCTCCCCTGCATCACTCCATGTTACCCCTGGCCCCAGAGGTCTCTGAGGTCCCATCACCTTCTGATGACTCTGTCTGCAGGGATGAGTCTGTTGTTACTGAGCCGCTAGCCTTCAGCTTCCTCTCCCATGGTCATTCCCGAGGCTGCCCACTCCCCCTAGTTGCCCACAAGCCTTATGAACTCCCATCTCCGTTCCTCCTGTGTGGCCTGTTCTGGTTCCCTCTCCTCCCTGTCAGGCTCACTGTATCTTTGTTTCCCATGATCCTGCAGTCAGGGAAGACCAAGCCCCAGTTACTTTCCTGATGAGCTCAAAGTCCAGAATGCAGTCACGTGACTGGGGTGGGAAACCATGCACAGGGCCCTGAGAGGGTGTGAGGGATTCGAGGCAGCCTGTGGAAGGAGAGCCCTTCCAGCTGAGAGGAATTCAGCCCCAGAGAGGCACTAAACAACCCAAGGATGGTACAGTTCCCCAGTTATTAAAATTTTGCATACTTACTGTAAAGGGTTTAGTAAAACATAGTCTAGAGGAAGAAAACCAGAAAAGCATGATGTGTCCATCTCCCAGTGCTTAACATTTTTATACGTGTTCTTTTCCTCTCTCCCAC
Source organism: Pan troglodytes (assembly GCF_028858775.2). NCBI lineage: Eukaryota > Metazoa > Chordata > Mammalia > Primates > Hominidae > Pan > Pan troglodytes. The sequence goes on along the minus strand of NC_072410.2, from coordinate 24,669,485 downwards.
TCTGCGTGAGTGCTTCTATGTCTTTATATTGGTAGATCTTACTTAGAATCTGACTTTTTCGCTTGTCAAGTTGTCATAAAACTGATTTCCATTTCAAATGTCTATATGGTATTTCACATATGACGGAGCCATTATTTACCATTTCCCTGACAGGCTTGTAGGCTGCTATTTAATCTTTCAATTTATGGTATAAAATCCTTTATGGTACAGGTAATGCTGCAGTGAGCATCCTTGTCTGAGATCCCACCAAGAGTAGTGGCTTCAGTCTTCCAATCAGTGGCTTTTCTCTCACTTGGCTGGCCTCTTGAAGCGAACAGAGTGTGTGTGTGTCCTGGTAGCTGAGTAAACTCCAGCTCCGCACATCTGCTTGGCGGGGCGGTTGGGATCTAAATGAGTGTGACCTCAGCTTTTGTGGTAATGGAGACCATCCTGATCATGCAGGGTCCTTGCTGCTTGCAGGCCCGTGGCTGCTGAAGAGCTGAAGAAATGTTACTTCTTTGTAAGAAATATTTTAGACTGAAATAAAAACCTGTTATAATCATGCGGTCTGGTTGCAGCGTGAAATATGCACAGTCTAAGGTTCACAGTCTAAGATTCAGGTGAAAAGGCAGGATGCCAAATCTTGTGTACTTGCTGATCTTATCTGTGTAGAATATCCAAGTCAGAACTGATTTTAGTTAAGGTATCTGTGGGGGGTGGGGTTTCCCTCTCTATATTTTCCAAGCCTGCAGTAAGAGAACTATGGCAATCATCTTTCTTTTTAACATATCCAGCTTACTGCCCTAGGTTGGCCACAGTCAGATTTCTTGAAAGCCCCTAGGGCTGGGCGCAGGTGTCTGGTTGTCCCTCCGAGGCTCAGGGCTCACTCTCGCTTCAGGAACACTAATGCAACTCTTCTGGTGGTGAGAACCCAGCTGAGAGTTCCTTTATTTTGTTGATTTCAGGGTGTAGGTATTTAAATATTTGCAAGTATTTTGATTTTTAAATGAGATGTGTGGGAACTTTTTTGATTCATCACCCTTGGAATGGTTACAGAGTTTTGTTTTTATAATACAAAACTTTCTTGAGGTGAATCTGTGACTGAGAAAATAGACATCTATTTGAAATATCTTGTCTAAAGTACTAAAATATTGCTGGTTGCTAACCGCTTAAATTGAGTATTTTTCTTCATAAACATTAAGTTTTATTGAAAGAGTTGCTGTGATTTCCAGACACTCTTCTTTACTGCTTGTTAAAATAAGGGGAGGGGGCCTCCAGATGAAAAGGTTAAACTAGAGTCAGGCCTGCTTGAAAGTTTTGAGTCAGGACCTTCAGTGGGAGATTTGCCAGAGTCCCACACAGTAGGGCACAGGCTACTGCTTCCTTGGGTCTCTGGGAAGAGGTTTCTCCTCTCTATAATGGAAAGTTGGATTTCTAGCTTTTTTTCTGGATACTTCATGGGGTACTGTAATTGTGTTGACTGATTGATGCTCTTTCCTGGAGTCTCACTCATTAATTGGGCCCATTTCTATGGAAGGCACAAATATTGTAATGTAAGAATCAGATATATGCTGGTGATGCTGTATGAAGCAGCAGAGCTGCTGTGAACTCTCTGGGGTCCCAAAAGTCTAGGAAGTTAGGAAAATCCTCCTCCTTGTCTAGGCCTGTGCTTCCCTGTCCTCTCTGTTTGCTTTGCTTCCTCTGTCTTTCTCCTTTCCTTGCTCTTGGTTATCTTCTGAAAGATGAGACTTCACTTTTCCACACCTTCCTGACCCTCCCTGTCCCCAAAGCAGCGATGCATCTGAAATGGCCTAAAAAGGCGTGGAACCCCAGGGGTTCCTGTTCTGGCAGAAGTTCCTCAGTTGCCCACAGGGCCTGAGGTCTGGGGTGAGGAACACCTGGTTCAGATCAAAGAGCTTTTAGGGTGTGGGGCTGGATTTTTGCATACAGGTTACATCAGAAGGAGTCCAGGAGTAAAATTAATTCTTAGAAGGCCAGATTACATAAAAGGCAAGGCAGAGAGGGGTCTACAAACACTAACCGCCTCTTGGGTGTCTGATGGTACTCCTCTCATGGCCTCAGCCTGGAGGGAGCTGATGTGGGAGGAATCTGTGGGCCCTGACCTGGAATGCTGCACAGTGGCCTCTGCCAGTGACAGGGGTGGGCAAGGCTGAGTCTAGAAGCAAATGCCAGCCCACAAATGTGCAGTGATTGGCGCCTACAGAGGCCAGGGATAGCTAAGTACTGTGGAGATGTAAAATGTGGCTTACCATCCTTGCTCTTAAAAGAAAAAAGGGGAAAAAAGCAAAGACTAGTTGATTCAGAGCTAAGGTTGCTTCTTAAATAAACTTTTAAATTTTAGAATAGTTTTAGATATACAGAAAAGTTGCAAAGAGTGCCTGAAGTTCTCCCATATGATACCTCCTGCCAGGCTGTTGTTAACATGTTAATCACCATGGTACATTGTAGTGTGTTAATTGTAACCAAAATTGATACATTATTCACCAAATTCCATGTTTTATTCACATTTCCCTAGTTTTTAACCTAATTGTCTTTTTCTGTTCTGGGATTCTATCCAGGATACCATGTTATGTGTATTTGTCATATCTCCCTAGGCTTCTTGTGGTTGTGAGTTTCTCAGAATTTCCTTGTTTTTGATGACCTCAACAGTGTTTAGAGACAGAATCAATTTTTATTTTATCTTATTTATTTATTTTTTTGAGACAAGGTCTTGCTATGTTGCCTACACTGGTCTCAAACTCTTGGGCTCAAGCAATTAGCCTGCCTTAGCCTCCCAAAGTGCTGGGTTTCAGGCGTGAGCCACCATGCCTGGCCTGTCTTATTTATTTAGTCATTTATATCAATATGGACTCATGGTTTTTTTGTTGTTGTTGTTGTTTGGGTTATAATTGTCAAAGTTGAGTCAAATATAGAGACAATTCTCTGTTTTATTTGGGAAGCAAGAATTGCAGTTCTGGGCATATACACAGACTGGATGGTCTTCCGTATGTCTGAAGAACAAAGAAGGTTGGAGGTTTTATAAAAAGCAGAAATGTTACCCATTGTTTTGAGAGACAGTTCATTGGTACTAGTAATGTTTCGAGGAGCTGGCAAGCTCTGATTGGTGAGTGTAAAACTATTCTTAGACTCACAGCAGCTTGTTTCAGTAGCTATTAGATAAAACTGGTTTCAGGTCACAATAGGCAGTTTCAGCAGCTGGACTTGCGGAGAATTACCTTCCTGTGGCAGTGTTACGTGCCCAGGGTGCTCTGTCCCTGCTTGGCTTCTTGATTCTGTTTTAGTTGGATATGACAGGAATAACCCAATCCATATGATCAACTTTTATGTAATCCAGTACTAGGGTATTCATTGTGTTGCTCAGATTGTTCCAGCTTTGGCCACTGGGGGCTCTTTCAGTTAGCTCGTGTTCCTCTGACATACCTCCGTTATTGTGGGTTGTTTGATTTTTGAGTACTTCCTTATTGGCACTGCAAGATACTCCAGGCTCATCTTGTGTATCTCCTGTCCTAGCCCTAGAATCACCCATTTCTCCACAGAACCCTCATCCCTTTTATTGGAGTGTAGTCTTAGAAATCAAGATATGGGTGCCAAGTGGCTAAAGTTATTGTAATCTCAATTTATGTGTACTCAGCTGAGCAAAAGCAAAGCATCCAAATGGCAGTGGCAGCAAGAACTACCTGAGGATTTCTCTCCATTTGCCAGTTCTGTGTTTCCTTCTTGGGCTTTACCCACACAGTTTTCTAGTTGCAGACCTGTTGTGCACCTCATTCGGAGTTCTGTACCCGAAATTGTCTCTGTCACGGTGATGTCTTTATGCACAGGCACTCACTCTGAAGTCACTCACCCTCTCACCAGCTCATGGTGGAGATGCAGTAAAAAGATCTTGAATGAATGAGTTCTGCTAGTTCCTCTCTGAGTCCTGTAGTGGCTCTAGGTCAAAAGCAGTAAAACCTAACCAGAGGAAAAAACCAGAGGGGAAAATATTTTGGACACACGAGAAGCTATGTAGACAGGAAGCAAGTGGGAGCTCCTTGGAGAGGGGAATTGCTTGAGACTGAAGTTCAGGGAAAGGACCAGGAGACTGGGTTGGTACTGGTTCCTGCGGGCTGGAGGGGGTGGGGTAGGGAGTGTTGTGAAAGCTTCAAGCACAGAGGACTGAATGGAAGCCTCACAATGCAACCTAAGGACTTTGGATTCTTGCTTTTGAGTACATGCACTGTGTGTGTGTGTGTGTGTGTGTGTGTGTGTGTGTGTGTAAATGGTGTAGTTTGTTGGGTGTCAGCCTTACTAGGAGGCTGGTTTGGAGCCTGTTGCCTTAGCTCTGTGGGGTGATGATGGGAATAGTGAAAAAGAGGGTGACAAAAGCAGAGAGTCTCAAAGAGGGGACAGAACTCAGTGACTGACCAGTTTGGTTGATGGTTGGAAAGAGGTGTCAGATACATCTGAGCTCCCAAGAATGGTGGTACCTGGAAGGGAGAGAAATCAGGAGGAGCCAGTTCTGAAGGGAATGTGGTCTTGGGTCTCAGTGGATACCAGGAATTCAGGGGCGGGTGACTGGGTAACTTGGAAATACAGGACTGGGCCTTAGGAGTGTCATTAGGGCCAGGCCAAGAGGGGTTTTGGCATCATCTCCTGGATGGCCTTAGTGGATAAAACTGACAAGGCTGCAGAGTGGAGGGATATGCCAACACCCAGCCCTGGCTTGAACCTGTCCCTGTCCCTTGATGTTGGGAAGCAGAGATTCCCTGTCATGTCAGATGACTCAGAGGGGCCCTGGGATGCTGAGGCACCAAGTGGGGGCTGTCATTTACACACCGTCTGTCGATAACATTGGTACCAAGCAGTATAGGGTCTTTTTATCTTGGAGATTCTGAACCTCTGTGATGGACCCCTGAGGTCCCCTCTACTATGACAGTCCCATTCTGAGGGGAAATTTGGCCTTAATGCTTCCTCTTTGGCATAGCAAACTCTGCTTCCTCTTCTTCTGGAGAGGGTGCACAGAAATGTTTTCTCTAGTCTGTAACTATGGAGAGGTAATTTGTTTCTGGGAGGGAGACGAAGTAGGGCACCTTTAACTATTTGATCTGAGTTTTTGTCCTTGAATCACGTGGAATTACACATAGGGTTTATATACCCCCCCACCCCCCACCCTATGCAGCTGCAAGATTCTATCTGCCTTTTCTTCTCCTTCCATATGGGATTGACATCCCTGTAGGATCCAAGTGCTTGTGGAGTGAGGAGGACAGTTTAGAAGGGCCTAGGGTGATGGAGCTAATGCAGAACTCCTTGTAACCTCTTAAGGTGTAGTGGCTGGCACTGAGGTTGGGGCTGTGACCATGGTGAGAGGTACTCCGGGTCTGGGTGTGCCTCTAAGTCTTGTAGATGGCTTGGGCATGAGGGAGGGAGGGACTGACAGGAAGCAGGAAGACTCCATGTGTTTGGCATGGCCGCTTACTTGGAGAATGGCAGTGCCATTGCTGAGATGGAGAAGACCGGGGACAGAGCAGGCTGGACACAGCAACAGCGAGCATCCCAGAAAATTGGGCATCACTTGAAGGGCTGGGTGTCTCATCCGGTTTCCTTTTTCTGAGCATGCTGCATATCACATGGGAATCTCTACAAGCAGAGGAGGAGAAGGTGGTTTCAGAAACAGCCCTTGGCCCTGGAGAAAGGCATCTTGTGTGAAGACGAAGGTGCCCTGTGGGAGGAGCTGTGTCCATCCCTCAGCGGTCTCCTCCATTGGGCCTCACAGAGGTACCTCAAGTCCCTGCACCTGTGGTATCATGGTTATATATGGAGATGGAACCCGGGGTTTCAGGTGAGGGAGTTTGACACTTCACTGGTTCATATGTGACATAATCCAGAGGTATTTGCGACCTGGTTTAGTCCTGACCCCTTTATTGTCCTCGTGGAGATACTTTCCTTCCTCTCTTGTTCTGTTTGAAACTAGGACTCCACATCTTGCCCTAGAATTGCCACCCACCTGTGTGACGCCTGGGCCTCCGAGTAGATGAGGCCAGAATCTCCAACAGTCACCTGCAGCTGGCGGGGATGGAGATCCTCTGCCTGCCTCCGGCCAAACAACAGCTTGAGTTTAATCAGTCTTTTGACTGTCATAACAAGTCATGAGGGGCTTTTGTTTGTTTTCCAAAATTATTATTTTACAACATCTGGACTCTTTCTGCTTTGAAAACAAAACGAAAACCCTTTCCAAAGAAAATAAACATTTTAATGATAGCATTTTAATTTTAAAAATTACAGTAGAAAAAAATAAAATGAGGTTACTTTTTTAAATGTTGACAGAGAAAAAAATTCAAAACCCAAACTGGGTCAGACAGACAATAGTAGGAACAACAAGTTCTGCCTATGTTGGCTTGCAGCAGAGACCCAGTTAATCAAAAACAAATTGTATTTCCAAAAAGGGGGCAGAGGAGGAGCTTTGTGCACTTCCTTAGGATTTTCACATCGTGGGTAGTAACATAGTCAGATGGCACATTTTTCTGTTTGGATTAAAGTTTCTATTTTCAGCAACCACTTCCCTGAAAGCATGCTGCTCCCTGACCCGAGGGTCTCATGAGCAGCCATCCTGGACGCAGCGCCACGTAGGGCCTGGGGAGCAGAAAGTCAGCTGAGTGCCCTGAGTCCCCATTTACACCCCCAGGCCCTCACCATTGGCTCTTCTTTTTAAAGCATTTACTCATGCTCTCGTCTGGATGATGTGGTTTCCAGGCCTCCAGCCAGGAAGAAGCCGCACGTTTCCCTTGACAGGAAACTTGAAAGCTGATTACCTTGTGGCAAGTGAGGAAGATGAGCCCATCACAGTGAATAGTGTGAAAACTGAAAAGGTGCAGCAAGCCAGGTGCGTTTAATAAGATCTGCAGTCCTGTGCATCCCAAGAGAAGGCACTTTGTACACAGTCACCTACCTGAGTCGTGTTCATTTTCGTCCCCATATCAGAGATGAGCAGACAATGGAGCGCAGGGAAATGACCCTTAGGGGCACACAGTCATGGGCAGGGTTGGATCTGTACAGCATTTTAACTGTGTTGTGATTCTCTAGTTCAGAATTGTCTTTAAAATCAGGGAAGAATATACACATGCTCCTCGACTTAACGATGGGGCTGCATCCCACAAACTCATAAGTTCAAAATATCATATGTCACAAGTGCATTTTTTTTTTGAGACAGAATCTTGCTCTGTCACCCGGGCTAGAGTACAGTGGCGCGATCTCAGCTCACTGCAGCCTCTGCCCCCTGGGCTCAAGTGATTCTCATGCCTCAGCCTCTTGAATAGCTAGGATTATAGGCATGAACCACCATGCCCAGCTAATTTTTGTATTTTCAGTAGTGATGGGGTTTCACCATATTGGCCAGGCTGATCTCGAACACTGACCTCAAGTGATCCGCACGCCTCAGCCTCCCAAACTGCTGGGATTACCGGTGTGAGCCACCGACAACTGCATTTTTTACTTCTGATGTTTTGGTCTTATGATAGGTTTTTTGGGATGTAACACCATTGTAAGTTGAGAAGCATACTGAGTGGATTTCACACCATCCTAAAGTCGAAAAATCATTGAACTCTTGTAAGTTGGGGACTGTCTGTAGTACATGATAGAAAAATTTTCTCCTAGCATGGTTTGCTTTTTATGAAATTTCTACCCAAGTTGTATCTCACTGGCCAGGAGCTGCTGCTAGAGATTTTCCTACTATAACATCTCTCTTGTCTGAAGGGGTTGGCTCTATTGATGTGCTACCCGTGGGAGGGCCAATGCATTAGGCCTTTACTCATTCCTGTCTTACTCATAGAATTGATCCTGCTTTCAGCTGGCTAGGAGGAGATCTCAAAGGGGTGAGAGAGCGGGGCTCTAGAGACCTGGGAGCCCTTTAGGGATGACTGGATTGGTGTGATCATGAAGGCGAGCACACTCAGGTCCCAGGGGGAGGTGAAAGCAGGAGCCGGCTCTAGAAAGGGTGCCCATGGGGCCTGTACAGGAAGCATAACTCTTGGACTGTCTGGTATCAGTTTGATATCTGAAGGACTCACTGGGAAAACAGAGCCTAGCCAGGACTCCTGTCCAGAGTGATAGCAGCTATGGTTTGCCAAGTACTGACTTTGGATCTTGCAGGCTATTGAGAATTCCCATTTAATAGACAAGGAGCCTGGGGCTGGAGGGGTCCTGGAGTCCAGTTCAGTTCTGCAACACCTCCTACATGACAGAGCCAGCATTGGAGCCAGTGTCTCTGTTTTCTCCCCTGATATTATGGGCAATGGTTTTATCCTGGAGCTTCAGCCTGAAAGACCCTCCACCAGCTGCCCATCAGGTGGACGTGGTTGGCTGGTGGCGTCACATTTCCTCCTTAATTTGGATTCTGAGAACAGTCTTCTGTCCTTGAAGATTGGACAACACTTGGGGACTTCCAAGAACATGTTGGTGACTCCCTTTGCCCCTATGCTGGGTTCCCTGAGCCCTGTGTTTTTTGGAAAGGGTGAGCCCTTTTTTTGGATGTTGGTTGTGAGTGGGAACTGAGCCCCTTACGTGTCCAGGGAGCTACTTCGAGGGAGATGTGGCTTGTCTGCCTACCCTGACTTCCTGGTGACTGATGATCACACACCTCTCATGATACTAAGTTTTCCTCTTATTTTCAGCTTATTTACTAATCAGGATATATGTCTGGGTGACTGTTATTTTTCTATTTCTATTTTTTTTTTTTTTTTTTTTTGAGACAGGGTTTCCCTCTGTCATCCATGCTGCAGCCTCAACCTCCCAGGCTCGAGATCCACTCACTTCAGCCTCCCAAGTAGCTGGGACTACAGGTGTGCACCTCCACGCCTGGCTAATTTTTGTATTTTTTTGTAGAGACAGGGTTTCGCTATGTTGCCCAGGCTGGTCTTAAACTTATGAGCTCAAGCAATCTGCCTGCCTTGGCTTCCCAAAGTGCTGGGATTACAGCCTCAGCCCCAAAATAATGTCTTTTTAAAAGCACGGTTTAATTCTATCTGGGGAGGCAGAACTCTACATGGAGTGTAGAGTTCATATTCACCAGGTTAATGCCAGCTTCCCTAACATGGGATATTAAGCAGGAAGGAACTTTGAGTATAACGTTTTGTTGATTAAGAATAAAGAAATTAAGATTAAATTTTATTGGGATTCACTTCTGGAATGGTGGTGTTAGGGGCTGTGTGGACTTGTTGCTCAGTGAAACAATAACTGATAAAAATTATTTTAAGAAAACAACCAAACTTGGAAATTTGCCGTATGTCCTAAGGGCATACAGCAAATGAAGAAACATTTATTCAAGAAAATCTGCTAGATCTCAGTAAGAATAGCAGATGTCTGTGGCACTTGAGCCAGAACCTGCTCCTTCCTTCTCTTTTCCCATCCGCTGCCCAGCTCAGCATGAGAGAAGCTATCAAGAGTGACCAAGAAGACTGGGTTCCCTTTCCCCTAAGTTCCCATCAAGGGCTATGGTATCTCCCCAGGAGGGCAGGCTATCAGCATCCCCCTACCTCCAGCAAGGCTGCATGTTGCAGAGGCTAAATTCCAGGAGAATGTGGCTAGCCCCTACTCATAGGGCAGAGGTTCTACCTGAGGCTGAGAATAATGGGTCCCCAGTTGCCCTTTGTCAGTCCAGCTAGTTTGTAGGGCAGAGGTTCCATCCTTGGAGAATCAAGCCAAGAAGAGCAAAGGCTACTGCCCCCATCCAGCACCCTGTTCATAAAGTGGAAGTGTCACTCCGAGAGAAGTGGGACACAGTCTGTGCGCCCAGCTCTAGAACAGTGACTCCAACATTTTCCCAAGTAGGAGAGGTAGGCTATAATAACAGAAAGCTGTGAAGCTCTCTGAAAGATACTGACTTTGTTTATAAAAGTGTAGGGAAAGTTCAAGCCTAAGGGTGTTCTAAAAAAAAAAAAAATGGAGAGTTTGGTGGTAATTAATAAGAGGCCGATAAGCAATAGGCAAAAGCTTGGGCCAGAGACCAGGAAAGAGACAGTAAAGAGTGTCTGGGGTCAGAACAAACCTCAAACGCTGACATCAAAAACTATCCCTGTGAAAGGTCTCCACTTAATTAGATAAAATGTAGAACAATTTATGCCCTAGGCAGTTGTCAAAAACAATAGAGCAATCAGGCAGCAATTAGTGGGGTCTAACAGCTGGGTATGAAAACACCAGAGGCAGACAGCTTAACAAAGAGATTAGGGAAGATACAGACAGCCCTGATAAAATGATTGTCATCCCAGAGAGAATGTGTGTTCACTCAAGGCTGTGCCCCCATGAGGAGCAAAATCAGAGGTTGGGTGGGGAGGGGAATATACTTCACCACAGGAGTCCAGCAAAGTCATTGAAAAAATAAGCAAACAAAAACAAGCCCTGGGATAGAGGGGCTTGTAGTATCCAGAGTTGCTACAGTATCTTAGCTAAGATGTCATTTTCAACACAAAATTATAAGATATGCAAAGAAATAATGACAGAAAAATGGGTATGACAGAAAAAAAGCAGGCAACAGAATCTGCCTGGGAGAGGACACAGATGTTGGGCTTAACAAAGACTTTAAAACTGCTATTATATTTGTTCCACTGGTCTACCTGTCTATTTTTATACCAGTACCTTACTGGTGCCCAGAAATAAATTTATACATTTGTAGCCAACTTATTTTTGACAAAGATGCCAAGAACAGGCAATGGGGAAAGGACAGTGTTGTCAGTGAAGAGTCAAACTCTGTAAAATATTTGAAGAGATTTATTCTGAGCCAAATATGAGTGACCAGCCCCAGGAGATCCTGAGAACATGTGCCCAAGGTGGTCAGGCTACAACTTAGTTTTATATGTTTTAAGGAGACATAAGATATCAATCAGTACATGTAAGATGTATATTGGTTTGGTCCGGGACAACTTGAAATGATGGGACTTCAGCTTATAGGTGGATTCAAAGATTTTCTGATTGACGGTTGAAAGTGTTAAGTTATTACCTGAAGACCTGGAATCATAGAAGGGATTGTTTGGGTTAAGATAAGGGGTTGTGGAGACCAGGGTTTTATCATGCAGATGCAGCTTCCAGGTAGTAGGCTTTAGAGCTCTTATAGGACCTAAAATGGTGCCAGACTCTTAGTTAATTCTCTCCCGGGTCAGGAAAAAGACCTGGAAAGGGAAGGGGATTCTCTACAGAATGTAGATTTTTCCCCACAAGAGACAGCTTTGCAGGGCTACTTCATAGTATGTCAAATAAATATATTTTGGAGTAAAATATTTTGATTTCTTTCAGGGCCTGCTATCTGTCATGTGATGCTGTACTGGAGTCAGGCTGGAATCTGGTGTCTTATTACTGCAGAGAGTCAGTCTTAAGATCTCTGTTTTATCAGTCTTAAGGCCTCTGTTTTAATGTTAATGCTGGTCAATTGTGCCTAAATTTCAAAGGGAGGAGGGTATAAATGAGACATGTCCAACCTCCTCTTCCCATCATAGCCTTAACTAGATATTCAGGTTTACTTTGAAATGCTCTTCGCCAAGAGGAGGGGTCCAGTTCAGTTGCTTGAGGGGCTTAGAATTACATTTTTGGCTCATAGTCTCCAATAAATGCTGTTGAGAAAATGGGATATCCACGTACAGAAGAATGAAATTAGACCCTTATTTCTTACCATATACAAAAATTAACTCAAAATCAATTAAATACTTAAATATGAGAACTGACACTATGAAACTGCTGAAGAAAACATAGGTGAGGCGCTTCAGGACATTGGTACGGGCAAGGCTTTTTGAATAAGATCTCAAAAGCACAGGCAACAAAAGCAAAAATAGAAAAATGGCATTACATTAAGCTAAAAAGCTTCTGCACAGCAAAGGAAACAACAAAGTGAAAAGACAAACTGCAGGATTGAAGAAAATATTTGCAAACTATACATTAGACAAGGGGTTAATATCAGAAACGTAAAAGGAACTCAAACAACTCAATTTCAGGAAACAATCCAATTTAAAAATGGGCAAAAGACCTGAATAGACATTTCCCAAAAGAAGACATGCAAATGGCCAACAGGTATAGGAAGAAATGCTCAACATCACTAATCATCAGGGAAATGCAAATTAAGGAAACAGCTGTAAAGTGAGGAAGAAGCTTGGGGCCTGGAGTTTATAATCTGGGGTTGGAGTGTCCTGGTTCTACTGCTATCTGCTTTATGACCTTGAGCTGGTTGCTTTTCCCTCTCTGACACTGGGTTTCACATGTGGCTCTGAGCACTCAGTGAAATTATCACTGGGAAGTGCTTGATGGAAGCTCTTTTCCACCCTACTCTTAGCAGGTCAGATATGGGGAGGAAAGAGAGGGAGTTAGGTTTCTCTGCTTCGCTGTTGATATGGACTTGGTGCCCTATGTCCCAGCCGCTCTAGCTGTGGCTGAAAGGGGCCAAGGTAGAGCTCAGGCTGTGGCTTCAGAGGGTGCAAGCCTCAGCCTTGGCAGCTTCCACATGGTTTTGAGCCTGCCAGTGTACAGAAGTCAAGAATTGGGGTTTGGGAACCACTGCCTAGATTTCAGAGGCTGTATGGAAACTCCTGGGTGTCCAGGCAGAAGTTTGCTGCACAGGTGGGGCCCTCATGGAGAATTTCTGCTAGGGCAGTGCGGAAGGGAAATGTGGGGTGGGAGCCCCCACACAGAGTCCCTATGGGGCACCGCCTACTGGAGCTGTGAGAAGAGGACCACTGTCCTCCAGAGCCCAGAATAGTAGCTCTACTGACGGCTTTCACTGTACACACCTGGAAAAGCCACAGACACTCAACGCCAGCCCATGAAAGGAGCCAGGAGGGGGACTATACCCTGCTGGCCATTTGCACATCTTCTTTTGGGAAATGTCTATTCAGATCTTTTGCCCATTTTTAAATTGGATTATTTGTTTTCTGCAGTTGAGTTGTTTGAGTTCCTTGTATGTTTCTGAAGTTAACCCCTTGTCTAATATGTAGTTTGCAAATGTTTTCTTCTATCTGATTTTGTCTTTTCACTCTGTTGATTGTCTCCTTTGCTGTGCAGAAGCTTGGGCGCAACTGCCCAAGGCTGTGGAAGCCCACCTCTTGCATCAGCATGACCTGGATATGAGACATGGAGTCAAAGGAGATCATTTTGGAGCCTTAAGGTTTGACTGCCCCGTTGGATTTCAGACTTGCCTGGGACCGGTAGCCCCTTTATTTTGGCCAGTTTCTCCCATTTGGAATGGCTGTGTTTACCCAATACCTGCACCCCCATTGTATCTAGAAAGTAACTAACTTGCTTTTGATTTTACAGGCTCATAGGCAGAAGGGATGTGCCTTGTCTCAGATAAGACTTTGGACTGTGGACTTTTGAGTTAATGCTGAAATGAGTTAAGACTTTGGGGGACTGTTGGGAAGGCATGATTGGTTTTGAAAATGTGAGGACATGAGATTTGATAGGGGCCAGGGGTGGAATGATATGGTTTGGCTCTGTGTTCCTACCCAGATCTCATGTTGAATTGTACTCCCATAATTCCCATGTGTTGTTGGGGGGACCCTGTGGGAGATAATTGAATCATGGGGGGTGGATTCTCCCATACTGTTCTCATGATAGTAAGTCTCACGAGATCTGATGGTTTGATGAAGGGAAACTCATTTCACTTGGCTCTCATTCTCTCTTGCTTTCTGCGATGTAAGACGTGCCTTTTGCCTTCTGCTATGATTGTGAGGCCTCCCCAACCACATGGAACTGAGTCCATTAAATCTCTTTTTGATTGTAAATTACCCAGTCTTGGGTATGTCTTTATCAGCAGCATGAAAACGAACTATTACAACTGTGCACCCTCTGCAAGCAGAAGCAGGCTCTTCTGGCTCTTGGCCTCTCACTGGCAACACTCACCAATTCAGGTGCTGGATTTGGGTGGTGATAAGATGGAAGATGCAGATACAATCCATAAAGCACTGTGTTAAGGACTGAATTGTGTCTCTCCTTCAGATTCATATGTTGAAGTACTAACCCCCAATGTGACTGTATTTGGAGATGGCATCTGTAAAGAGATAATTAAGGTTAAATTAGGTCATAAAAGTAGAACCCTAATCTCATAGAACTGGTGTCCTTATAAGAAGAGACCTCATGAAAGAGATGACAGAGAAAAGGCCATGTGAGGACACGGCTAGAAGGTGACTGTAAGCCAAAGAGAGTGGCCTCACCAGGAACTGAATCAGCTGGCATCTTGACCTTGGACTTCCCAGCCTCCAGGACTGTAAGAAAATAAATATCTATTGTTTAAGCCCCCTAGTCTGTGGGATTTTGTTATGGCAACCTGAGCAGACTAATCCACATGTCTAATGTGGAATCTCAATGCTCTTTTTGCCAATTCTGCCCCACTGAGGAACTAGGAAAGCAGTCCCACTCAAAATTATAAAAGCACAAGCATGAATGATGATTACTAATAAAAAAGACTGTTTTGGAGATTGTCTTCTTTCTACCCTTCTTCATATATGTTTGCTGACCAGCCTGGTGACAGAAGCCATCTGTCAGCCTGCTGTGGAGTCGGGTTGTGAGCACGGTGATACAGGGGAACAGAATCGCATGTCAGCAGTTATCCCAGAAATGCCAGGTTTGCTTCAGATTTTGATTTCCTCCCTATTTCCCCCCCTCAAACAGTGGTGGTGGATCATCAAACAGTATTTTTAGAACTGCTTTGCAGCTTCCCTGTAGAAACCTTTCCTCACTACATGGTTTAATCCTCTCATCTAGCCTTGTTTAAGATCTGCAGAATGCTATATTTGTTTAACTTTATTTGAGATTTTAAGGCTTTTCTGAATGTTGCTCCAAGTAATCTGATGAATGCAGAACTCCAAAATTTATGCCTTAAAAGGCTTAACTACTGATATGTTTGGAGGCTTACTTATTTTCTCCCTTTATTCTAAACCACATAGGGCAGGGCAGCTAAAAAATCCCCTTGGAATTAGTGTCAGAAAGTCCCTTTTTAAAAATTAATAAACTTAAATTTTTTTAGAGCAGTTTTAGTTCACAGACAAATTGAGTGGAAAGTACAGAGAGTTCCTATATGTCTCTTATTTTCACACATAAAGTCTTTTAATTGGGCTATCGTAACTTTCAAGGACAAAAGGACAGTATTCTCCTTTATGGAGAAGTAGTAAGTTTCTTGGCTAGATTGACGGCCTTCAGTGATGGTAGGGGAGGGTGCAAGTGTCTGGCTAACTGACCAGCCTGCAGCTTGAGTGAACCTGAGCCCAGGGTCCAGCAGGGTGTACTTGTGTCCGTGCGTCTGGCGGAGCCATATAAGATGTCAGTGGCAGACTCATATCTAATTCTGGGGGAAACCTTCCCAGTGGTCACAACCTCAGGCCGTGTTGTTCTCCAGAGAGAATGTGTCATTTAATCCTAACTCCTCCTTTTTTAAGATAGTTTTGCCCATGTATCTCATTTGACCCTTAGTAAGGCCTAGTGTCATTTAACTTAGTAACTTGTGGTATACAAAGTCCTCACGCATGCTTTCTTACTTGAGATTGCAGCGAACTTCTAAGGTGGGAATATTATCCCCACTTTATGACATGGGGTGTGAGCTGAGAGCCAGAGGTTCCAACAGCCAGCAGCTGGTTGGTGTCTGATGATCCACCACCACTGTTTGAGGGGGGAAAATAGGGAGGAAATCAAAATCCAGCTGTGGATGGAGATGGCGTGCTGTCCTCCATGCATCCTGCTCCAGGTCCATTGTCTCCCAAAGGGCATGTCTGCTGTTCCAGAGAAAAGTCATTCAGTGATATTTGTGAAAACATATGAATAAAGGAAGACTTTATCCAGGACCATCACAATAGGTATGGGGACCACAGCAAAGGGCTTGCAGTGGTGGGGGGAGATTGGGCTCAACTCCCAATACAGCACGGGCAAGTGGGAATTTGTAGTCTAGGAACAGGGTAGGGGGTCAGTGGATGGGAACTTACTAAGAGGAAACATTGAGAGTAAAGTGGATTCTGGCTAAACCCACCTAACAGGATTCTTGCTAAACTGGCCAGGACAATCAGACATCACCTAGGGAATGGTGGTAGAGGAACCTAATCAGATATTGAGGAGGGGAGGTTTTTGCTAAACTGGCTCAGCAGGGTTCTTTGCTAAAACTGGATTTTACAAAGAAGTGCACAGATGGGCCTAGAAGGTTCAGGAAGCTGACTCTAGTTTGGCCAAGCAGAAAATCTTTGTTACTGCCACTGGTGGAATGGCTGCAAGCCTTATATTTGAAGAGTTAAATTTGTTTTATATATACTTAAATACTTAGCTAGTTTAAAATATTCCATATAGTAAATTTAAGTTAAAAAATGTATTTAGGCCAGGTGCGGTGGGTCAGGCCTGTAATCCCAGCACTGGGATATTTTTGGGAGGCCGGGGCAGGCGGATCACTTGAGGTCAGGAGTTTGAGACCAGCCTGGCCAACATGGTGAAACCTTGTCTCTACTAAAAATACAAAAATTAGCTGGGTGTGGTGGCATGTGCCAGTAGTCCCAGCTGCTCGGGAGGCTGAGGCAGGAGAATTGCTGAGGCAGGAGAATTGCTTGAACCCGGGAGGTGGAGGTTGCAGTGAGTCGGGATTGTGCCACTGCACTCCAGGCTGGGCAACAGAACAAGACTTTGTCTCAAAAAAAAAAATGTATTTAAAGAAAAACCTATGGACCACAGTACAAGGTCGTGGTAGAAGCAATGATTTCCTGAGTGTCAGTAGTTCAGGAAATACTGTAGTAGTATCCATGCTAGCTTCGGGAGGTGACAGTGGAAGTCAAAGTCCTGCCCCTTTCCAGCCTTACTGGTTGTACACAGAATGTTGAGGTCAAGAACCCCCCAGCCCCCCATTCTCTGAACCTTGATGCCCTCACTGAGGCAGGGAGTAATGATTTCCCTATGGTGGGGCAGGCCTTGTTTTTAGGAGCAAATGACAAAACAGAATAAACACCATTGATACCATTTGGGGCACTCCACCAGCACAGAATCATAGACTGGGGGAGGGAGGTGAGGGCTGGAGAAAGGGACCACATCTGGCAGGGGGCACTGAAGTGCCTAGTTTGTGATTTCCCTGGAATTTGATAGTTAAATTAAAACCTGGACCAGGTCAAGAGCCCAGGGGCTCCAACTCTACATCAGTTGCGTTTCCATCACATTTATCTGCGTTTCACTAGTGGTTGAAGAACATGTCTGGCCCCTGCACTGCTGAGCTGAGCAGTGCTGTGAAGCGTTCAGCAGCGTTAGTGTTAGTCTTGGCCTGTGCAGGTTTCTCTGACTGATCCTGTGGGTATCTATGACCTCAGTTATCTTCGTACATCAGTGCCCACCTGCTCCCAGGTACACTGTTCTGGAATGATGTGAATTTGTTCACACCTTCCTAGTGGGTGTGCATCTGGCCATCCAAGAGTCTAGTCCTCACGGAACCCTGGTTATGGGGCCAGATGATAGTCCTGAGGGCATTAGGTGATACCTGTGTTCTCCTGGGCTGGCTGAGTTCTCCAGATGAGAGAGAGCATTCCTTCTGCCAGAGGCCTGCCCACAGTGGCTCTACTGTCAGTGTCCTGGTTTGCATGTACAGAGGCAGGGCCTGAAGTTGGGTGGTAAGTGGGGGCTTGAGGTGGCTTGGAGGCTGTACCTGCTACATGTTGGTTTACAGTTTTTAGTTTTTCTATAGGTTTCTTCCAGTGGGAGATGGGAATACTTCTAAAAAATGAATTCCAAAGTCACATTTTCCCTGATCTCTTTATTTCCCAGCTACCAAGAGTGTTTTAAAAAATGTAAAAGCTCACATAGAGATTTTAATTAGCTTTCACTGTCACTGCTCTTGGTGGTGGTAATTTTACATATGATATGTGACAGGGAGACACTTTGTGAGGGCCTTTGTTCTCAATGTATTCTCTCCCTCTCATAACTCAGATGTAAAATTTGGAGAAAGAGATAATGGTGAAAGTACCTCAACATTGTCTTATTTTCACATTGATATTCCTACTCGTTAGCATTTTCCATGGAAACAGCACCACAACCAGATTAGGAATCTTTCTGGAACAAAGGGAAAATAGTTCTTGTGACTTTTGTGAGCAGTCTCACTACTGCATTGTTTATGGGTGAGGTCACCTAGGAGACCTAGCTCAAAGGCAAAAGATGGCCCTGCTCTAGGGGTTTTATTAATAGACCTGAAATTGCTTGCCCTCTTGAATTACCCAAGTGGTTTTAGTTTCTTTTGTTGTTTTTGAGTTGTTGGATTTTATTTTATATTTGCAGAATCAGTGCTTCCTTCAGAGATAGGGAGTTTGGACGGACTAGGTTTAGTTGTGCTGATGACAAATGGACCTTTAGAACCCCTGGAGACCTCCTGGGACAAACGAGTTGCCCTTTATGTGTTGGTCGTGAATGTTGCCTGTTCGTGTGGTGGTGGGTGCCATCTTGACCCAGCTTTGCCAGGTCTGAGCAGGGGTCTGTCTTTGCTGGTGAGAAGGGATGCTCATTGCAATTCTTGTGGGCAGGTTCCTCCCTGGTTTGCCCCAAGTGAGAAAGAGATTTGTCTTCAAAAGCCCAGTAGGAGAGTCCAAGAGAGTACCAGGACTTTTGAGATTGGTTTGAACAATTGAGATCCTAGGGAGTTCTTCACTGCCTGCAAGCTAAAACCCAGCTCTGTGGTCTGGTGTTAAAGGATCTCCAGAATTGACCTCGTCCTGGCTCTCCAGCCCCATTCTCTGTCCTTGATACACAAGACTTTCCTGTTTCCTGAGTGAGTGCTTGTTGCTGGATGCACCTGTGCCTGTTCCTTTTGAAGTCAGATCAATTCGCACCTCATCTGGATCATCTTTTGCCAGATTTCAAGCTTCTTCCTTGCCTCCCTAGCAGCATGGGGCATGCATCTCATTTTGTCTTGGAGTTGTGTTATCTGAATGTTTTACTCCATCATTAAACTGTTGGATTCTTGCAGGCAGAGATCACTTCTGATTCACTTGTGTGTTCACTGTAAGTGCCTAGCTCAGTACTTGTTGAACAGATGAATGGACAGTTCCAGATTACAGACTCCTTTGGACACTCTCATCAGAAGGCATTTCAGGTCATCAAACCAGGCTTGCTTGACAGGATGACAGAGACTCCTTCTCCTGCAGGCAGGGCTCCTGTCTTCTGCCCTGGTCCCTTCCCTATTAGCCTGATCTTTGCTGGTGGTTGAGAAGAGGTGCCACATGAGAAGAAGGCAGATGTTGCTGTTGAGCATGAAGATGCTGCGTGCCAGTTGGCACTTGTCCCTACATGGTTGAACTTATTCAACCACAGCTCTGGTGGGTAGCTACAGAGCACTGCCCAAGGAAGGGCACGGGCCTCAGAGGCACAGCTTATTGCACTCTTTTAAAAACTGCATTTCTTTTTGAGGTTTCATTATTCCAGCCACTGTCAGCTTCGCAATAAAGAGCTGTGGTCAGGTCACTGTGGAAGAGGCCCATGGAGGACTGCCAGTGGGGGTCCTCCCTCATCAAACACTGAACGCTGAACAACCAGCAACACAGCCGAGTAGCTGAAGCCATAGAACCCTCTCTCCAGGAAGGTCCTATATAAACATCAGGACTGCTTGCTGCCCTTTTGATTTGTTTTAATGAGAATAGGGAAGACTGAAGTCCTTTTGTGTCTCTGCTAAGTGTTCACCCCAACACTGAATGTTTCAAACAGGATTCCATTTTCACAGCTAAAATAAACAGGTTATACACCACTTTGCCAGAGATCTACATGTAGTAAAGTTGCTGAATGTGTGACCACTTTGTGTTTCCATGGGACCTAGAGGACCAAGATGTCTCTCCCTGATTTCAGTTTGTTGTTGAGGAAGCTAGAAACAGCATTGTAACGTTGGTGCTGCCACTTGGAGGCCTTGGGCAGGTCATCCCCAGTCTCCTGGCTTACTGCCTGGTTTCTAAAATAGCATTGTCTTCCCGGCATTTCATTGATCTGTGATGGTTGCTTCACATTTATAGCCCTTTATGGAATTTTGTTGCTACTCAGAAAATTTTTTATTTTCTCGTGAAGCCAATTTTGACACTTGCGAATTAGAAGGCAGGCTTTCCTAGTGCTTAGAAAAATAAACAAAGCCTGCCTGACTCCACTTGTCTGAAGCACGTTATTATTAACTTTCAACTTATTATCAGTTCTGCTCTTAACATGGCGCTGTAGAAGGAAATGGTGTGTGTGGTGTTAATCTTCAGTGCCTCTTCAGGCCCACGTGCCATCCTGCTGAAGGTGCAGGACTGGCAATGGCAAGGGGGTCTACAGCTTTGGCTGGCCTTGACATTCTGCATCATGTGATTGAGCAAGCCTGAGACCATCTTACCAGATTCACTCTAGGCTCTCTGTCTTTTCTTTGTTTTCCCAAAGCTCTGTTAGCATGGACTTTTGAAAGTTGCCTGAATATTAAAGTACTATGCTAATAACTTGCTTTCTAGTAAACAAAACCAAAAGTTGGCTTAATGGTTGCTCACAGACCTGGCATAAACTAGAACACAAAGCTTCCCATTTAGAAAAGGTTCAGGCAGCCTCCTGCTGGGATCTGCCCAACCCCTCTAGGAGGTGGCATGGATGCCCACCTCTTCTTCCAAGGGTGCACTTTGCCTTTAGGTTTGGGGAAAAGTACTGGGCAAGCCTTTGGGACTGTTGTGTCTCATGAGTGGGCTGACCTTGGTGGAGGCTTGCGTTTCCCATGTGGGGCCTGACTTTTTATGTGTCCAGCCAGAGTGATGAGCTCGTTCACTTTCCCTGCAATGCTTCCTTGTTGAACCTGAAAGAGAGGACATGGGAGCTTTTGTAGGAGAGAGAGGACACATGCTTTATTCTTGAACTGTGAGGTGTATGTCACCAGAGAATTGGAGACAGCGGTGACTGTTTCTCAAAACAGCTTGCACACTCTTCCCTTACCAAATCAGGATTGAGTAAAACCTGTTGGTAATAGTAAATAGAAGGAAGTTACAAATAAAACACAGTAGTCATACAAGCAGAGCAGAGGAGCCCTGCTCACAGAGCCAGCCATCACCACAGACGCCTGGGCTTGAGTTGTGTCTTGCTGATTCAGCAGGAGGGTGCATTTCCCCTTCCACTTTCCTGTTGAAATATATTATTTCTGTACAATATTTATAGAATCCCTGTCTCCACCATTAGAAATACAGAATATTCTTGCTTTTTCACTTTGCTATTAGTTGATATTGTTGGCTAGGTTTTGTCTGTTTATCCTGTTCACAAATTTTTGTTTTTTAAACTTTATTTTTTAACTATTTTTGACAGAAACAATAACAATATTTCTTCGAGGGGTTTAATTTCAGCTTAATTTAAGAAAAGAAAATCAAACATGAATGATACAAAAAAGAATCTGCTCTCATCCTAAAGTTCTGCCTTTTGCTTCTCTAGGAAGCCCTGTTTCCTGACTAGAATTTGGTGTTGCTTGATGGGAAAAGCTGGAGATGGAGTCAGAGACTGAGTAACCACAGGAGATGCTTATGAAGACATGGGTGGGGACAGGGCGGGACATAATGAGGAACTCTACAACTGAAAAAGATGATGCCTTTTATTAGCATTTGGTAGTAGTCGAATTAATGTGCTCTGCACTCTCTTCTGCATGTCGGAAAGAGCACTGGACTAGTAAGGCCTGCCTTTAGGTCCTACTTCTGCTGCGGCTGCTGACCTTGAGGGAGCCCCTCTACCATTGTGAGCCTGGCTCCCAGGCATCAAACTAGAATAGCTGTCTCTCCCAGCCCAGCGGCGTGGTGTGAGGACCAGGCGAGTCAAAACGTGGGCAGCATTTGCAAGCTGTGTTGTTGCTGCTCACACTTACATTTCTTCCCCCTTGAGGTTTTTTACCTACAGAGACCTCTAGACAAGGTGTTTCCTCCCATGGAGACCAGATGAGGCAGGTGAGCAGGCAGAAGGCACCTTGGCCTGAGAAGTTCTTGGTCTCCTCCTCTCTTGACCCTCTTCTGTGGATTGGAAACATTGTGAGAAACTACATCCCTTGCTTGCATTGGCAGCAGACACTGTTGAAGTCCTGGGAGAACACGATGCTGTGAACAGACCGAGGGGAGGAATGGTGGCTGCTCCTCACAAGAGGAAGGGGTCCTGGGCACATTTGGACTTTGCCTCCTGGAGTGGCCCACAATGCGGGCACTCCCCTGTGGCAGGGAGGGGGAGTCAAGGAAAGGAACTCAGCATTTTCAGGGCTGCATTTTCACACAGCAAGCCCTAAAGCTGCGTTTGTTTCCTGAAACAATCTTGATTTCATTCAGAGGAGGAAAACGACATTTTGGAGAGTCTGCGGTCTGGGGTGCTTTGATCCTCGTTCACAGTCCAGGGAGGTGTAACCACATCCCCCTCCTCTGCCCTGCTTGGCAACTCACTTTTTTGTGGAATGGTGGCCGCTGGCCACTGCTGTTTTGACCAAATAGCTGGGTGGACCCTGAAGGGGCCATTCTGGCCATTTCTGGCCTCAGGCTGGGTGACGGTAGAGGATGTAGTGTCAAGGTTATGCGTGACTGATCCTTTCTGTAAAACAGCCCATCCCATCCCTCACATTAAAGGAATATAAACCCGAGTTCATTTGTGTTGGGGTTTGCTTGTGTTAATTTATAGATCACTTTTTTTCTAATTGTTTAAATGTTCTAAACAAAAGAGTTTATGACTAATTATGTGTTTATGTTGTGTGTCTGATACAATGTAAAGCCATCTAGTTAACATGAGAGTTATTTGACCATTCTGTTTAAAGTTTAAGAAACACCTGCTGTAGGGAAATCTCCATTTGGTTACTGAAAGTTGTGATGGATTGAAGGGGTGGTGGTGCTCCACTGCTTTGTGGGAGCTTTCTCCCACCCAAGCTCATGGGTAGTGTTGAAGCCCCCATGCTACAACGTGACCCCCACCCCCAGCCTGGGGGGCCTGGCTCAAGCTGGAGAGAACTGGGAGAGCACCCATGCAGGCGGCCTCTGGTGGCTGGAGCTGGAGAGTTTCAAGTTGGGGGCTGTCTCCGCTCCCACCATGTGGACTGGCTCATTTGCAGAGTGGGAGGATGATGGACATGGGTAAGCAGAGGGGAAGGGCCACATTTGCTGCCAGCCTTGGAGTCAATGGGCCAGCTCAGCCATGTTCCTGCTGAGGTGTTTAGCTCAGCCCAGACTCCTGAGACAAATACGCCTTTCTGCCTAAGCTCACCCCCCTGCACAGCGTCCTGGCTGCTCTATATAGTGTCTTAGCCAGGCTAGCAGGAGTTCCCATGACTGTCCTCACCATGATGGCATGGTCACTGCATCCCCTGGGTTAAGGGGGTGGGTGGTGAGGGCATGGGGTGAATGCAAAACACTGTACGGCAAGGCAAAGGACATTGCTGTGGCTGGGATGTGGGCCGCCCACTTTGCATTCTGTCCTGAGAAGCCATGAGCAGCTGCAGCCACACCTCTCCTCAAAGGGAAGAAGGAGAGAAGCAGAGCTCGGGTTAGAGGCTGTTCTAGCGGCTGGGGCAAGTCAGGGTCCAGCTTCCAGGTGGCCAGCTCTGGGCAAGGGAAGCAGGAGCAGGCACCAGGCCAGGCCTGACAGCTTTGTGTTTGGGTGGAAGAAGAAAAGGGAAGAGAAATCACCATCTTTGGCAATGAATAAGGCACACCCAGCCTGCTTTGGGGTTTAGAGCCTCCTGCACTCCCGCCTCCACCATAGAGGAGCCAGACTGGGTTCATGCTCCACAGTCTTCCAGCTGCGTCTCCTGGAATGAACCTTTGAGTAACAACTCTGAGTGAGTGATGATACCCCCCTTATTGTGGACCCACACTCAGAGATAAGCCCAACTCACAGGTCACGGGGAAGCCCGTGTCCTTATCTCTTCAGTTCCCGGCCCTCTTGGAGCAGCATGTCTCCTTTGATGAGGGGATTGAAATACTGGATGCTTTCCTCGGTCCTTTCATACACTTATTCAGAAATTTATGTGGCACGCTGGAAGGCCTTCCTGGACAACAGACGGGCAAACTTTCAGTTAATTGTGTGAGGGCTTCAAGTGGTTTCAAGTGACAATGGAGTAAGAAATGAGACTTGTCAAAGTCCTTGCCTGTTGTAGGAGAGAGAACCGCGCTGCTCCTGGTGCACGCTGACTGCAGTCCTAACCACGCAGCTCTGAAAGCAGACCGCCATGTACAGTGTTCCTGTTGTCTTTGTCTGTGGTATTGTGAAATTGATGTGGTAATCAAATGACGAATGAGGCCTGGTGCGCGGGAGTGAGAGGGGTCATGTGTGGGAACACTGGGTTGATTCACCTCAAGAAAAAGCCCCAGAATCCCTGGCTGCAGAACCCAGGGGTGCCGCTGCCTGGAAAGGACAGAGTAGCAAGCCAGCCCCTCACCCAAGGGAAGGCTTCAGAAGAGGCTTGGCCCCCACCATTGTGGCCCTCAGGTTGTCTACCATTCATCTTTGTTACACTTTGTGATGTAGCTCTGGACCAAGCCTCTTATCATCTTTGTATCCCTAAGGCCTGCTCCATAATAGACCCTCAACTGTTTGTTAAAGCAGGAGTCCACAGTCCCCGGGCTGCAGACCAGTACTGGCCTGTGGCCTGTTAGGAACTGGGCTGCACAGCAGGAGGCGAGTGGCAGGCATTACTGCCTGAGCTCCACTTCTTGTCAATCAGCGGTGGCATTAGATTCTCGTAGGAGCGCAAACCCTGTTGTGAACTGCGTATGTGAGGGATCTGGGTTGCGTGCTCCTTATGAGAATCTAACTAATGCCTGATGATCTGAGGTGGAACAGTTTTGTCGCGAAACCACTCCCCTTGACCAGCCCCCCAAAATTGTCTTCCACAAAACCAGTCCCTGGTGTCAAAAAGGTTGGGGACTGCTGTGTTAAAGAGATTGCCAGTTTACAGAGAAGAAATAGCATGAGGTGCAGAAGCAAGAAATTGGAGGTGCTGAAGAAAGAGTGGCTGAAGTGTGTGGTGTGGAAGGCAGTCGGCAGATCCCCGCCCACCCCAGACTGCTCCTGGCACCTCCCAGACATTGCGCTTGTGATTATTGACACATCTCACTCATCTCCCAGATTGTGAGCACCTGTTTTGCTCAGCACAAACCTTTTAAAGCACTTTTTTCAGGCAACTTATTTTCAAACTGCTTCTTACAGAAAATCCCCTGAATGTTCATGGTATATGGGTGAACCACAAGGAGCTGAGCTGCAGTTGTAAACTGGGCTGTCCCAAAGACCTCCAGGAGAAGCTGGGAACCAAGAAGGACATAAAAGAAGTGAGGGAATTGCCTGCCTTGTTATCTGAGGAAGGGCAGTCCCAGAGAGGGTGGCTGATGCAAAGGCCACACCAGATAAAAGTCTAAACAGCAAAGAGGCCAGGGCAGGAGCAGGATGAAGACACTGCTAGGAGGTTCACAGGCCCCGTCATTGCTGTTGGAGACAGACTGTGAGGACTGTGGGAGGGACGCTGGTCAAATTCCCAGGGTATGGGAGTTGGGGTACTAAGGGAGTTGAAGTCGTACTTATGGGGAAGATAGAGCTAATAGAGTTGTCAATGGATTGGATGTGGGATGTGAGAGGAGGAGGAGGCCAGGATGTTATTTCTTGCCTGGAGCAAGTGGAAGGACAGAACTCCATCTACTGAGATGGGAAACCTTGAGGGGCTGGTGAGGTGAAAGAGGAAGGCTGGAACGGTCTGGGCTTGTTCTGCTCCTAGAGCATCCTCCTCTGCCCTCTTGTTTACAGGGATATCCATGTCCCTATCCAAGGTATCTCAGTCAGTTCAGGCTGCTATAACAAAATAACGGAGACTGGTAAACAGCAGAAATGTACTTCTTAGACCTGTGGATGTTGGGAAGGCGCTGGCATTTAGGGTCTGCTGAGGGCCTTCTTGCCATGTCCTCACATGACAAAAGGTGAAGGGCAAAAAGGGCCTACCTAGTTCCCTCCAGCCCTTTTGTACAGCACTAATCCCACCAATGAGGCCAGAGCCCTCAGGGTCTAATCACCTCCCAAAGGCCCCGCTTCTTAATACTATCACATTGATGGCTACATTTCAACATAGGAATTCTGGGGGACACATTCAGACTGTAGCACAGTGACTGACTCCCTCCATTGGAGTCTGGGATGTGCATTTGTATTCTGGTTCAGGCCCTGTATTATAGTAGTAAGCATATTTATTAAACTAATGAGGCATGTCAGTTAAGTAAATGAAGTTAACTCATCGCCATTGCTGCCTGTCCATCATCACTGGCAGACAGTAGGGCTTGGGAAATGGGAAGCCAGAGATAAATGAACATCTCTCAGTGAGCACAAGCTCGGGGGCCCTAAGTCAGGTCATTTGTGTCTGCAGGTGAGAAGGGATACGCATTGCCAGCATGTTACTTCTCTTCCTGTGCTTGATTTAATTTTTTTTTTTTTTGAGATGGAGTCTCGCTTTGTTGCCCAGGCTGGAGTGCAGTAGTGCGATCTGGGCTCACTGCAACCTCCACCTCCCGGGTTAAAGCGATTCTTCTGCCTCAGCCTCCCAAGTAGCTGGGACTACAGGCACGTGCCACCACGCCCAGCTAATTTTTTGTATTTTTAGTAGAAAGGGGTTTCACCATGTTGGCCAAGATGGTCTCGATCTCCTGACCTTGTGATCTGCCCGCCTTGGCCTCCCAAAGTGCTGGGATTACTGGGCCCCTGTGCTTGATTTTTCTAAAGCACATTACTTTCCTGTATTTAAGCCCTAGCAGCGTTGGATGGATGTTTTGCAGCATGCTTGGGTGTTAAGTGTCCTTTGAGTCAGAGCTTTACTCACAGTGACCCTCTCCTGCCCTGTGCAGGTATAGAGAGCTGGGAGGTGGGAGGTGGGAGAGGGCTGGGCCCCAGCTCTGAGGGGAGGAGGAAGCAGACCTCTTCAGTACAAGAGGACCATGATGCTGCCCCCTCAGAACATGGATGTCTATCCTGGAGGGACAGAGCACCCACCTCACTTCCCTAGGAGTCCAGGGTCCACTCACACCCCTCTGATTGGGAGACTCTGAATTCCTTCCAACAGTAGTCGTAACTTCATTTGACAGGCGAGGAAACTGATGCACAGAGATGGGACCCTGTGGAAGGTCACATGCTTCACAGCGGCTCACCAGGTCTGATGCCGTTGCCTGGGCTCCCCTCCCCCATGCCACCAAGCCATATTGCTTCAAGGAACAGGCCTGTGCTCTCATGTTCCTTTTCAATAGCAACCTTTGGGCCTAATTTTTGGTGATTATAAACTGTAGCGCAAGCAAAGTACCATGGACCTTGGTGAAAAGTTCCGGTTGGAGGAACTGGAGAAGGTAGGAAAGTTGGGTAAAACTCACATAGACTTAGCTGTAGAGAAAGGGCTTCCAGGCTCACAGATGGCTCCAGTACAAGCGCTGTGGGGGCCAGCCTCAGGGGAGGTTAGGAAAAGCCAAGGTGAGAACCTCACATGCCAAGGTGACAACCTCACATGGCTGACAGCCCATGTACTGCGCTCTATGCGGATGTTTTCTGTGTTTCTTCACATATGTGCTTGCTCCTCAGTGTGTCCTGGTGAGACCAGTGTTATTTCCGTTATACAGAAACTGAGGCTGAGAGAAGCTCAGCAGCTCTTTCACCTATGGGGGAGGAGGGATCTGAAGTGGGATTAGCTGAGCAAGTGGGTGGATTCCTGAGGCCCCACTCTGGGCCTCACAGGTTGATCCAAGGGTTTAGTCTGCGGAAGGGCAGGTGTTGACACCTGTCTTAATCCATTTTCTGCTACTCCAACAACATACCACAGCCTGGGTAGTTTGTAAAGAAAAGCAACTTATTTCTTACAGTCTGGAGGCTGGGAAGTCCAGGAGCATGGTGCCCGCATCTGGTGAGGGTCTTCCCATGGTGGAAGAGTGGAAGGTGGAAGCCAGCATGAGAGACGGAGAGGAAATCGGGCTAAACTCCCGATTTATCGGGAATCCACTCCCCTCACTCCTACAGAAACAGCATTAATCCATTCATGAGGACAGAGTCCTCGTGTCCTAATCACCTCTTAAATGCCCTGCCTCCCACTACTGTTAGAATGACAATTAAGTTTTCAACACAGGAACTTTGGAGAACACATTCAAACTATATCAAGAGCCTTTTGTGGACCAGGGTGCTGGGGGCCTGGTGGGCTTGGAGCCAGAGCCCCGAGAGGCATGAGGAAGGCCTTCCTGAGACCCCTCCCAGGTCCCCTCCACCTTGTCCGTGTTCCTGCAGCATGTGGCCTTTCCATCCTAGTTAATACCTGGGCCTTTGAGGCAGCATTTTTTGTTTTTGTATTTTATGCTAGAGAAGCATATTTGACTTCGTTTAAAAGGTTAAGATCTTTCCTAAGCAGATGGCTTTTGTTTGAAAGAAAAAAAAATGGAAGGCCTGCTTGCTTCCACTATTCCCTTGCACCGTAGGATGGGGAAGGACACCCAGGGTTGGAGTAGTCTCCAAAGTGGGCAAATTAGAATCAAGGACCCCAACTGCTGTATCGTAGGCCCCACTCCTCCTGCATCGCCTCCCAGAATCAGTCCTTCTGCTTTTATGACCCCTGCCAACCCCACAACCCCTTCCCACTTGACATCAGATGGCAGTTTTCTCCAGTGTTCAACATCCTCTTCTTCCTGGGCGGCCCCCTCAAGTTGGCCATATTTAAGGAAGAATGAGTTTTGGTGTGTTCTCATCTCATGGTCACACGCTCTTCTTCTCATACCTGTTTTATCATTTGCTTTGCATTAAAAGTTGATTCATAGCACTTAACTTTCTCATTGGTTATGTAGAGACATTCATTCATTCACTCACTCACTCACTCACTTACTCACTCATTCCAAATATAAACCAGAGGAAGTTTCTGCTGCCATTGGCTGTTGCTCTGGAATACTTGGAAGCAGGCCTTCCTGGTCTTTGCTGTATGTAGCACGTACCTTGGCTGGTGACAGACCTGAGCGGATGCTTGGGAGCAGAATGTGAGCTGTTGTGGCAAGCCTGCACACAGGCCAGTGCTGCCTTGTCTTTGGAGTGGAGCCTCCAGTTTGCTGGTCACCTTGGGCTTGGCCATTCTGGAGTTACTGCTCCTGTTCTCTCTGTTGGCCTTGCCTTGTCCCTGCTGCCCCTCCCTGTCACCGCAGCCATTCTGGCTCTGGCCCATTCAGTGTGTGTCATCAGTGGCTGCATTTTACTTACCCTGTGCCCATCCCCATGTTTGTGCCATGTCATAGAAAGCCCTCCTAGGTGCCCGTTGTTCTCTTATTTGCTGGGCTTCAAGAATTGGTGGCCCTGAAGCCCCCAAGGGTCCCAGGACCCCTGTTAGGTGTAGACAAGGTCTGAGTAGATCCCTGGGTAGATTGAGTTTCCATCTGGCCCTAGGGGACCCATGGAAACGGAGGCTGGTCTGGAACACTGTGGTAGAGAGTGGGTCACATTTTCTTTCTAGGTTGGATTAACAGCTTTAGTAGAGCCACTTCAGTGAACCCATCATCTTTACATTAAAGTCATCTCACACCATGGAGTCTCCAGAGTGGTGAGGTCCAAGCCTAGCCTAGGGAATATTGGGAGTAGGGGAGGCTCAGGGGATGTGTTCAGGGTGTTCTGAGCCCCACCTGGAGTTAGAGAGGGGGTGTGGTATTGTGAAATATATATTTGGTCTACCTCCCTCTTTTCCTGAGGTATTCTTAGAATCTCTGGAGCGGTAAGAGTATCTTTGTATGCTAATGAGGTGACTGGTGGCTGGGGGCTCTTAAATTTAGGATTTGGCTGGTTGCCAGGGTAACCAATCCCATGATTAGAGGGCTGGAATTTACAGTCTTCCACCCTCCCACCTCTGGGGAGGGGAGAGAGGCTGAAGGTTGAGCTGGTAAATCAATGGCCAGTGATTTAGTTAATTATGTCTATAATGAAGCTTTCATTAAAGACCCAAAAGGAGGCCAGGTGTTATGGCTCACACCTGTAATCCCACCACTTTGGGAGGTCAAGGTGGGAGGATTGCTTGAAGTCAGGAGTTTGAGACCAGCCTGGGCAACATAGTGAGACCCCATCTCTAATTTTAAAAAATTAGTAATTATCCAGATGTGGTGGCACACGCGTGTGGTCCCAGCTACTCAGGAGGCTAAGATGGGTGGATGGGTTGAGCCTAGGAGTTTGAGGCAACAATAAGCCTGATGTCATTGCACTCCAGCCTGGGAGACAGAACAAGACCCTCTCTCTAAAAGCTGGAAAAAAAAAAAAAGTACAAAACCCCAAAACTCCAAAGGACTGAGTTCTGGGAGCTTTTGGATAGCTGAGCATGCAGAGGTTCCCGGGGAGTGGCACATAGGGCGGGCAGGGCAGCTCCACGCCCTTCCCACATGCCTTGCTCTGTGCACCTCTTCCAGCTGGAGGTTCATCCGCATCCTTTGCAGTATCCTTCCTGTCTGTCTGCAGGAAGGTGATATTTGTCTTTCTGAGGTTATTATTAATAGTAACTTTCAGTGCCAGTGAATGGTGTGACACCTCACTGATCTGTGATTTTAGCTGTCCTGGATTTGGGGTTTCTGAGAGTTAAGTCCTTTCCTCTTTCTGCCCCTGTAAAGTAGCCTCTTTCTTAGGGGCTGCTGACTCATGCTCAGCTTCATGCCAGCCTTTCATTTTACTTTCTCTCTTGTGCTGCCTGTGTTTGGAGAGCAGAGGCACAGTGAAGCTTCTCAGCCCATTTGCGGCCACAGTGACAGCAATAGGCTGTGGTGGGGTAGGACGGGATCCGGTGGGTGGGGCAGGGAGAGGGGCCCCCATTGCACTTGGGCTTTTTCTTTGGGTTGATAACGATAGTTCATATTTCATCTCCATGTGACCTTGAAAAAAATCACTCTGAGCATCCGTGACCTCATCCGTGCAACTCCTTCTAAAAATTATTCTTAGAAGAACCCCAATGAATAAGCAAAAGTGGAGCTCTGATGTGTTAATCCTCACCCCTCAACTCCAGCTCCGGGGAGCCTGAGAGGTTCCTGAGGTGGAGGGACCTGCAGTACTCCCGCTAGGCCTCTGGCAAACCTTTCCCAGGACTGCTGCTGAAGGCCTTGCCACCTCACTAGTCCTGTGTGAATCCTAACACCCCTCCCGTCCTGCCAGTGCCCTCTCCACCACCCCTTTCCCTGCCCCCCATGGCTGGAAGGGACATCATGGGAAGTGGGATAGAACCTCAGGGTTTACTGTCCACTTGATGGCCTGCCGCCTCTTGTCAGAGGGGTCACGTGTGTGTGCAGAGTGAGGAATGGGAGCTGCTCACTTCATGGGTTATTGCTTCTTTTTTCTTGACCCCAAGAAAAAATTCCAGCCCCCTAGACAGCTCCCACACATTCTGTCTCCTCTTCTGCTTAAGTGCAGTTTTTCCTCCTAATGAACTCTGGTCTTCAAATGGAGCTGGGAGGAAAAACAAGGACCTTGGGAATATACGAATCCTTGGTGAATTACCTTATATTAATGAGACCAAGAAGAGAAATCGAGTTCAGCTGTGCAAATTAGCTTTGCGTTCTGGGCCTTGATGACTTAAATTGCAGATTCTAATTAAATGTCCCCAAATAACTATGAAGTGCTTCTAAGGTCTTTTTGACCTAAAAGTTTCTGTGACCTGTGAACTCTCTCAAGTGTAAAATTAGTCTGTAGATGTACCCCTTTAAGCATTTCTATCTCTGGAAACCTCATGATGCCTAGGATATAAACCACCCTCCTAAGGGCAGAGCAGGCTGGTGGGGTGGGCAGGAACCCTGCAGGGAGAGGTGGAAAGGGGTAGGCATGGGTGAGTTTCGGAGCTTCCCCAGGGCTGGCAGGATGTTGGGGTACAGATGTGTCCCTCTGTTAGGTGGCCTGTCTCCACTGTCACAAGTGAAGGGGGTGACCGACACCTTCACTAACAGGCTGAGCAGGGCAGCAAGGCAGGCAATGGAATGCTTTAGACACACTGGGAAAAGGTTCAAAAGGGAAGAGCCTCTTCTTCGAGCTGAAGTCATGCCTGGGGTGCTGCCCTGCCTCTGGCCAGCATGGGGTGCAATCTTCAGTGACACAAGAGTATGGCCGTTAGAGAAGGAGGAAGACAGTTCCCCATGATCACACCCCCAGCATGGCTGTCATCTTGATGCAGCCGCCTGCTGGCTGTCCCCTCTGTACAGTACCTCTTTAAATGGCTGCAAACAGAGCAAAGGTGGGCTATTTCTTTAAAAACACATGATGCAGAACTCACGTAAGTGTTTTTTTTTTTAATGCTATGTTGTCTTGTATGCACTTTGTATTGGGGTATAAAAATCACCTGTGTACAGCTCAGTGAATTTCACACAGTAAAGTCTCTGTGTAACCTGCACCCAGATCATTTCCAGAGTCCCAGAAGCCCTCTCACCCTCCCCAGTCAGTACCCACCCCTTCAGGATACCACTCTCCATACTCTGGATGCCACAGATTCGTTTGGCCTGTGCTTGAACTTCCTATGAATGGATTTGCCTAGAATGGTCTTAACTTTTCCCCTTGACATTGTTTCTGAGACTCATCCCATTGTTTCATCTGTTCTACTGTTGACGAACATTTAGGTTTTCTCTGGTATCTTACTACTGTGAACGTTGCTGCTTTAAACCTCTACAGGCTTTTGGTGAGCATAAGTGTGTGTTTCTGTTAGCAGCTCCCCCTCTGAGTTGTATGCCAGGTCACAGGGTAGGTGTATGTTCAACTTAAGTAGAGACGGCCAGTTTTCCAGCGCGGGTGACTATTTACGCTCTACCAGTAGTATCACTTCCAGTTACTCCACGTCCTCATCAACACTTGGTATTGTTGGTCTTTTGTCATTTTTGCTATTCCAGTGCTTGTGCAGAGGTATCTCATGGGTTCAGTTTGCATTTCCCTGATGACTAATGGGGTTGAAGAACTTCTCCTGTGTCTGTTGGCTTTATTATGATCATTTTGATAGCCAGATAATAGTGTGTCTTATGGATGTTCCAGAACATTCTTTTCTTACCTATAGCTGGGCATTTGGATTGCTTTATTATTATAAGTAATGCTGCAATAAGCATTTTTACCCAGTAGTCTTTTCCATGTTCTATGCTATTGGCAAGAGTTTTGTTATCATTTACAAATTTTGATAATTAATGCCAGATGGCTTTCTGAATGTTTGAACTACTCTAAGATGGAGTAACAATATAGGAGAGTCCTAGACAGCTTCCCCCAGGTCCTCCAGCAATGTGTATTCTCATTAAAGAACAAACAAAACTCTTTTGGAGGACGAATTTAGGTGAAGGAAAGCATATTTAGCATTGCGTTACTTAATGAGTTTGGTCACTTTTTCAAAATGTTTACCACGTGTGTTCCTCATTTATAAATTCCTACCTTTTGCCACTTGCATTTTGGTGAGTTTTTTGTTAATGTGTACAACCATTACTGTAAAAAGCAGATATTAGTACTGTAAGCACTTTCCTGTTTTGCCAGTCACATTGTACATTGCTTCACTTGTGTGCCTTTTGACGTTAACCAGCAAATCTTCCCCTTGGTGATTTTTATTGTGGCTCCCCCACCAGGCCACTGCCGTGTCTGCAGAGATGCCCAGACTGAAGGTCCCTGGGCACCCCTAGTGGGAGGGATAGGAGCATAGCCTGCGAGAGAAACTGAGTCAGCCCTGGGCTAAGCACTCTGCTCTTGTGGTCATCTGATTCCCCGACCCTGGTGCTTTGAGAGGGATGGCTCATGAGCTGAGCCCTGCCCTGTGGCCTGCCAAACAGCCCCTGTGGTGCTGGGACTGAGTGGGGCCTGTGGGCCCAGCAGCAGCAGCATTGTGGGAACTCAGTGGAGTTTGCAGAGCCCTCTCCTGTTCACGCACATTTGGTTTTCATTGCAGCCCCATGAGATGGGTGCAGCCCATCCATCCTGAAGGGCAGGGCCTTAAGAGGGCCCTGCAGCTTCTCCCAGGGCCTACAGTTTGTGAGTGGGGAAACTGGTCTCACATTCTCATCTCCCTAAACCACACCCAGCTGCTCACCTGGCTCTTTAGGACAGGCCCAGACTCCCCCAGCAGATCAGCCCTGCAGGGGAGAGGAATATGTGCTTTCTCTTTCTCATTTATTTTGGGTTTGAGCAAAACTTGTATTTTTGAGCCAGAAGGTTGGATTGGGGTGTGGAGCTCAAACAAACATGGAGTAGCTCTTGGCCTCCACGTTTCTAGGCATTGCAGTCTCTCAGAAACTTCATGTTTGACCAGCTTGTTAAGTTTTCGCTTTCTTATTTTTAGATGATGGATTTGGACATGCTTCTATGAAGAAATGCCACATGGTCCGAGAGCAAACATGTCCAGTAAGTTGTTTGGTGAATTAACCCAAGGACAGGAGCCCAGGTCCTTCAGGCACAGGGTGTGGACACCCTTTGAGAAGATCAGGGCTGTCTCTGGAAATATGAAGACCTCTGAGAGAGTGTTTTAAACTAGGCTTATTGCTCAGTCTAATTATCTTAACTTGTAAAGGTTGGTTCTTTCTAGAGACAGCAGGAGTTGTAGCATATAGGGTTGTAAAAACCTGAAACACCTTCTCGCTGCTTAATCTAGTTCTGAGAGCAGAGTGTGAGCTCTGGAGCTCTGAGCCATGTGAAGCGTCTGACTCAGCCTGTGGCAGTGTTTTACCCAGAGCCCTCCCTTTCCATAGCACAGCACCCTCCACTTCGCTTAGGCCCAGATTACATGCTTTGCGGGAAGGAAAGCCTGAGACCCAGACACACGTGAAGTTTATGCAGCTCTGGGAAGAAAGCCAGCAGGTTAGAGTTGTGAGCTTTGTCTCACTAGTGTTTTGCCACCTGTATGTGGCCCGTGGACAGCAGACTCTTCTGCAGCTCTTACCCTTCTCACAGAGGTTGTGGTGAATTGATTTAAATATTTAAAGGTTCTAAGAGACTTGCCAACAGAAGAGCGTAATAAAGAGAACAAGAAAATCTCAAAAGCCATATTTTATAATTATATGAAAACCATCATTCACTGTGGCATATCTCCGTTGAAGAGGACAGGACATCCTCAAGGGATCCCATGGACACCCTGTGTTGGGGAGTGGGGAGGAAGAAGTGACCAGAAGGGGCAGGGAGCAGCGGACAGTCCACCCCGGTTCCTCACATGCTGGGGAACCCTGTCACTGTACCTCGCCCCCGGTAGGTCACGTTCTTTCTAAATGAGAGCATGATTTCTCTCCATCACCATCCCCATGGTTTCTTACAAGTGCTCCTTTTCTCAGGGCTACTGCCACTTTAGTGGACTAGGGCTTGGTGCCAGCACTTCCCGGGTAATCAGGCGTGGTCTGACCGAGGATCAAGAAGCACATCATCACCAATGACATCATGACAGCAAGAGAGCACAGCCCTCGCCATGGTGCCAGGGCCCGTGCAATGCAGCGGGCTTCCACCATCGACGTGGCGGCGGACATGCTGGGCCTCTCTCTGGCAGGTGAGCCTCACAGGGCCTGCACCGGGCTCCAGGTATGAGCTCACAGCACCTGGGCTCCACACTGCAGCAGTGCTGGCAGGTACCCAATGATTCCCCATGACTACCCTAGACTACAGGGTACCCTGGTTTGGCATCCTTCTGGTTGAACCAGGAAATAGGGAAGGGGGACGTCAGCCCTCTTCCTGTGAACCGCTTCTGCTGGAGCCTGACTACATTAGTTTTCCAGTTTGGTGGAAGGGGCACCACCAGGGTAGTGTGGGAATGTCCAAGTGTTTTGCTGGCACATGCCCAGGCCATGGTAAAAGCCCTCCCTGTTGTGGATGTGTAGATCTGAGGAGGAGCAGGGGTTTGGTTGTGGGGTCAGGGACTTCTTAGCAATCTCAAAAACAAAATATTTTTAAAATAAAGAAATTGTCTTGCATGGCAGTTTTTGTTGTTGTTGGGGGGAAGTAGAGGGTTATTTGTGCATTTAATCTGAAAACAGAGAAAAGTTCATTAAGGGTGATTTTTCTGTCATTTCTTTTCTATTCAGGAAATATACAAGACCCAGATGAGCCCATTTTAGAATTTAGCTTAGGTAGGTATCTTTCATTATTTTTTTGTTTTAAAAAATATTTTACTTAAAAATGAAAACAAAAACACTACCACCAGTGCATGGGCTTGTCTCAGAGAGCTTGCTGCTGCTGCCACCACTGCTGCAGTGTTTCTGAGAAGACGGAGCCCTCACAGTTGTGAACTTCTGTGGATGGGAAGGCACCTTGGAGCCTCCGTGCCCACAGGCTCCTGTCTCCTCAACATGGGGCCCGCCCCCTTGGGGGTATGCTCTCCACAGGTGGCTGGGGACAGGGAGGTGAGCCCACCTAGAGCTGCCAACAGAGACCCTTCCCACCCCCACCCCAATGGGGGAAAGGGAAGGAGGGGTTGGGGAAACCGGGCATAGAGTTCAGCTTTGTTGCCCCTGGCTGCAAGGCCTTGTGTTGGCTGAGTTTCGCTCTCTAGCCCTCAGTTCCCTATTGTATAAAAGGCAACATTGGCACCTGCATGCTCTCTTTCTCAGGATCAGATAAGAATATACTAAAAAGTGGATCAGAATGTGCTGAGTCTGGGGTCAGCGATACGTGGCATCACTGTGCTTACCCAGGAGGCCTGAGACGCCTCTCCATCAGAGCCCAATGCTACCCAGCGCTCCTCTCCCCTTTTCCCATTCCTTGGTCAACATTAGTTGGTGGCCTGGCACCAATGTCCAAGAGGTGGTGTGACATAAAAGAGGCACCTCCTGGGGAGTCAGATGACCTGGATTCCAGCCCTGACCATGCCAGGCTAACCACATGGCCTTGAGCCTGCCACTCGACCTTGCTGGAACAGTTTCCTCCTGTGCTACGTGAGGATGCTACTGCTTGTTTGAGAGACAAAGAAGATCAAGGTGGTTAAGCACCCCCCAGCCCCAAAAGACTTGGACAAATTGCAAAACCCATAAAAGTGTAAGTACACTACTGGCCGGGTACAGTAGCTCCCACCTGTAATCCTAGCACTTTGAGAGGCTAAGCCAGGAGGATTGCTTGAGGCCAGGAGTTTGAGATCAGCCTGGGCAACATAGCAAGACCCTGTTTCTAAAAAAGAAAAAAAAAAAACTTACCTGGCTGTAGTGGCACATGCCTGTATTGCCAGCTACTAAGGAGGCTGAGGTGGAAGGAGCCCTTGAGCCTAGGAGTTTGAGACTGCAGTGAGTTATGATTGGGCCACAGAGGGATACCCTGTCTCTAAAAAATAGTAATAAAAAAGAAACAAAAAATAGAATTTGGAAGAAACAGAGACATTGCAGAAAGTTTTAAAGAAATAATAATTTATATTGGCCAGGCATGGTGGCTCAATCCTGTAATCCCAGCAGTTTGGGAGGCCAAGGTGGGCGGATCACCTGAGGTCAGGAGTTCAAGACCAGCCTGGCCAACATGGTGAAACCCTGTGTCTACAAAAATACAAAAATTAGCCAGGCATGATGGTGGGTGCCTGTAATCCCAGCTACTCGGGAGGCTGAAGCAGGGGAATCGCTTGAAGCCAGGAGGCGGAGGTTGCAGTGAGCCGAGATTGCACCATTACACTCTAGCCTGGGCAACAGAGCGAGACTCTGTCTCAAAAAAAAAAAAAAAAAAAGAAAAATTATAATTTGTATACTCAAGAAAAGATAGTATATCTATAAAACAAAACCAGGACACTATAAAGATAAAAAGAACAATTGAAGAACAAGAACAATCTTAGAAGTTTAAAATATGATAGACAAAATTTAAAAAATTCTATGAAGTTTGGAAGTTAGTCAAGGAATTCTTCCAGAAAGTAAGATTTTAAAAACAAAGTACAAAATGGGTAAGAAATAGAAATGGAAATTTTGAGAGTGAATCCAGAAGGTCTGATATTTAGAAGAAAAAACAGAAGAGAATGTTAAGGGAGGAAATGCAAAGAAAGAGGAAATCTCCGAGAACTGAAGAATGTGTCTGTAGGTTAAAAATGTCTACCAAGGCCCAGCGCAATGCTGAAAGAGACCCATAACAAGGTGTATTGTGGTGAAATTTCAGATCACAGGGAATAAAATGAAGATCCTGAAAACTTC
Source organism: Pan troglodytes (assembly GCF_028858775.2). Lineage (NCBI taxonomy): Eukaryota > Metazoa > Chordata > Mammalia > Primates > Hominidae > Pan > Pan troglodytes. The sequence goes on along the minus strand of NC_072410.2, from coordinate 24,631,494 downwards.
CAGAAAGAAAAAAAAAAAACAGGTCATACCCAAGGATCAGGAATAAAACGGACATGGAATGTCTCAGTGACATTGGAAACTTGAAGACAGTGAGACAACACCTTTAATTATATTTTCAACCCACAATTCTCTGCCCAACCAGACTATCAGTCAAATGTGAGGGTAGGAAGAAACTTGTTTCAGCTGCACAGAGTTGTACAGCAAAAATTTACTTCCCCTGCATTCTTTCTCCGGAAGCTAGTGGAGGATGTGTTCTCATCCTAAAGAGGGACCACACTGAGCAGAGAAGTCATGGGATCCAGGAAACAGGGTCATCACAAGAGAGAAGTGGAAGGAATCCCACATGGTTCTTAATGAGTAATATGTGCTTAACTTTCATCATGACAATGTGGATTTAACAAAAATTGAGCTAAAATGATTGCATATGGAGAGAGAATGACAGTTGGTATAATTGAGTTAAAAATCCTCATCCGCCTATAAATCAGGACATTTCTGAATCTGGTGAACGAAAAACAGTAATATAGTCATGTTAATTGGGCACATGGAGGAAGAAACTGCTTTAAAAAGTAAGGATTAATTTTATATAAAGTGAATTTTACCCCAGTTTTTTTTTGTTTTGTTTTGCCTTTGTTTTTGTTTTTTTGTTTTTTGTTTTTGAGACGGAGTCTCTCTCTGTCTGCCAGGCTGGAGTGCAGTGGCACAATCTCGGCTCACTGCAAGCTCCGCCTCCTGGGTTCATGCCATTCTCCTGCCTCAGCCTCCCGAGTAGTTGGGACTACAGGCACCCACCACCACACCCAGCTAATTTTTTGTATTTTTAGTAGAGACGGGGTTTCACTGTGTTAGCCAGGATGGTCTCGATCTCCTGACCTCGTGATCTGCCCGCCTCGGCCTCCCAAAGTGCTGGGATTACAGGCGTGAGCCACCGCGCCTGGCCACCCCAGTTTTTTAAAAAGCGAGGAGTGGGAGCTGGATTATTGAATGGACAAATGTGTTGACTTTTAAAATAAAACTTTAAATTTTTAAAAAAGTATGTTCATTGTAAAACCTTCAATACAGAAAATGTTGCAGAGAGGTAGTCAGTTATCACTTTGGTATATATCCTTCCAAATATATATGTTTGACCCTCACAGAGTACTATATGGAGATTTTGAATGATTTTTTGTTGTGGAAGTATGGAATTATTTCCAAACATGTCATCCTAGTGCTCTTGACATTCTTTTTTCATGTGGCAAAATACCTTTTTTAATATATATGGGATCTGCTTGATCATTTTAAATGCCTTCATAGAGTCTCTAATAGAGCTGTGCCATACTTATTTTAGCCAGCCTCCTACTGCTGGACATTCAGGTTCTTCCCAATCTGCCATTATAAACACTATCACAGTGAACGTATTCATACATAGATCTTTCATACATTTTGCTGATTATTTCCTTAGGATATACTCTTGAATATAGCATTGTTGAATCAAATATATGCAGTTTACCTCAACAGCATTTATTTAGTGTTTATTCAGCTGGGATTACAGACGATCAGGTTGGAGAGACAAGGCTTACATATCAGAGGTGTGTGGTTTCTATGGAAATATGCCAAGTGAATGACGTAAGTGAGCCTGCAGGCTGCTCAGAGAAAACTTAATGGAAGCTATGGAACTTGAGCCAGGAATCAAACCCTGGTTGAAATTTAGATAGGCTGGGTTGGGGGAGGAGGCCAGGAGAGATTGTCCCTTGTACGAAGGCATGTTCTGAAGGTGGCCATGGGACCATCAACCCTTAAAGTAATCTCAGTCTTCCCAGCCTTTGGCCACCTGCTGTACCTTAAGTCTGTCTGCCATCATTACTGCCTGAAAGACCTGAATATTCCTACCTTGCATAGGTGTCAAGAAAACTCACACCTGATAAAAGGGCAGGTAGAGAGAGGCCACAGGTGATTTTAGGGTACTTTGTAACTTAAAGAAGAGACAAGTAGATCAATCAAATTAGGGAATTCCTGTCCAGGCAGACATAATAGAAGAAACAAAAGAGAACTTAAAATAGTAATAAAACCTTGAAGCCTCTAGAAGAAAAATAGGAGAACTTTCAAACTCAGGGTAGGCAGAGATTTGGACAGAGCACAAAAAGCACTGTTTGTTTTAGTTTGCTACTGCTGCCATAACAAATTACCAGAAATTTAGCATGTTAAAGCAATATAAATGTATTATCTTACAGTTCCCTTAGATTAGAAATCCAGTGTGCTCACTGGGTCTTTGCTTAGAGTCTCACAACACCAAAATCAGTGTTAGCAGGGCTGGATTTATTTAGAAGGCCTCTGGGGCCTATTTCCTATCTATTTCCTTGCTCATTCACGTTGTTGGCAGAATTCAGTTGCTAGTGGTTTTAAATTTTAGGACTCCATTTTTTTGCTAGCTATCAGTTAAGGCCCATTCCCAGCTCATAGAGGCCACTCACATTCCTCTTGTGGGCTTACAGTCCTCTTCCTCCATCTTCAAAGCTGGCAGTGGCAGGTCTAGTGCCTTCCATGCTTGGAATCTCTCCTGCCTCTTCTTCCATTGTTATATCTTTATGATTCACCCTAAGCCCTTCCTCTTCTATTTTTAAGGGCTCCTGTGATAGATTGAGCCCATCTGCATAATCCATCTGAAGATCACTTAATCACATCAAAGTCCCTTTTGCCATGTAATGTAATCTATTAATAGTTTCTGAGGATTAGGACATAGGTACTTTTTGTCAGGGAGGGGCTTCTCTGCCTACCACTCCCTAAAATTTAAAAAAGATACATTGAATTTCATCAAAATAAAAAATTGCTGTCCATAAGAGACATCACTGAGAAAATGAATAGATGAACCACAAACTGGAAAAAAATATTCACAACATGTATACTTCACAAAGGACAAATAAATAGTAAACAACCAAATTTTTAAAATGAGCAAAAGACTTGAGCAGACACTAGACAAAATAAGTTATACAAATGAACAATAAGCGCATGTTAAAATGATGCTTAACAGCATAAGTCATCATGTAACCGCAAATTAAAACACATCTATTAGAATGGGTAAAATTAACAACAACAACAACAACAAAACAAAACACTCTACCCAACTGGAACTTTCGTATATTGCTGGTGGGAGTGGAAAATGATACAAACACATTGGAAAATTGTTGGTTTCTTATAAAGTTAAATATATTTTACTTGTATGTAATTATGCAGAAGAAATGAAAAAGTGTTCACAAAAAGACATGAACAACAACATTTATGTCATCTTTATTTAATAGTTCAAAACGGAAAACAACCCAAATGTCTATTAACAGTAGAATAAATAAATTGTACAATGGAATATGACTCATTTTTTAAAAAAGAATGAATTATCAATACATGTAACAACACAGATGTCTCGAAAACTTTCCATTTGTATGAAATTCAAGAACAGACAAAAGAATAGTGATGGAAATCAGAAAATGCTTGCAAAACTAGGAGATTTGTACAAGAGGGAACTTTCTAGTCTGATGAAAAAGTTGTGCTATCTTGTTTTGATGGTGCTTACATGGGTGTTTATGATTGTTAAAGCTCATTGAACAGAAAAACCTAAGCTCTTTGTATTTTATTGTATCCAATAAATAATGAAGGTTCATGAAGCTACATGAGAAGATATTACAGAGAACCAAAATTAATTTTTGGAAATAAAAATCAGTTTATTAATTTTAAACCACTAGTTGACATTTAAAAATAAGAATGATGAGGGCAGATATGGCAGAGTGAAGACTTCCAAAAATCTTCTTTTCTATAAAGGCAATGAGTATACTGGCAAAAATGGTCAAAATCAATTGGTTCAGAACTCTGAAAATTAACAGAGGCTTACAGCACTCTGGGTAGCATTTATTTAAGAAAAATGGTGTATTAGTCTGTTCTTGCAGTTCTATAAAGAAATACCTGAGACTGAGTAATTTATAAAGAAAAGAAGTTTAATTGGCTCATAGTTCTGCAGGCTATACAAGCATGGCACCAGCATCTTCTCAGCTTCTGGTGAGCCCTCAGGGAGCTTTTATTTATGGCAGAAGGAAAAGCGGGAGCGAGCATCTTACATGATGAGAGAAGGATTAAGCGAGAGAGGGAGGAGGTGCCACACACTTAAACAACAGGTCTTGTGTAAACTCAGAGCTAGAACTCACTCATCACCAAGGGGATGGCACTAAGTCATTCATGAGGGATTTGTCCCCCATTATCCAAATACCTTCCACCAGGCCCTACCTCCAATACTGGGGATTACCTTTCAGCATGAGATTTGGAGGGGACAAAACATCCAAATCATATCAAATGGGTTCTTAGTTAGAGAGCTTTATGATGTTTTAACTTGCCCTGTTGCTATCGTCCTCTCTCTAGCTCCAAGTAGACTTTAAAGGCAACATCTTTGATGTTATAGTGAAAATCAATAGCCTAAAAGTCCCTGAAGGGGACAGAATGGGGTTGGAGATCCTACAAAAAGCCCCTTTCTTAGAGAGTTATCATTATTTGGCCTGTCTGGCAGTTCCCTGGAAAACCCCACATCCTGTACCTGCCTTTATTTGGCTTAACTCAGAATCAGTGACAACAGCTTTTTCCCTGAGAATGTTTGTCAAAAACAATCACTGTCCATTTTTTAACATTGCAGCTGCCAGAGGTAGTAGTAACAGTTGGAGCAAACAAAAAGCTAACCAAAAAAACCTTAAAAGGGAAAGCTGGGGAATGAGATATTCACAGGGAGATTTGAAAAGCTCTTTCATATTCCTAGGAACCTCAAAGGCCAGTGAAGGGCTGTGCACATGTCCAGAGCTGTGTGCATACTCAGGAGACGTGAAAAGGCCCTAAACAATTACGTGAGATTGACCCTGAGGTTCTATGCAAGTGGCAAATGAAGGCTAAGACAGAGTTATAAACTGCCTTCCTGAACATTGAAAATGCACCCCAGTATACACACAGGGACTCTTAGCTACAGCAAAGGTCTGTGATTCTGGTATTTAAGGAAATATCTGTCCAACCATTATCCGACTACTAACCTAATGAAGCAGTCACTTCAGTGGCCACACATGACAAAGAGTATTACTTTACAGAATTAGATCAGAAAAGGCACTGAAGAAACAGCCACACAAAAGAGCAGCAACAACAAAGCTTGGGGAAGGGAGAGAATCTAATTCCAGAGATCTCACATTATATTATTTAAAATGTCTAGTTTTCAACAAGAAGTTATGAGATGTTGCAAAAAAGAAAGTATGGCTCATACACAGATGGAAAAAACCCATACAGTCAGTAGAAACCATCCCTAGGAGGCACAAATGTTTAACTTAGTAGACAAAGATTTTTAAATCAGCTATTTTAAGTATGTTCAAATAACTGAAGGAGACTATGTCTAAAGAACTGAGGAAAGTGTGAGAACAGTGTCTCACCAAATAGAGACTTGAAGAGATAGAAACTATAAAGATATCTAAATACAAATTCTGGAGTTCAAAATTATAATAATTGAAATGAAAAATTCATTAAGAGAGGCTCAACTGTAGGTTTGAGAAGGCAGAAGAAAGAATCAGCAAACTTGAAGACAGGTCAATTGAGATTATCCAGTCTGAGGAACAGAAAGGAAAAAAGAATGAAGAAAAATGAACAGAGCCTCAGAGACCTGTGGGACACAATCAAGTGCACCAATATACATATAATAGGAGTTCCAGAAGAAGAGTAAATTGAGAAGGGGGGAGATAAAAATGTTTGAATAAATCATGACCAAAAACATCCCATGTTTGATGGAAAACATGAATCTACATATCCAGGAAGCCCAATGAACTCCACATAGGATAAACTCAAAGAGATCCACACTTGATACATCATACTCAAATCATTGAAAGCCAAAGACAGAATCTTTAAAATAGCAAGAAAGGAGTGACTTATCATGTATAAGGGATCATCAATAAGAGTAACAGCTAATTTCTCATCAGAAACCACGGAGGTCAGGAAGGTGGTAGGGTGATGTATTCAAACTGCTGAAAGAAAAAGACAACCAAGAATTTTCTATTTGGCCAGGCGCAGTGGCTCACGCTTGTAATCCCAGCACTTTGGGAGGCCGAGGCAGGCAGATCACAAGGTCAGGAGATCGAGACCATCCTGGCTAACACAGTGAAACCCATCTCTACTAAAAATACAAAAAAAATTAGCTGGGTGTGGTGGCAGGCGCCTGTAGTCCCAGCTACTCGGGAGGCTGAGGCAGGAGAATGGCGTGAACCCGGGAGGCGGAGCTTGCGGTGAGCCGAGATCGCACCACTGCACTCCAGCCTGGGCAACAGAGCGAGACTGTCTCAAAAAAAAAAAAAAAAAAAAAAAATTTCTATTCATCAAAAGTATCTTTCAAAAATGAATAAACAATATGTGGTGTGTTTATACAATTGAATGTTATCAATAAAAAGGAATGAAGTACAGATATTTGCTAGAGTATGGATGAACCTTTATAATGTGCTAATTGAAGAAGCCAGATACAAAAAGCCACCTATTGTATGATTCCACTTATATGAAATATATGGACTAGACAAATCTATATAGATAGAAAGTAGATTAGTGGTTTCTTGGGGGACCAGTGAATGGGGGTAATGGGTTTGGTTTGTTGTTTTTGGATTGATGCGAATGTTAAGGAATTTGTGGTGATGGTTGCACAACTCTGAATGTCTTTAAAAAACCACAGAATTGGGCTGGGCGCAATAGCTCATGCCTGTAATCCCAGCACTTTGGAGGCCGAGGCAGGTGGATCACGAGGTCAGGAGATCCAGACCATCCTGGCTAAACGGTGAAACCCCGTCTCTACTAAAAAAATACAAAAAATTAGCTGGGCGTGGTGGTGGGCGCCTGTAGTCCCAGCTACTCGGGAGGCTGAGGCAGGAGAATGGCGTGAACCCGAGAGGCAGAGCTTGCAGTGAGCTGAGATCGTGCCACTGCACTCCAGCCTGGGCAACAGAGTGAGACTCCATCTCAAAATAAAAAACAAAAAAGACAAAAAATACAGAATTGTGTACTTTAAGAGGGTGAACTTTATGATATGTGAATCATATCTTAAAAGAAACGTAGTAAAAATCAAAGCAACGCTGCTGAAAATTCTTATTAAATCTGTGAAGGTAAATGAAGGAACCATCTCACAGTTCAAGTACAAAATAACAAGAAAGAGAGATTGTTAATGAAGAGATATGACAGATTTGGTAGTTCTAGTATTTGATTGATAGGAGACCTAGAAGCAGAGAGAGAGCTGGAAAGAGGAGTAGCAGCAAGCCAGAAGCAACAGAAGAATTCTTTCCAGAGGGAAGAATGGACTTAAGACTCAAGAATATTCCAGCTGCCAGGCACTCCTTATGAGACTAACAAATTCTAAGGAGAAAGAAAATCTTTTTCTAGATAAATAACAAACATCAAATCTACCATAAGGACAACTAGAAAAAGTGAAAAAAAAAAAATCTGAACTACCTGGTCCATGCTACCAGAGAACTGATAGGACAATAAAGAATCTGAGAGCAGAGGCTCACTTATTCCCTTGAGGGCTTACAGTGGTTCCCAAGAGAAAGGCCAAGAGAAAGGATTAGATGGATTAGACACTAAGTGTCTAAAGACACTTAGTGCTTTAGACAGTGTCTCAGTGAGAAGTGACAGGGATTGCTTTCTAGGGTCCGTTAGGGGAAGGATACTTGTTGAAACCCCTCTCACTTTGATCTAGAATCCAAAAGGCTAAATCTAAACCTCTAGAGTAAGGGAACCAGAAGCAGGTGTTCATAGGTTCATTAAGTTTCTGAAAGTAAATGAAAATATTTTAGAGTGCTAGTGCTCCTTAGAACCTTGCAGAAGTAGTTACAAATCTTGTCTGGAGAAAGCACCATCCTAGACCTCAAATAATTTCTACAAGCAATTCTTAAAATATAGTGTTCAGCATAAAATCATGAATTCTCAGAAACATGAGGAGATAAGAAATATGAACAGAAACAATAAACATAGAAATAGACCCAAAGGGGCTGTATATATTAGAGTTAAGAGACAGACACTAAAATAACTGTTATTGACTATATGTCTTAGTTAATAGGGGCTGCTATAGCAGAATATTGTAGACTGGGTGACTTAAAAAATAGAAATTTATTGCTCACAGTTCTGGAACCTGAGAAGTGCAAGATAAAGATGCTAGGATATCTGTTGTCTGATGGGGGCCAGCTTCCTGGTTTGCAGATGGACGTCGTCTTGCTGTGTTCTCACATGGCAGAGAGCAGAGCAGAGGAAGCAAGCTCTTGTGTCTCTTCTTTTAAAGGCACTCATCCCATTCATGAAGACTCTACCTTCATGACTTAATCACCTCTGAAAGGCCCCACCCCTAATACCATCACATTGGGATATAAGATTTCAACACATAAATTTTGGGGTTTGTGTCAGAGGACAGACCTACTTAAAGAAACTTTAGGGGGACACAAACATTCAGTCATAACACTAGGTAAAGAAGAATAAGGACATTATTGACCATTTTCAGAGAACTAGAAACCATAAAAAGAACCAAATAGATATTCTAGAATTAAAAGAAAAATTTCAAGAAGCAAATTTACAAAATGAAGCCAGCAATAAAAATAATGGAAAAAAAATCAGAGGAGAGTAAAACAGCATAGTGAGAGGTCTAATGTTACATTTATTTTGTATCTTTAAGAAGGAGCACAGAAAAGGGTCAGAAGCAATATTTATAGTTGAGCATTTCTCCCAAAGTAATACAACAATTCGCAGAACAAATAAAAACAAATGTACCTAGGCACATCATAATAAAACTACTGAAAGCCATACTCAGTGGGAAAATTATAAAAGCTACCAGAAAACACAACACTTAAAGTAGCAACAACTAGACCGACCGCTGACTTCATAACAGAAAAAACAGAGGCCTAGACACAATATATTTAAAGGGCTTAGAGAAAATGACTACTTAGAGAACATTTCCTTCAAGAAGTAAGGTGGAATAAAGACATTTTCAAACCTTAAAAGCTGAAAGAATGTCAACACCACACTTACAGTATAAACAGTGCTAAGAGATGTTCCTCAGTAGAAGGCTGATGATTCCAGATGGACGTTCACCAATAGAGAAAGCATTGAAAATTCAAAGACATAAGATTTGGGGTAAACATCTGGGTTATAGCTGCATGAATAGCAACTATAGAAAAACACACACACACACACACAAATGTGTATGCTAACAAAAGAGAGACCTGATATGGCAATCTTAATGTCAGAAAAAGTGTAATTAGAACCCAAAAGAGCAGATCGAGCTGTGAACAGTGGTTAGATAGATCACCACAGGTCCTTTCAAAGGATGGAGATAGCCAGTAACTTACTCTCAATGAACATGACAAAGATATCTTCCCAGCTAAACTCTCCTCAAAACATGCCAAGGTATTGCTCTCCCCCACCCTTCCAAATTCATATCTCCTCCTTCCCTCTTTGTATTTTTCAGTCTTTTAATCTCTCCTTTTTTCTCCCTGTTCTTTCTTTCATTTTTATTAGTGTCTTCCTTCATCCCATCACTCCTCCTCTCCCTGAATTTCCTGTGCATTTGTCTCACCTGTTGTGGACACAATAACATATTTTTAAATTGGAGTTAATACGTTTTTTCTATTTTATTTTAAAATTGCGATAAAATGTACATAAAATGTATTATTTTAACCATTTTTAAGTATACAGTTTGGTGGCATTAAGTATAGTCTTGTGTCACTTAATGGTGGGGCTATGTTCTGTCAAATGTGTCATTAGGTGATTTCATCCTTGTGTGAACATGATAGAGTGTACTAACAGGATCCCAGATGGCACAGCTTCCTAGGCACCTAGGCTACATGTATAGCCTGTTATTCCTAGGCTACCAACCTGGACAGCGACTGTACTAAATATTATAGGCAATTGTAACACAATGGTAAGTATTTGTGTGTCTAAACATAGAAAAGGTAATGTGTTTGTGCTGGGACGTTAGGATGGCTATGACATCCCTAGGCAATAGGAATTTTTCAGCTCCATTATAATCTGTGAGACCATTGTCATATATGTGGTTTATCATTGACTGTAAATGAACAATGGCTCACTTAAAAAAAAAAAAGAGCTTTGTTTACTTTGCCATAGAATTCTAATTTTCTTCCAGCATCCATCCATCCACCTGCCAAGACACGTGGGGCACCATATGCTCAGAGTCAGCCACAGCAGTCACAGGATGCAAGCATGGGTAGCTCTGTCTTAGATTTCATAGACTCTGTGGCTCCTTCACTCAATTGGTTAGAGTTGGAATAGTTACCGAGGTCGGACTTGAAGGGTTGGACCTATATGAGATTTCTGGCTTTGTGTTCCACTCCATGGACATGGGAAGCCCCCGTCAGCGCAGCCTTTCACTGAAGTTATGACGTTGCTGTCTTGGAGGGTGGCGGGGAGGGGGCGTGAAAAGAGATTGTTTCAAATTTAAAAAATCACTTCCCTGTGACAACTGACGATGTGATCGTCTCATCTCTTTGAATGTCATTTACTCTTTGTGCTTTCTTTGAATGTGTTTGGAACAGAGAACTAATGAGAGTCTGGTTTTAAAGGATTCATTTCTTTCCCATGTTGATTCTGTAGCTTGCAGTGAGCTGCATACTCCATCGCTAGATCGAAAGCCAAATAGTTTTGTTGCGGTGAGTGTCACCACCCCTCCTCAGGCATTCTGGACGAAGCATGCACAGACGGAGATCATTGAGGTGGGTGCTGGTGGTCTCTCTCTGAGGGGCTGTGGGACATGCTCTAGTGGTGTCTCTTGTCCTGATGTTCAGTTACTTGTGCATCTGTAGCTGAAGCTGTATTTACGTGAGTTGTTGCTATTTTCCCATGGGTTTTCAGTACATTGATATTTTTCATCACATTTACTCATCTGGGTGGCATTTATATTGCCATATCCTTTACAGTTATTGATTAACTGTTGGCAGCTTGTTTTGGAACAATGATCCTGTAAGCTTCATTGCCTTGTAAGAGGTAAGACCTAATTCCTTCTTGTCACCTCCAATTGGCTGCTACTTTGCAAGAGTGGTGCTCATTAATCAAAGCTTAGAAGAGTATTAACTATTTACCACCCTCTTGTCCAGACATACCCCTATTTTTGTTGGTTTTTGTTTTTACAGCCTTTTGAGTTTTGTGTCACATGTTAACTTTTCCCACTAAGTTACATGATAAACATTTATGGATAAACATTTATGGATGATCCTTTTAGATCATCAAGCACATTACATAACACTAAGTGTAGGAGTTGGTGGCATGAGATTCTGCAGAGTTTTATTTGTAAAGTGAAGAATTATCAAACTTAAACTGCATTTCTTCTTCTTCACCAGTTGTGCATTTTGGAAGCTAGCCCACCCTTTCAGTCTCTTAGAAACTTATTTCCAAGTTCACGTCAACAATTCTGCTTTCTAAGCAGTTGTCGAGTGCTACCTACACATCTAGCATAGTGCCAGGCACTGTGGATGATACAGAGCCCACCAGGGCACAGTCCCTGCCCTGAGGAATTGACCAGCTGGTGGGTGGGGAGGCAGAAATGAATATGGCTACCCCTGTGCACAGCAGAGTATGGGAAGTATTGGAGTAGGAAGGTGAGGAGAGCACCAGGAGGCTGGGATCCTATCTGGCTGTGAGAGTCAGAGCAGGCTTCCTAGGGTGGGGCTTCATGAAATTCTACTTCAGTATGTCTGGGGTAGGGCCCAAGACTGCATTTCTTACAAGCTCCCAAGTGATGCCCAGGTAGCCAGTCGGGGGACTCCACATGAAGAGCACGCCAAAGTTCTGTTGTGGCTATGCAAATGTGTGACCACAGGGAAGGATCATGCAGGTTTGGGGTCTAACTGTATCCTGGTCAGTGTGTGAAAGGCACAAGTAGGAGAGCAAGGAAAGAAAGCCTTGAAGGCCGTGGAGTTTATCAGCAGATGGTAGTGAGCCAGTGTAGGCTTCTGTGCAGGGGAGTCACCTGACCAGATGTCCTAACTTGTATAGGACAGGCATTTGGGGGAGTGAGAGTTGGAGGGAGTGGAAAGAAAGGAGCGTATGACAGAGACTTTGAAGGTGGACCTTGCAAGGGGAGTTCATGATCACTGGATGGTTGAGAACAACAGAGAAGAAGGCACCAAAGTGAATGCCCGGGCTTTTAGCCTGCTTGGAAAGGGAGTCAGAGGTGGCCTTCGCCAAGGGCGGGTGGAGGGAGAGATGAGTTGGTTGAGGCCCCAGCAGCCCACCCAGGTGGAGCTGTCCAGTCAGCTTGACCACCTGGATCTGGATCTCCAGAGAGAAAAAGGAGCCAGAGGCCCAGGGAATGGTGGCTGTGATAATTACCTGGTGCCTGAGAGAGTATGGTATTACGGGGCTTTGGAGGACATGGCCAAGCTGCCAGGAAATAGTCACCTATGATCAAAAAACTAGTAGCTGATCCTAAAAAAAGGATAGCTTTTGAAAAGTCAGGCTTTAATTATTCCAAACACAGGCTTCTGGAAATACATAATAAACCACTTAAGCCATTCATTTTCTCTCTTTCATCTGCTTATTTGTACCTCTTAAAGGAATAACTCAAAGTAGTAGGTTTACATACACATTACACTTTAAGTTATAAAACTAAGAATGCATGTGGACATCCAACTTGTTTCAGTTTTTAAAAATTCCTCCTGTTGAGTGTGAAACCCATGAAATGAGTCCTCAGGCACAGCTTGTGTAATGGGCTGATTTATTGTATGTGGATCTGTAATGGTCTATGTCAGACTTCTTTTTTCTCTTTTAAAAAGCAGAGTTTTTTTGTTTGTTTGTTTGTTTTATGTATTTATTTAAGCCGCCTTTAGCATTTGTGTTGATTCAAGGCAGTGAGAATGTTAGTTTCTCATTCTGAAAATGTTGGTGTATTTCAAAAGCAATTACATTTTAAAAATCCAACCCTGTGTTCTGATTATTTCCTTTTCTGTTCTAGGGAACCAACAATCCTATATTTCTAAGCAGTATTGCCTTCTTTCAAGACTCTCTTATCAATCAGATGACACAAGTCAAACTCTCCGTGTATGATGTCAAAGATAGATCTCAGGGAACAGTTAAGTAATGTGTTGTAGTTCGTGGGATTTTCTTCCCTTTGAAAAAATTATATAATCGTTTGAATGAGAGATGAACACAGATTGACTTCACTACTGGCTCACAAGTTAACTCATGTCTAAATGCATTTGTCTTTGCGAATCGTTAAGCTTTCCCATTGGGCTTCTGACATAAGGGTAAGAGGTGTTGTGGGAAGCAGTCAGCTGGACTCTCTGGGGCCATGGTAATTGCATCAGAAGCAAAGCAAGCGCACCAATGCTGCCTCTCTTCCTTCTCTTCCTCAGATGTATTTACTGGGCTCTGGAACGTTCATTGTCAAAGATCTGCTCCAGGACAGGCATCATAGGTTGCATTTAACACTAAGGTTGGTATTCAGTTTTATTCCCTTGAAAGGATCTGGAATCATGAGGTCCAGGGACAGATGGGGAAAGGACCCACTTCTTATACTGAGAGAGCACCCTTCCCTTCCCAGAAGCCAGTCAGCGTGGGGACACTGTGTTGTCTATTGAGGCAAAACAAATTACTTAGCCTGTCAGAGAATGGAAACTTTTAGCATCCATAGGAGATATGAGCACAGCTGTACCGAGCCCTAAAGGAAGGCCTAGATACGTATCTAGTAATACTAAGTGTGTTTCTCCATTATTTAGCCCCTCCCCAGTGGAATATAATCTCCCATACAGCAGGGAGTTTTGTCTGCTTTGCTTCACTGCTATTTCCCAGACACCTAGAATAGTGTCTGGTGCTCAATAAATATTTGTGGAAGGAATGAGTGAATGAAAGAGAAACGCCCACTGTGTCCCAGGATGGAAAGATGAAAGACATCAGGATGTCAGTCCTTCCAAATCATTTTAGGAGCACTTCCCACCGAAACCCTGACATGGTGGTCTTTTTTCAGAAAAAGGTAAAAATTGGAGAACTGTGATCTGGGAAAGTAATCTAGAGTAGCAAGGAAAATTTGACAAACAAATAAGTCCCTGCAGTATTGAGACATTCTGAAGCTACTATAAGTAAAGACAGTATTGCAGGCATTGGCTGTCTAATCAGTGGACAGGATCAGAGCCCTGCAGCAGCCCTTAGTTTGTTTAGAGAACTTGATTCAGGAAAAAGGAACCATCTTAGGTAAAATGAGAGGGATCATGTAAGGGAAAGGGCTTTGAGAAAAATATTTAGTTACGTCCTGTGTCAGAGTTAACTCTAGTTGGGTTAGAGTTAAATGTACAAAATACACATCATTCTTTTTAAAGGAGCTAAAGGCGGCTGATGATTGAACAGATAGAGCAGGAAAGGACTTCACAGGCACGAGGACAGGGCAAGGAAATCACAAAGGAAATGGTCAGTAGATGGGGCCAGACAAAAATTTAGAACCTGATTAAGTGAGACCTTGTAAATAGAAAGCCTGAAGTTCCAGGGTGTCCCCAGGTTCCCTGGATGAATCAGATGAGCCCAGGCCACCATCAGCCACCCTTCGGGATGTCAGGGTGAAGCTGACTGAGGCTGGGGTAGCATCAGCTGTGTCATATCAGGATTCAAGGGCTTCAGGAAGCCCTGGCTGGATTCCATTACTTGGAGTCCAGGCTTAGGCCTTGGGCTAATATAAGCCTCAAGGTGGGGTGGGAAGGAACAGAAAAGGGCCCAGGGCCAGAACAAGGTGTTCTGTAGTCCTCACTCTGACACGTGTCCCCCTCACCCTCTGGGCAGGGGTGAGCCCAGGCACTGGCAGCAGCTCAGGAACAGCATTGGCTCCTCCTCAGGGAGGCCCCCTCTGACTTCACCAGCACGTCCACACTTCCATGTGGTGCGTGTCCTTTCAGACACAGCCCTCCACTGTGCCCCATGGTTTCCTTGTCTGTCTCGCCTGAGAGGAGCCCTGTGTGCACAGTGAATGCTGACTGACTGGTCAGTCAGCTCGGCCCTGCTGCCCCCAGGACCCTGATGACCCAGTACGGCTAGGGCTTTGTATTTCGGCAGAAAAGAAGCACAGTTGCAGCACCACTCATTAAAGCATGTTGTGCATCACAGGTCTGCAGAGAGTGACTGTGTGGGTAACATCACCGTGATTGGCTGGCAGATGGAGGAGAAGTCAGACCAACGGCCCCCTGTGACCCGGTCTGTGGACACTGTCAATGGGAGGGTGAGTTACACCACTTTCCTCCTCTCCCTTAGAAAGAGCAAGGGAATTAATCAGTAAAAATGCAGCCCTCGTGGACTTAGCCTCTGTGCTCAGCAAAGGGCAGGGCCTGCTGCTTGATGCTGCTCCCCACGGACACTCCGGTCCTCCTTAGGCACACCTTGAAGCAGGAAAAAGGGCTCCTGCCTGTAAAGCCCTGCTGCCCTGGAGTCGGCTTCTGTTCTGGGTGCCACACTGGCCAATTCTAGAGGGCAGGAGTGAGTGGGAAAGAGCCCTACTGGAAGAACTGCAGTCAGGGGGCAACTTTGGTGTGGAGGATGAGCAAAGAGGCATTTAGGACCCAGGTCATCTGTCCTGTTTTAATACCTTCCTCTCCCAGACACATGCATGCCCTGCAGTCTCCTGGTGCACACCTTCACCTTTTCACATCCTCCCCTCTTCCCTGGTCCTCCTCCCCCTCTCTAGCTACACCCTCCTGCACCCACTCTCATGCACAGTCTCTCACACAGACACTCAAAGAAAAATTCTAATTTCAGAGCCCCAGCGCTGGTAAGTAGTCATTGTTGTACAATACAGAGATGTCTCATTTCACCCAAAATAAGCCCAGAATGTTAGTTCTGGAAATATCCCTTGGCATCATCTATTCTCTTCCTTTTTGTTTTTACATCAGAACACTGACACACAAGGTGAAGTGACTGAGAAACCATGCATGCCCAGAGAATTGTGTGTGCATGAAGTGATTCAACACACTGGGAGGTGAATGACTTTGTGGCTTGGGCAGCATATTTATTGTAGAGTTCATGGTGGATATTCATCTTAAGACTTCTGTTATGATGTATTTAGGCCACTGTTTCTGCTGAATGTTCTGGAGTCATCTGAATCTCACAGTTTTCTTGTGCATTTCCTCATACATTATCAGATGGTTCTTCCCGTCGATGAGAGCTTGACGGAGGCATTAGGAATCCGATCCAAATACGCTTCATTGCGAAAGGACACTTTGCTGAAATCGGGTAAACAGCTTCCTCCTTTGGTATTCTTGTCTCTCTTGTGAGTATCCACTTGGGCCCGCAGTCCCCTTTGCTCCCCACCTGCTGCGATTGTCCCAGCCATGCACCCTAATTGTCACCTCTCTGCTGCTTATCATTGTGTTCTTTTTGCAGCATATAAAGAGTTATCACAAAAAACAATTATAATTTTCCTTGAAAGAGGATTAAAAAATAAAAAAGAATTAGTAATACTCCAAGGAAGTAATACTTCATCTCACTCTTTTCTGTTTCACATTGGGGTTGGTGACTGATGACAGCCTCCCTGCCCCCAGCTGCTTGCACTTTAGAGTTACATGTTCTGGGACAGGAAGATTGCATGTTGCTGGGAAGAAATGTTCAGACCTAGCCACTTGGTGGGTTTTCGGTGTAAGCGTTTTAATTCCCATGAGATGAACAGTGAGAGGACTTGAGGTGTCACCATCCCTGAGGGCTGGGGGAGGAGAACCCATGAGGCAGGTCTGCAGCCAGTTCATATGCAGCCTGTCTCCCTTGTCATCCCACCTCAGTGTTCGGCGGTGCCATCTGCCGCATGTACCGGTTTCCAACCACTGATGGTAACCACTTGCGGATCCTGGAGCAGATGGCAGAGAGCGTGCTCTCCCTGCACGTGCCCCGGCAGTTCGTGAAGCTCCTACTAGAGGAAGATGCAGCCAGGTGAGGCCACATGGAAGGACTGACTGTCCATCATACCCATGTCATGTGCCCCTTCCTTTCTGAGATATAGCGGGCAGAGCACTGGCATCAGATAGACTGGACTGCAAACACAGCCTCTCCCCCTGCAGCTCTGTGGCCTTGGCTTGCCTAAGCCTCAGTTTGCTCATTGGGATCATGGATTCCTGTGCAAGGATTTCATAAGACAGTGTATTTGAACCCAGATGTGTGCCCCACACTCAGAACCTCCTCTCTTCTCTTCTTTACTCTTTTTTTTTTGAGACAGAGTCTTGCTCTGTCGCTCAGGCTGGAGTGCAGTGGTGCGATCTCAGCTCAATGCAGCCTCTTCTCCCAGGTTCAAGTAATTCTCCTGCCTCAGCCTCTGAAGTAGCTGAGATTACAGGTGTGCGCCACCAGTCCTGGCTAATTTTTGTATTTTTAGTAGATATGGCGTTTCACCATGTTGGTCAGGCTGGTCTCGAACTACTGACCTCAGATGATCCACCTACCTCGGCCTCCCAAAGTGCTGGGATTACAGGTGTGAGCCACCATGCCCGGCCTTCCTTCTCTTCTTTTCTTTCCCCTCTCACTGGTCCTTCAGAAAGTTAGAAATAACTGGTAATTGTTTGATCCTAGCTTCCCAGCAGTAGTTTTCTAGGTTAGGGTCATAGATAAGGGCTCCAGAAGACTGAGTATAACCTGTCAGCTCACTGTGTTCCCATAAGGGTCTTAACCCTTCTGCATCTCTCAACCCAGGGCATATTTTGTCAGTTCTAAGGTGAGGAGAAGCCCAACAGGTGGCCCAGGCCGTGCAGATTATGTCCCCTGTCTCTCTCTGTTTTAATTTTGTGCTGCTGTAACAGAATGCCAGAGACTGAGTAACTTCTAATGATCAGAAAAGTATTTGACTCAAGGTTCTGGAAACTGGGAAGTCCAAAAGCATGGTACTGGCATCTGGGGAGGGCCTTCATGCTGCACCATCCTGTGGTGGAAGGCGTCACACATTAAGAGCGCTCTTGAGAGAAGGCCAAACTTGCTTTTATAACAAACCCACTGTTGCAATAACCAACCCATTCCCATGACAATGACATCAATCCATTCATGAGGGCAGAGCCCTCATGACCTCGTCATCTCTTAAAGGTCCCACTTCTCAAAACTGTGGCATTCAGGATGAAGTTTCTAACATATGAACTTTGGGGGATAGTCTCAGATTGTCATTTCTCCTCCTTGTCCTCAAATGGTGTTAATTATAAACACAATATAACAGAAGCGTGAAAGAAAGCAAGGCAGCCAGAATCCTGCTGTTTTCAAAGAGCTATTTTGTTTAATTTTTTTACTTGGAAAAAACATCAAACTTAAAAATAAAGGGCAAGAGGCCAGGCGCAGTGGCTCACGCCTGTAATCCCAGCACTTTGGGAGGCTGAGGCAGGTGGATCACGAGGTCAGGAGATTGAGACCATCCTGACTAACACGGTGAAACCTCGTTTCTACTAAAAATACAAAAAATTAGCCGGGCGCGGTGGTGGGCGCCTGTAGTCCCAGCTACTCGGGAGGCAGAGGCAGGAGAATGGCGTGAACCCAGGAGGCGGAGCTTGCAGTGAGCCGAGATCACGCCACTGCACTCCAGCCTTGGTGACAGAGCGAGACTCCGTCTCAAAAAAAAAAAAAAAAATGCAAGAAGAATGCAATGAGCACCTAGATATCTTTCACCTAAAATCACCAATTGTTAATATTTTGCCAATTGCTTTCTCTATATATGCACATATTTTAATATTTTAATTATAAAAATTTTCATTCAGCTTTGCCCATATTTGTGTATATTTACACAGTGGCAATCTACTTTTCCATGTATCTTCAGTTTTCATGTTTTAATTTCCCATTACATGGTGTATTATAACTTTAAAGAGTTTATTCATTTTTTGTTAGCTTGAGACAGGGTATTGCTCTGTCACCCAGGCTGGAGTGCAGTGGCACCATCATAGCTCACTACAGCCTGAAACTCAAGCCATCATCCTCTTACCTCAGCTTCCTGAACAGATAGAACTACAAGCACACACCACTATGCCCAGCTAATTTTTTCATTTGTTGTAGAGACAGGGTCTTGCTGTGTTGCCTAGGCTGGTCCCCAGCTCCTGGCCTCAAGTGATCCTCCCACCTTGGCCTCTCAAAAAGCTGGGATTCCAGGCATGACCCACCATTCCTGGCCAAGAGTTCATTCATTTAACAAGTGCTTTAGTTCAAGGGTTTTGTTGTTGTTTTTAGCAACAACCACATGTCAGGCACTGTTCTCGGTGTGGGAGGCTTCTTGGTGAGCTCAACGTGGGTGTTGGTTGGAAACAGAACTGGGAACCTCACGCAGGAACTCCAGATGTTTCAGCGTGTGCTGGAAATGAAAAGGGAACTGTGAGAAGAAAGAGGGTGATCGGGGCAGGCCTCTGTGAGATGATGACATTAAACTAACACCTGAAGCGTAGGAAGCCACCACATGAACACGGGCAGACACATTCCAGAGAAACTAGCAGCGGCCTGGCAGACAGCTGCTGTGCTCAGAGCGGCCTGAGGCCATGGGGCCGGCTGGCCACGTAGCCCTACCTGCTCTGGGTGTCCTTTTATATTAATTTTGCTATTTTAATAATAATAAAATGGCACAGCTTTTAAAAACAATTTAGACAAGTCAGATTTCCTAAGAACTTATGTAAAATTTAGCTTTTTTTCTTTCTCAAAGGAAAACGTGAGCGCAGTATTAAAAAAAATTGCAGAAAGGTTTTTAACTAAAAACAACTCGGGGCTCTACTTTCTGATCTACTTCCTGGAAACAACCACTTTTTGAGAGTTTTAGTGTTTACTGATATATTTCCACATATATGTGTAAAGTGTTCTCTTCATTAATCAATTTCAGGGATTAGCTACCGATTTTCTATGCTGAGGGTTTGGCCTTTTATACCTTCCCAGTCCCCATTTTCCTAATTTGGTTATGCTTTTTGTTTTTAAATCCATCTTGTGATTTTGCTGTTATGATTGTGTAGCTGTTCTTCATTGCTGAGCTAAGGAATTTATATTTCAGTTCTTATACAGGTTTTTTTTTTTTGGAGATAACAATTCCTCTTTTTCTTCTCTTCTCTTCCTCCTCTTCCCCCTTCCCCCTTCTGTTACCCTGTGCCTCTGTCAAGCACACACATAAAGACAAGGTCAGGCCTGATTTCATCCACAGTGACACAGCGGGCCACTTTTAGGTTCAGACAGCTCCTCTCTTTTTTTTTTTTTTTTTTTTTTTTTGAGATGGAGTCTCTGTTGCCTAGGCTGGAGTGCAGTGGCGCGATCCTGGCTCACTGCAAGCCCTGCCTCCCTGGTTCACGCCATTCTCCTGCCTCAGCCTTCCAAGTAGCTGGGACTACAGGCGCCCACCACCACGCCCGGCTAATTTTTTGTATTTTTTAGTAGAGACGGGGTTTCACCGTGTTAGCCAGGATGGTCTCAATCTAGCTCCTCTCTTACATAGACACGGAAGGAAGAATAATCAGAGGTGCCAGCTCCCATGGTCTTTGTCCCATACCCAAAAAGGATGGCAATGAGACAGAAGGGCTTGTGACTGCAGCAGGATCTGTGGTATTCCGCTGCTGAGGAGCCAACTCTAGGCTGCAGCTGAGCGGTTTTAGATTCTGCAGCTCCCCTATCCGGGAGGGCAGAAGGCCCATACCTCAGGAGAACCTGGGAGGCAATGAGAAGCGCTGTCCTGATAGCCTCCTAGGGGAGATGACGAGGCAAGCAGGAGGTGGCTCATTGCGATTACTCACAGCCTGCAGTCCTCTCTGTTCCGGGAGGATCACACGTTGTTTTGCCCAGACTCAGGTGGGCTGTGGTTTGAGCCTGTGCTTGAGGGCACCTGCAGGTCATCAGGGTAAAGCTTCTCCCTAGCAGCCTGTCTCCTTCTCCCCACCTCCACTTAGTTTCCCTTGAACATTAGACTAAATTCCCGTGAAAAGCTACTCTGGACACACTGCCACGTGGTCAGTGGTCTGCTTTTCATGTAGCTGTCTGTCCTCTCCTCCAACCCAGTTGCCCTTTAGACAGGCAGTGTAACCATTGTCCTGGCCTGCCCTGGGCATCCATGATACTTCCCCTGCAAATGCTGTTGTCCTGGGTAGACCTCCTGGGCCTCTCTGGGGAAACCAGTTAGCCCATAGCCTGATGCATCTGTGTCTTGCTTTCAGAGTGTGTGAGCTGGAGGAGCTGGGAGAGCTGTCCCCTTGCTGGGAGAGCCTCCGGCGCCAAATTGTCACCCAGTACCAGACCATCATCCTCACATACCAGGAGAACCTGACCGACCTCCATCAGTACAGAGGTGGGTGCAACCCCATGCTGTCACCACACACGCGTGCGCGCACACACACACACACTCTCACTCTCACTCAGTCACTCCCTCTGCTTTCCCAGCCAGGGATCTGGAACACAGGGTCACTTACACATTCCCACTGACAGACACTTTAATGGATTTTTAAAAATAACTTCTTATGTAGGTGTGAATTCTTTCAAATATGGGTTTTTCTGATCTTAATTAAAAAGACAAATCTGTGAATTGCAGTGAAGAGTCCTCCTATGGTGTCATCTACCAAAACAGCCACTGTGGAATGAAATTTAGGGGAGGCGAAATCCCGGGCTATTACTGCTTCATGTTGTTTCTTCATCTTGGACTAATGTCAGTATAGGATGTACTGACAGAAAGGATGTAGGCCACTCACCTTGAAACAAAGCAGTTTTTCTTGATTTCCCAGTTTAAAGAATCAGTGGTAACTTCTATTAAACATATGAATTGTTAAGGGGTAACTCTGTATTTTAAGGCTCAGAAAACAAAATGGAGTGTGAATGAACACCTCACTGTTTCTCCTTGAAAGATGCCATTTGATTTTCAAAACACTCTCAGGGAAGATTTGGAAATCTGTTCTTGTTCCTTTTTTATTCCAAGTGGAATGAATTTTTTGGTTTTTCATTACTCTATATATTGCTTTAGCATTTTGAATTATTCTCTATTTTTGGATTCTTCCCTTTGATTCCTTTACATAATGGAATTTCAGGGTTTAAGGAAAACCATAAGCCCTTGATGTGGTTTTGACACAGAACATGTGAACCCATCCATAAACTTGAATGAGAAGAAGCCAAATGCAGGACTAACAAGGAGGTGTTGCTTAGGCTTGATGTGAGTCTGAAGAGAGGGTCTGAGTATGTCACTAGGAGAAACAGCAACATTTGCCCAGGAAGGAACCAAGGGACTCACCCATGCCTGATGCCTCTTACCTGGGAAAGTGTGGAACCCACACAACCTTGAGTTTTCTAGAGCAGAGCTTCTCAAATGTCACTGTGCACCCGGATCCCTTGAGAATTGTGTTGAAGTGGCAGTCTGGGATTGTGCCTTTCTCACAGGCTCTCGGATGCTCATGGTGCGGTCTGTGGACTGCACCCTAAGTATCAGGCCATAGAGAGCAGTCTCCTGTGGCAAACTGGAGAACACAGTAGCTGGTCTGTGATTCATATGCTGGCAGTATCAGTGATATTTTTCACTAGATGAAACGTTTATTTCTTCTACTCTCTGGTTGTCAGTTTAATTTGTAATCCCTTTATTTTGTAGGCATGTGATTCTCCATTTAATTAGTTATGGATTCTGATTATAGAAACAAGATTGTGGATATTTGTTATAAAATAGCGTCCAGGCTCCTTAACCAACCAGGCGTAAACAGGGAAACATTGTATTTTGTGTGTCAGAAGGCCGGAATCAATGCTATATTGCATTTGTTCATCTTGATGGGCCTGCAGGGATGAGAAGGCCTCTTCATCACTTTCGAGAGTTGAGATGTATTGCTCTAGCCAAACCAAATTCTTAGCTCTTTGATGATGGCGGTCTCTGGAGTCAGAACAGGCAGTCTCTGGCGTGGACCCCTTTGCTTATTATAGTAGTGCTGACATTGTGCTGCACAGAATCACATTTTTTGTATCAGATCTCTCAGTAGAGAGCTGAGTCACGGAAGGCGCAGCATCGTTACCATAGCTTTTTGAAGCCGGTTCTCCCTGGCACCATTCACCACCTGAGCACCCAGAACCAGCTCTCCTGACCAGCAGGCTGCCCTTGGCATCTCACCCACCTGCCACCTGGAAATGAAATGTGCTCATGGCAACTCAGAATCTTCTAGGCCACTGCCGACATACCTGCTTATATGCCATAGCATCCTCTGAATTCCATTTTCTACTTGCAACTCGTGAATGCAGCATGTATGCTGATGGCCTTTATCTTCTCCTATTCCATTTCTTAGGGCCCTCGTTTAAAGCAAGCAGTTTGAAAGCAGATAAAAAGTTAGAATTTGTTCCCACAAACTTGCACATACAAAGGATGAGAGTTCAAGACGATGGAGGATCAGGTACCTATTTTTCTGCTCCCTCTTGTTGAATCACATTTCGCTGCTTTTCTCTCTGGGTACTTGGTCCCTGAGTGCCCCACATCTGCCCATTTCCCTGTGTGCTCTGGGTGGCTCGGAGGAGAGATTTGTCACAAGGACCTTCAAAAGGTTTCTGATAACAGCCCACACCCCTTCCTTTTGTCTCTCCTCACTCTAGCTTCCCTTTGTATTTCTGCAGTAGAAAGTTGCCTGTCGGCCCTTCTTCCCAAGGAGGAATGCAAACGGGAGTTACAGGGTGGCTTCCTGCAGCCCTTGTGGCTCCACTTGAAATGTTTTAAACCCCTTGTTGCTGAGGTGATGGCACTGGGCTCCAGCAGACCCTTGGGCAGCCAGGGCTGTGGGATCAGGGGAACCAAAGGCTGTACAGCAGTGGGCTGGAGGGTCAGGACCCCAGACTTGTGTGCATATCCCTATAGCTGGCTTGTCCACAGGCCTGAGCCCAGAGTAATGGAGGAGAGCTTTCTGTCATTCAGATCAGAACTACGACATCGTCACCATTGGGGCGCCAGCAGCACACTGCCAAGGTTTTAAGTCAGGAGGTCTCCGCAAAAAGCTGCACAAATTTGAAGAGACCAAGAAACAGTAAGTAGCCAGAGAGGGTTTGTGGTCCTTGTACAGCTTTCTGATGCTTCTTTTCTCAGTTTAAGATAAAATCAAAATATGACCGCAAAAACACCCAGCCATCTGATCTGCTTTTGCGTGGCAGGAGGATCTGCCTTATGGAGCCTGTGCTGCTCTGTTTATGTGTGACTGAGCTGGGTGGGTGATGAGGGCACTGGATCAATGGTCCTGTCCTGCAAAATGAGGAGCAGATTGTGATCCACCTCAGAAGTGGTGCTCCAGGCAGCCGCCCTGTGTGGACTCTGCTGGCTCGGCATCCTTTAGAGTCCCTGGCCAGTCAGTTGAGCACCATAGGCATCGAGCCTGGAGCATGTTGTTTCCTAGAGGACAGCAGTGGTAAACATTCCCAGTTTTTGAAACATTCAGGGGGCTGTACAGAGCTACTGTCCTGAGCAGGAAATTTCCAGGTAGGGAGGGTGGTGAAGGGCATTTCAGACAAAGACATGGCAGAAGCATTGCACGTGGTGAAATGTGGCCGGGTGCACAGTGCTGGGGGCGGAGAGCTAAGAGGACTGGCCTTGCTGCCAGCCTGCTCTGTGACCAGAGTTACAGCCCCCAGCAGATCTAGGCCTGGTTCCCGGAGCTCAGGGCCTTGCCTGGGAGCAGACAACTCAGCAAGCACCATTTGGCATGAACAGTGCCTGAAACAAGCATGCTGAGGATGCTGGGGTGCATGGAGCAGGGCATCCACCCAGCCCCCAGGGGTGGGAGGGAGAGAGCCAGAAATAAACCCAAGCTGTTGTGTTAGGTGTGCAGGAGGCATTGATGATCTTCCAGAACATCACCTGTGAAGATTTCAGTGGCTCAGGAAGTGGGGGTGATGAGTGTAGATGACCAGTAAGATCCTTGGACTGTGACCGCAAAGTAGAGGAAGTAGCATGAGGTGTTTGGTTTAGGGAGAATAATTATGACTTAGCATGTGTTTGGGCTGATAGGAAAGACAGAAGTGGATGAGGTAAGGGGAATGAGAGGAAAACAGTGTTAGAGCAGGGTTCTCACAGGATGGAAAGAGGCAAGAGCAGGTGTTCATCAGAAGGGCCAGGAGAAGAGGTGGGGCTGCAGAGAGATGTTTGAGGTGGGAAGGAACAAGCAGAAGCATCCATCGACAGCCTCTGCAGCATGTGGGCTGGGGAGGGTCAGACTCAGCAAGCAAGCATGGAACAGCGTGAGGGAAGGTGAGCAAAGGCCCAGGGAGCGTCACAAGAATCCCATGGATGGTCAGGTGAAGAGCTCTGGCATGTGCCATGGAGCTGGTGGTTGGCACCTGACTGTGCTGCCACGGCTGGGAGTCAGGACGTGATCTGAGAAAACTGAAAGAGGTGAAAGGTCAGATCAGTGGCTGAGGGGGTCAGGGAGGCAGCTAGGGGCGTCACTGATCATGGGCAAGGCTGAGCAGGGAACGGAAGAGCGTGCCCTGTGAGAAGTCACCATTCAGATACGTGCACAGGCTGCCTGGGTGGGCCCAGAGCCCGGTGAGTCCCGGAGGGAGGAGAAACAGGGAAAGGGAATTCAGGCCCCCAGACAACCTACTTGACTTTGATTCATTCCCAGGGGTGCTTCCCTAAGACAAACCAGGTAACCAGACCTGTCTTAGGATTTGCTGACTCCGGGTCCCTTTGGGAAATAGGAAGAAGACGCAGCTTCCTGTGCCACCGCAGCTCTGCACAGCCAGCCAGAAAGCGTGTCTGTTGCTCCATTGCATGTTGCCCTGTGGAGAGTGTGAGCGTGCAGCTTGAGATGGGGTGGGACCCTGAAGGAGAACCCATAGTAACTCTGGCCAGTCAAGAAGGGGGCCTTCTTGGGGTCTTTGTCCCAGGAGGCTTGGGGTGTTGATTCCTGATAACTCTGCATGTTAACTTTAGAATTTATTTCTCAAAATACCTCTTAGTATTTTTCAAATATATAAGTTTCTATTTAATTTCCCACTAATGCCATCAATCCACTTATAGATATGGTATTCATGATTTGAACTTTCCTTTAAATGCGGAGGTAACTTGGCCTGAGGTGGGATGTCTCCCTGGGGCTTGAGCACAGGGAGTGACGCTGCTCTAAGGAATAAGCACATTGGGCTCATAATTGTAGTCATCCCTGTAGTTGGGACCTCAACAAATAATTTTAAGTATTTTGACAAAAAATAAGTTGGCTTTTTAATTTTTTGTTTTTGCATTTGGTATTTGCTAACAAACTGCTAATATTTCATTTTGGTTCTTTTCTTTAGCAGTTTTGAGGAGTGTTGGTGAGTTTTCTGTCTGTGGAGAGAGTGTCTGTTTGGGTCTCATCCTCATGCAGAGAAAGCTTGTGCCATCCCCACACCTCCTCCTGTGGGCTTCCCCCGCGGTGCTGCCATGGTTCCTAGTTATATACCTCATAAACAGTCCTCCCTTCCAACTGCAATGTTCTTTAATAATGAATAGCCAATCTTCAGTCTGCTGTTTTACCTTTAAAACCTGGCAGCTGGGTGTTGCCGTACTCACTCTGAGAAAGGACCGAGTTCTGTTTCTCCCAGGAAGAGGAAGGGCCCGACCCAGGAAGCCCCTGGGTGCTGGGTTCTCATGTCAGCCCCTGGGTGCAGCTGGGAACTCCTGTCTTCTTATACAGGAGTCTTGTGGCTTTTCAGTTTTCACTTCACTATTACCTCTTATACAAATGAAGCCAGCCTACATCTTCATGATGCTTATTAATTTATGCTGATTTTAATAACACTGTTACCAAGGTCAGTTTTACCCCTGGGGGTGGGTACAAACCAAGATTTAATACAACTGAGTGACTTTTTCCACCAGATAATTAGATGACAGTTAGAAACCACAGTGTCTGCTGCCTGGGCTTCTCTACTGCTTCCCCAGGCTCATAACAGAGGCTCTGCAGTGGTGCTTCATTCAGAGGCACCTGCAGCCCCTCAAGAAATGCTGCTGCCTCAGAGCCTGTGACCCATGGGGCTCAGGGGCTATGGCTGGGCCCTGCTGGAGGTGTCAGGCTCTGCTGGTGGCATCTGACAGGAGGAAGCACTGAGGACATTCCCCGATGTCCAGGCTGAGGCCTCTCAACTTCCCCCTGGGGGTCCTTTTCCCTGGGGGTACTTTAGGTACAAGGGAGGGAGGAGGGCATCTAGGGACGGTTGCTGCTGCTCCTGCCTCCTTAATGGAGCAGACCCATGCTACTTCTGTGGAAGTGGCCTCTCAGCCTCCCCTCCCTGCCTTTTCTCTACTGGGGCCTCTTTCAAGGCCTGATCTTTCCCATAACGGGACAAGTAAAGTACTTAGGGGTTGAGTCTAGCGGGGCAGAGGAAGAGGAATGGGAGGGGAGAGGCCTTTGGCTTCACCAAGGAGCTGCCCCCAAGGCCTGCTCCTTGGTGAATCCCAACCCAGGTGTTTTGGGTTGAACCTTGTTCCTGGGGAACTTTCTGAGTTCCTGGGTTCCCTCTGAGGACCCTCCATAGCCCAATCTGGGCCTGGTCACCCCTTGCCCTCTCCCCCCTGCTCCCCATATACAAGACTGTCCCTGAAGCAGGGAGGGGATGGAGCGGGGAGGGTTACAGGCAGAAGGAGTGTCCCTGCCTGGAGACTGTGAGGGGCTAAATCCCAGGCAGAGAGGACCCAGCCTCCCAATCCTCCTACCCTTGCAGAACCCAGCTCCATGGGGGCTCAGCCTCTGCAGAGGTGATCCTGCTCTTCTAATGTCCAGAGTGACTGTTGCTCAGCAGTTACCAGCAGTTCCTGGCCAGGGCCACAAGACTCCACCCTTACGCTCTCATGGCATCTTCAGTTTAGCCCATGACCCCAGCTCTGGGTAGGTCCGGGTCTGGGGTGGGGGCCTAATGCAAAGTCCAAGGGCTGTACCTAGGATACTGCCTCCTGGGGCTGCCCCTAGGCTTCATGTCTACACCTCCATCCTGCCGCCCTCATGTGGGTGCCTGGTTTTTAAAACTAGGTAGTTGAGCACACATGCTTGTATTTTCCTCATCATCCTAAACAGCACCTCTTTGAAATTTGCCTTTTCTTGCCCCTGCCATGTATATTCCATGCATAAGTCCCAGGTATCATCATTAAAACATGACTTGTGAGAATACAGGGCAAGTATAGGGTAGTGCTTTTCTCTTGGCCTGGGCAGAGGGTATGTATTTGTTGAAGGGTACACAGCCACCTCCTTACACAGAAGTAGATCTACATACAGCACATTTTATATATGTACTCTAAATATTGGGGGCCTGGGAAGAATCCTTTTTTTTTTTTCACTGTTTTTGGAGTCAGGGTCTTGCTCTGTCACCCAGGCTGGAGTGCACTGGCACCGTCATAACTCACTACAGCCTCAAACTCCTGGGCTCAGTTGACCCTCCTGCCTCAGCCTCCTAAGTAGCCAGAACCACAAGCACAAGCCACCATGCCTAGCTAATTTTTAAATTTTTTTAAAAGGTGGGGTCTCACGATGTTGCCCAGGCTGATCTTGAACTCCCAGGCTCAAGCAATCCACCCACCTTGGCCTACCAAAGTGCTAGGATTATAGGCCACCATGCTTGGCTGAACTGATTTTTTAAAATCCTATTTTGAGATTGTCTTTTTAAGATGAAATGGTCTTAGAAGGCAGCTATTCATTTGGAAGAGTGATTGCAGATTGGAAAGTAGTCGTGTGCACATCATGCTGTGGAATGACTCCTGTTGTGCCCCACGAGCTTGAGTGCGGTCTGCTGCATGGGCTTCTGGCACATCCATTGTTTTTTACTGTGGCGTGTGGGCTTGTGGTGGTGGTGTTTCTTTCCGGGGTGCTTTGGTTTTCGGTTTTTGCATGTTTGCCACATAATCCAGCAAGGGAAGGGGTAGTGGTGGTTTCTTGATGAACCACTTTGGGACTTCCCTGGGAAGGGGCCAATGGGGAAGATTCTCAGCCCTGACCAAGGTGACTGTCATCTCCAGGGGAAGTGATGGAGGATGTGGTGAGAGGTGCCCTCGCTCCTCCTCTCTCTCTCTTCCCCAGAATTCAAAGGGTAGCCCTTTAGGGACCAGTCAGGACCCCTCATCCCATGAGCGAAGGGACACCCATTCTACCCAGAGCTCACAATTTCAAATTTTAGGAGGAGACCTCTGCATTGGTGGCTTGTACTTCTTCCTGCTTTCTTCAGCTTCCTCAGATGGTCTGAAAAATAAATTTATAATATTGGATTGATTGGGATCAGGCTAAGAGACATGCAATTTATCATCACCGTTTAATGCAATTTATCATCACCGTTGGACCCAACACACTGGCCAGGCCCCCACAGCGGGAGGATGTGAAGTTGGTCCTTCAGAGCCTCCTGATTGTGCTGGGAGGGGCTGGGCTGTAGGCTTGGCATCAGATCCCTAGACACACACGCTGCTTGGTGGCGAAGAGGTGGGAAGGAGGGAGAGCCAGGGTTACAAAGCCACTGAGGAGTCCGGCTTTGCCTGTGGCTTGGCATGTTCTCCACTTTTTCTTCATTTGATGAAATGTTATTTTTCAAAGTAGGGAAGTCCTGGAGCGAAGGAAAGGGAAAGGAAACCCCATTTTCTAGGGACTTGCTGGGGTCAGACATGAGAGGAAGGACGACTGTGGGTATGTTCACAGGGAGCTTGAATGCCTGATTGGCCAAAAGAAAAAATAGGTTTTGGTTGTTTGGGGACAAAGTCTAACACCCACTGCAGTCTCTGCTACAAGGTGATAACCTGACCCCTTCTTCTGTAAATGGCCTCTATGTCTCCACTTAAGTACTGCTTATAAGTTAATAGATGAGGTTGTGAGGTGGAAGATTACGATCATTTGGGTGATTACGGGATATGATTGTTCAATACCTGTTCATACATTTACATACACAAGTAAAAATACAGATACATGCAAATACAGATAAAAGACTGAGTCATAGTTTAATATTTCAAGCTCCTGCCATATAGACAGGAAGAATCTCCTAAGATATACTTTGCTCATCAACAACTAGAGTAGCTTGAGAGAACATCCCTGAGTCACAGAACACTTCATCTTAGGGTCAGTTGTGGCTGGGGTTGGAATGATGCTGTCATCCTTTTCAGATTCTGGAGAATCCCTTAGAATCCGTTCTTATCCTTTCCAGTACATCATCTGGCTGCCAGTCCATAATCTACATACCCCAGGATGTTGTCAGAGCCAAGGAGATCATCGCCCAGATCAACACCCTGAAAACCCAAGTGAGTTACTACGCAGAGCGGCTGTCAAGGGCAGCCAAGGACAGGTCTGCCACTGGCCTTGAGAGGACACTCGCCATCTTAGCAGACAAGGTAGGAGGGGTGCCCTGCTACATATGGGCTGGGGAGTTTCCTTGGGTTTCTGGAAGCCACCAGGCAGCCCAGGTGTACCTAAGATGGTCCACAAAGAGCGTGACATTGGGATGACTTTGAAGGTCTACCTTAGGTCCATTTCGCACAAAGGCCCAGGGAGGTTTTGTGATTTGTCCGCAGAGCTGGACAGACCAAGGGCAGAGCCCAGGGCTCATGACTGTTAGGTACAGCTTCAGGCACATGTGCCCTTCAGCAAGTCCATGGGGCTCATTTTGTTGAGGCTGATACAGTTCCACTTCTTTCTCAGTAACAGCCTAACTAGCACTTTTGTTTTTGGCCACATTTCTATTTTAGTTGAATTTGAAAACAGAAACTGAGCTATTATACAGACATAAGATAAGAAGAATATAATTTTATTGGCTTACATATAGTCAGTAAACCAGCTTCTACTTAGCCATAACTTGATCCTGGTTTTAAAATATGTTAAGTATTAATCCCTACTGAGGAAGTGGCTATTATCAGACCCTTTTGATGGATGATACTTTTCCCCATTACTTGGTCTCTCTCTCAGTGCACACAAACACGCTCTCATACACACACACACGCTCTCATACACACACACACACCCCAGATTCTGACTATACCTCCACACTCACACTCACTATGCTGTTGAGCTGCTGTTCCTGATCAGAATGTGTTATATCCTTCACAGGTGTTCACACAGCATAGAGTGTGAGGTGGGGATTAGATCCCCTGGAAAAGAAAGATGTAGTTGTCAGCAGTAACATTATGAACCACAGAACCCGTGTTGCATGCAGAATTCTCCAAAACCAGACATGTTGTGCCAGGAGGCCAGCTACCCAGAACCCAGAACTTGAGGTATTAGATGCTGAGGAACAAAAGATAAGACTTACACAATTGAACCAAAGTAAGGCCTGACCCCTGGACACTTGTTCCCTGGAAGGTGGAAGTCTGTCAAGGCTGGGGCAGTGGGCTCTCTCTGCAGGCCCCTCCCCTAGCAATCACAGGTCAGAGGTAGGCAGGGATCAGAGAATGTCAGAGATTTCTCACCCTCTTCTCTTCCTTGGTGGGAAATTCTTGTTAAGATTCAGCCCAAGCGGGCCACATGGCAGTCTTTGTACTCAGACATCTTGAGGGATGTAGCCCTTCAGTTGCTTTGCACTGTGGAGAAAGGCAGAGGGGTGCAGTGCTGGGCTTTAAGCCCATTCTCCATTTCTGAGATAAGGCAGGGGACTCCCCAGGCCCTGGCCTGGGCTCAGCAGCCTTGGTTTGTGTGCACCTGCAGACACGGCAGCTGGTCACGGTCTGCGACTGCAAGCTCCTGGCCAACTCCATCCATGGGCTGAACGCTGCACGGCCTGACTACATTGCCTCCAAGGCCTCTCCCACTTCGACTGAGGAGGAGCAGGTGATGCTTAGAAATGACCAGGACACTCTCATGGCCCGGTGGACAGGGAGAAACAGCCGATCTTCCCTGCAGGTGGACTGGCACGAGGAGGAGTGGGTGAGTCTGCTGCTGTGGCTGTCATCCCACTGCTGAACTTGGGCTGAAAACCACAAAACCTGTTGCCAGTCTCTGCCCCTCTGAAGTGCCTCAAGGTTCAACTGCTGTGAACAAGCTCCAGGTTTCCTTCCTGGATGGCTCCTTGGCTCCTGATGCAGGGAGGGAGGAGACTGTTTTCAAACCCTTGTGTCCAGATAGGGGTAGGGCTGTGCTGGGGGCTGGGCCAGCCTCAGACCTGGATGAAGAGGAAGAGAAGTGGGTTTTCCTCCCGTGTTGGAGGTCTCTCCTTCCCCTGCCTCCTGTGCCTTCTATGGCCTTGGGATGCTTGAGACCAGTCAGTGCTCTGTTTGCTGTTAGATTTTCCAGGGCTATGTGTATTCGGGGACGTGGGAGCTCTGGTGCTGGGGCAAGTAGGTGTGGATTTTGGAGCTGCCGCCCTGACATTACATCACATTATTGTTCCTCAGAGAATTGGCCCTGGGAGCAGGATCTGTGTTTCTTGAGGGAGTGACACATTGTACAACTTGTTTTTACCATTATTGAGACTACTGCTTAGAGGCATTGTTCTACAGGCACTGAACTATTAATCAGCAGCAAAGTCCCATCCTGTACGCTGTGCGTGTTTCTGCAAATCACTCCCAGACCTCCCTCTCCTCCTCCCCACCTCCCCTATCCAAATTTCTGTTCCCTTCTATCAAAAGGAGGCCTCCATCTTGTCTGTGTGTGATGATTGTAGGAAGTCTGCAGTGGCAAGAGGAGGAGATGAGACAGTGCCCTGTGGCCCTTCAGGCAGCACTGGAGGGCCACCTGGCCTCCAGAAGAGTTACTAGCAAACATCTCCCAAACTCTAAAAACAGTGGCCGCAGGACATCGATTCATCGTTGAAAAGCAAATGCAACTTTAGTGGGGAATTAGGAATCATCTTTATATTTCTAAACTTCGAGGTATTTTAACAAGTGTGGAAGCCTAGGGCAGGGGATCAGTGGAGGGCGATTTGGTTTGTGTTCTGTTTGTGTTTCTGTTCGGGAGAGCTGACCCACACGGGCCCCTTTGATTTGGAAGGAGAAAGTGTGGCTGAACGTGGACAAGAGCCTAGAGTGCATCATTCAGCGTGTGGACAAGCTGCTGCAGAAGGAGCGGCTGCATGGCGAGGGCTGTGAGGATGTCTTCCCCTGTGCAGGCAGCTGCACCAGCAAGAAAGGTAACCCGGACAGCCACGCCTACTGGATCAGACCAGAAGACCCCTTCTGTGATGTCCCCTCCTCACCATGCCCCTCCACCATGCCCTCCGCTGCATGCCATCCTCATCTGACCACACGTGCGTATGCATCCATGCTTCCCATATGCTGCCTCCACTTCACCTTGTGCTGCTTCCATTTGTCTTGTGTCTCTGACTCCATGCCCTCCTCCCCCATGCAGACTGCAGGGAGGGCTGCCAGGTGGAGCGGGGGCGTCCCAGTGCATGGAGCAGCAGGCAGTGAGAGCGGAGTCTCCGGCTGCCTTTCCATGTAACTGGAGCCCATGTGTGATTCTGCATCTCTGCCAGTCAGAATCTCAGGGTCCTCTTGAGATACACCACCATGGCTATAAGGGTTGGGCTCCTGGGCTTTTCAGGTTTGTAAAGCAATCTGAGAACCTGAAGGAGGCCAGGATGCAGATGCCTTTCTGATGTGATTGTCTATGGCATTAGGAATTGGTAGAATGAAAGGGGAAAGGGGAATTGTTCAGGGACACAGCTGGATGAGAGATATTGGCAGGTCCAGTGGACATGTCTAAAAGCTGGTTGGCATTGGCTGCGCACTCTCTTATGCAGCAGAGGCATGTTGCCTTGGGACTTGGTAACACAGAGAGTGGGACCCTGTTCCTGGGCTTCTGGTGGTCTGAGTCAGGTGGTTTGGCAGGACCCTTCAGGGTAGGACACTGGCATGAAGCAGCATGCTTCAGAACAGTCTCCTGTCTGCAGAGACACAGCATACCAGGACACTGTCCTGCAGATGGCCTTAAAGCTGGGAAACAGTCCCTGCAACTGAGATGTCTCCGCCTTTTCCTGTAAGAGCCATAGAGTTACAAGCTAGGCAGCTGAGACTTGCCCACAGACCTAGCTTCTGCCTCCTTTTTGTTCTCCTGTGGGAGTTTTAAGTCATAGTAGGTAAGGCCCAGATGTGCTGGGATTAAGCTTCATGTGATGAGGGCTTTTAAATTCTGAATTGGAGAACTTCCATTCAAGGTATAAGCGTGCCTCTTGGTCAGAGCCTCTTGGCAAATCCCCCTTCAGGTTGTAAGATGCCCTTTGCCTCTTTACTCTGCCTGCAGTCTGTTTCCAGGGCACTGTCTCACTTGAGCCTCTGTCTCGACAGTTATCACGCCACCCATCTCTCCATCTATGGGGGATTATAGTTTCACTTCCCCACACCTGTGATTGGCTCATGGAACTATTTTGTCTCTATTCATGTTCTCTTTTTTATGTGAGTCGTGTTCCTTTTTAAAATTTTCTGAAAATTCATTGTTTATTTCTTTTTACTTTATTATCTTGTTTGTGATTTTAAATTTTTCTACAGATAATGAAAAGAGTAATTTATTGGCTGTTTTAAATGTGGGAGCTAGTTTATTTCATCAGATGGAATTATATCCCTAACTTAAGTGTCATTTTTTTTCTAGGCACATCCTGTATTGTTTAAATATAGATACATTTTTATTCAGTTTTAAAGTTAGTTAAATGAGCATTTATATATGCTATTTAGGGTTTGACTTGCGTGTGCCATAAAAATCAGCTGTTGTAATAATGGGAATGTGAAGCTTACATTTGAGAGAGTCTAACTCTGCTGATCAGTACTCAAATGTATGAAACCATATGCCACCAAATTATCTGTGGATGGTCCTTAATTTAAACATCTTTAGCACAGCCAGGAAGCTGTTCAGTCCTCAGTGTAAGTAGGAGGATCAGAAAGAACCAGTCTGTGAGCTATTTATTTTGGTGAGTCTTGTCCACAGTGCCACAGCATGGCTCTGTCATGACTTTTTATACCATTCCAAGTTACTGGAGCCATTGTTTTGGCTTAATGAGCAGGTATGTTCACACCAACATATTTATTATGTGAGAATAACTCTGTACTGCTCTGAAAGGCATCATCACTTTTCATTCCAGTTCTCTACCCTGTCCTAGGTCCTTGGTTTTTATTTTTCACCAGGGAGCTGCCCTGCCTCAGAGCTGCCCTGCCCTGATCAGAGA
This sequence comes from Pan troglodytes, assembly GCF_028858775.2. Classification (NCBI taxonomy): domain Eukaryota; kingdom Metazoa; phylum Chordata; class Mammalia; order Primates; family Hominidae; genus Pan; species Pan troglodytes. The sequence continues at coordinate 24,596,508 of NC_072410.2, read as the reverse complement.
GCACTGTCTGGCAGGTGAGGGTCACCCAGGGCCAAGGCCTTGTGGGGGACCCACTGACAAGTCCCTGCCAGCCAAAACCACAGAGGCTCCTCAAACGTCCCTTCTTCTCATCTCTCCAAAAGTCTCCCATGCCCCTCCACCCCCGCCTGCCAAGGTGCACCACTATCGCCCCACCAGGATTTGGTGGCTTCCACCGCCCCACCGCCTTCCTCCTGTACACTCTGTTGCTCTCCTCATACCCAAAGAGATGGTCAGACCAAGTTTTTCTTAGTCTGGGGTCTATGGGTACACCCAGGTTCTTGTACCCCTGAGATTATGTGCTGGAATTTGCATGTGTATACAGAGGAAGTCCAGAGTGGTCACCTATTCTCAACTCCATGACCTAAGACAAGTTACAAGCCATTATTCCAGGAGTACCAGAGAAGACCCCCTTTTTCTCCCCTTTGATTGAAAGATGAATTTAGCAAATTGGGTTTAATCCCTGATGCCTTCACAGGAATGGTCCCAACCTAGCTGTTTGGGATCACCACAGAAGCTCATAAAACAGGCTCCTAGACCTTCCTCCTCATTCATAAGCTCAGAATCCTAGAAGAGGGGTTATGGGGAGGCAAAAATCTGTATTTTTTCAAGGCCTCACATAACCTGATTAGCAGATTAATATGTAAGAGCCACAGTTCTATATCACTGTGGGTTTCTATCTTTGTTAGCAACATGGTCTCAGGGCATCTGGATTAACGAAGAGGTCGAACTCTTGAACTTGCTGATGCCTTTGTATTCTCTTTCCCCTTTGCCAGTTTGAAAAGTCACTTCCAAAGACGATTAGAGAGGAAGGATCCTTTGCCCCTTCTTTACAACCTAGGTTGTAAAATCCCCATAAAGCTGGTTCTGGCTGTTCTTGGGGATCCGAGACCACCTCATTTCCACATCCTGAAGACATTGTTTGAACTGAAAAGCTCAGACATAAATTAACATAAACGTTTTCTTCCATGATTCCTTTTCAAACTTGTTTTCTCTTAGATGGTGCACCCAGTTAATGAGAAATTTTGGTTTTTAAGGGAAATACGAAATTGAAGTAAGTACATCCCAGTGTGACTTAGTATAGGTGAAATGGAATCAAAAGTGGTATTCTTTGAGGACCTGAAGGGACATTCTAATTGGAGACTACCCCTAAATCACAAAACTTAACATTTGTTTTAAATTTGGGAGATTGGCATAGAGTTTTTTTTGGTATACTGGTTTCATTCCTGGATCTTAACACTTTGGATCTCAGCAGTTGATCCTGAGCCCAGGCTTCCCCGGTGAATCAGAGCAGTGGGACTGACCGTGGAACACGCCGTGTACTGGTCAGTCTCTCTCCTTACAAGTTTGCTTCCAGATGCCGCAAGCCAACGCGGGGCTCCGCCACTACAATGTGATTTATGTGGGTGCTTTTTTCTGCGGCATTTATCACATTGTAATAAGCTAGATCGCACATCCCGAAGAGCATTTTATGTTGAACTATTGGCAACATGAATGTTTAAGCTGGGGAATCTGTCATTGTTTACCACTGAGAGGGCTTGGCTGCCTTGGAGCAGCCAGAGTACTTTCGTGAGCCTTCTTGGGGAAGAGGCAGCCAGGCACCCAGACCTCTTTTCTGTTGGTTAGCCGCCTTACTGCAAGCTGCTGACGCAGCTGCTCTGAGATTGAGTTGCTTGGTTTGAACTGTGTGCTGCTCCTTAATCATCCATGTCGCCCTCCATTTCTGTGCAGATTGCAGTCCCCCTCCTGAAGAGTCCAGCCCAGGTACGTGGTTTCCGTTCAAGGCTCCTGCTGATGCCCTTTTAATTGATACTCAGGTAGTGTTTTGTAGCTAAATTACAAAAGATTGCCTTATGATCCCAGAGTTGGGAAAGTATTCCAGGACCTCCTTCGTTGTGAGGCATAAAACACTTTTCGCAGGTTTGATGAGAGACCAGTTGGGCTGAGGAAATTGTGGCCTGAGGCAGACTACCACATGTATTTGTTTTACTCTTACATTCTAAAGTCTTTACAGATGAGCGCGTTGGGCTTCCTGAAGTGGTTGACCTGAGGTAGGGAGGTACACATCTGGACTTTCTGGGTGCAGTTTTAGAATTCTTACCAGACATTGCTATGGGCCTCAGTTGCAGTTAGTACCAGAAATGTAATCTCTTTGCTTCCTTTGCATGTAGAAACCAATGTTTATGGTTCTAGTTCAGGGGTTGGCAAGCTACAGCTCTGAGCTAAATCTTGTCCACAGTCTGCTCTTATAAATAATGTTTTGTTCGAAACCAACCTTGCCCACTTGTTCATGTATTGTCTGCAGCTGCTTTTGTGCAGCAGTGCCAGAGTTCGTTGCAGCAGAGAACCCGTGGCCTTCAAAGCCTAAAATATTTACTGTCTAGCTCTTTACAGAAAATGTGTGCTGACCCCTGATCTAGTTCATATTGAGTTTTCCTGGGTATGGCTTGTGGTTTTGAGCATGAGTCCCCCAAATAATATGATTTGATGTTCTTTTTCTTACATTCCAAAAATCAGCTGCATGGTCAGTCTATTGCTTGCATATTTCTGACTGGTTATAAATGTAAGACAGCAGGATACTTTGTTGATGTCTAGAATGTAGCGAGTCCATGACTGTGGGATTTACCAGGCTAACAAGCTATTCCTGTGCATTGCTAGTGAAGCCTGTCCACCCATACAGCCCCATGAGTCAGCATAGTGTGGCGGCTCCTGGCAGCAACCCCAGGACGCTCTTAGAAGTTAGCTCGTTGGCGGGCTAATCTGATTGGACACCTCATACTCTCCCAGTTTGCTTTCAGCCCCTTCACAGTTTCTCTTTCCCCAAAAGTCAGTGTCGCTTTGAGCAGGCTTTGGGCCCCACCCCCTTGGACCCTCAAGGTTACTGAGGCCTTGGTAGATGTACAAACAGTTGACCTTGGTCTCCTCCTCCGTTGCCTCCCCGGGCCCGTGCCTCAGCTGACCTCCACGGCAGGCCAGTGCCTTCGGACTGAGCTGGCTGTCGCCTGAGCCTCAGTGGTGCTCAAGCCTGGGGCCATACCCAGCAGTTAGGGCCAAGAGAGGGCTGGTGGCATGTGCATCTGCCCCCACAGAAGCTCAGGAGGTCTTCTCAGTTCTGGGCTCCTGAGGGTTGCAGAACTAATGGGAAGTCTCATGGGTCCCCGGGCAGCACACAGACAATGCCTGGCCTGTAGAGCCCTCCTTGTTGTGTGTCAGCTGGGACATTTCCAGAAGCACTGATGGCTTTTTCACAGTTGATGCTGATGGACTAAAATGGTCCTTGCAAGGAGTTCTTTTGGCTTTTCCTGGAGAACTGCATTTAATCTGGGCTAAAATATACACACTTACAAAGGCACACACACTCTCCCTTTCTCCCTCCCCTACTGATGAGGGGAAAATGCAGAAGCAAAGTACGGATTTGAAAGTGCTCTTCAAAGTTATCTAAATTAGTATGGCCCATGAATTCACTACCGGTCTGCGAACATTACGGGTTAGGAACTAGATAAGGAGTTTTCTACAAAAACGTGGGTCAGCGACGTCACTCAGGACATTGTTTCACTGAGCTGATTTTTTCTCATAACAAGGCTTTGTCAGTGAAGGAGGCAGAGTATAAACCCTTCACCGATTCCAGTGACCCAGGTGCCTTTACTTCACTAGATCCTGCGTGGAAATCATGTTACTGCCCAAGAAACTCACTTTGGTTGAACTTTTAAAAAATTGTTCCAGGCATGTCTGAGCCCTTCTCTGGGCAGATAACGACACTCACCTTCTACCAAGTTCCATATCTCCTCTTTTCCAGGACAAACATCTTAGTGCTTTTTAGCCATTCTTCCTATACTACAATTTTTTTTCATTTTTTTCCTAATGTAGCGAAGCAATCGTTCTCCTAGGAATTTAGTTTAAAGAGATATAGGCAAAGTGAAAAAGTTGTATGGAGAGAGCTTGTTTAGTCAAGTAAGACCAGTTGTATATTTTGATCATTTTCAGATTAAAATAATCATGATTTTCATGATATGCATGATAGCTAGAAGAGCAAAGTAAAATTGGCAACATTTGCTTTAAGAGCATGTACTTCTTAGAGAAGGATAGTCTTAATGACTGCCTGCCTTTCCCCAAACCGTTTGGCGAGAAAAACTTGTTTGCCTTTGGCATTTTTAATAGGCACTTCATATAATTGGCATACATTCAACAGAATTCTTCAAAGAAACAAAAACATGGTCTCTGAGAACTTTAGTGGAGGAAAGAGACTCGGACATTATCTAGTGCCTCTCTCTCAGTTTATAAAAAAGGACCCACATGGCTGAGGGGTCGAGGGCCTTGCCTGTGGTCACCTCTGCTCAGCAGTGGCCGGGGCCGGGCCTCCACATTTTCCACCTCTCAGTTCAGTGTCCTTCGTCACCATGATTCATTTGCTAAGACCTGTCTGCTGTGGACTTGCTAAATTTAAGCCTGCTTTTTCCATTACAGATAGAAATCCTGTCCACAAACAGTTAGCGTGCCTGCATGTACAATTAGGCCACCTCCAACTTTTGAGCTGCTACATATACTTAAACATTTGCATTAACCAAACACTGAGTGTAGGGAATTCTTTTATATGTTTCAGTATTTCTTTAGGTTGGTTTCTCAGTGAAGTGCTAACCATCCAGCTTGAGAGAACAGGGCCAAGCCGCCCTTCTCTCGGTCTCTGAGATTCTGTTTATCTAAGACAGAGTTTATCCTCTGGCAGCCGCACAGCTCCCACAGCCCATGGCCTTCCCTGAGTGCCGTGCCGGGACATGGCCTGGCGCATTCTGTGGCTCGAACCCTCACCCTAAGGGGCATGTACTGCCTGGGCTTCACTCCATGACTTCTCACCATGTTTGGTGTGGTGGATTCACCAAGTGGTGATGGTCACATGCCTATTTCTGGTCTTAATCACCTGTTACAAATATAACCTTAATGAGAGCCTGTCTTCTCTTTTAAATGTCTTCTAAATAGGAAGGAAAAAAAGAGTCAAAACCCAAAATATCTTTCACCCTGTTTTTCTCCCTTGAGGTTCTATTTTTAAAAAGTTGTTTTGGTATAGGGTCAAAGTTTCCCTATATTCCTAAAAGAAAACTAAGCTAGAAATAGTACTGGGGAAGGAAGGTGGGGGTGGGGAAGGAAGTGAGTGCAAGGTGGGGCCGTTCTGAGGGCTGAAAACTTGGGAGCTGTGGGGAATAGTCCTCCTCCAGGTGTGCAGGGGTAAGAATTGAACACAGTTGCACACAAGGCTTGGCAAGGGCAGAGGAGTCTCTGACTTGACTTTATACCCAGGTCAAGAGAAGGGAGATCACAGAGAACCTTTCTGGGTGTCCTTCCTCTCCGGGTGGAGGTGCTACAGGGCTGTGGAAGGAGATGGGCCTCTGGGGACAGAGCATTTTCTGGCCTCGTCATGACTTGCAGAAGCTTTTTTGTTGTTTTCCTCCGAAGGCATTGTCTTGAGTATTTCTGTCTAGGGTCCCCAACAGGTTCAGGAGACCAGGCATGTGTTGGAGGTACCGGAGTAGAACTGGTGTTTGAGGTTGCTGGAAAGAGCTGGGGCTAGAGGGCTAGAGACTGGGTTGGTTCCAGACAGAGCTGGAAGATGAGGTGGAGATGGGGGAGTGGGAGGACTGCAGTGGTTAGGGGCCAGGTGACTTGTTAAATTGCCAGAACCTAATTCTTAAAATCTCTCTCTCATTGTGATGACCCCTTCGCTTGTGCCCCAGGTGAATGGAGTGAGGCCCTTTACCCGCTGCTGACCACTCTCACCGACTGCGTGGCCATGATGGGTGACAAGGCCAAGAAGGCCATGGTATTCCTGCTCATGCAGGACAGCGCGCCCACCATAGCCACCTACCTGAGCCTGCAGTACCGCCGTGACGTGGTCTTCTGCCAGACGGTAGGCCCCGGGAGCACCCCGAGGGAGACCATGGGCACCTCTCAGCTCAGAAAAGACAGGCTTAGGAAGCCCTTCCCTCTCACTTCACTTGTAAAAGACCCCAGATGGCCATATTTCCTCCTGGTGGTGCTTTAAAGGTTATTTAATAGAGAGGTCTACATTTCAACAGTCAGGAGAACTACCTTGGCAGCCCATGCTTGCTTCTCCCAAGGAACTGGCACCTGCAGAGTCTGCCGATTCTGCACCCAGGAGATAGTGAGGGCATGCATGGGTGGCACAGGCTTCTTTGCTGCCTTTTTTTTTTTTACTGCACAGAGGTTGAGTGAGGGCAACACAGGTATTTGCTGTCAGTGCAAACGTTGCTCGTATAACAGTAGGTGCCTTAGCTCTGCAGCTTGTTGCAGGACTCTCTTATTGTTGAGAGAAGTGAAGCCTTGAAATGAATGTAACAAGTTTAATAGTTGCCAGTAATCAAATTAGTAAAGTGAACAGTGATTTGGGGTTGGGCTGGTTCTCTACAGGTTCCCTCACCCATCCTGGAGAGTCCTGTTTCATCCCATAGAAAATCTCCCACTGAGGAAACTTTGAGTGACCATGTTGTCTCTCACTTCTGTTTTTTGCTGGGGCTAACTCAGTTTCCAGCCAGGGGTGGCATGGCTCTGTGAGTAGATAGACCCTTTCACTGTGAGTAATTAATTATGGGCTTCCAGAAGTTCCAGCCTAGGAATAACGCCAGGTATAGGTCAGGTCAGAAGCTGGGCCAAAAACCAAACCCACTTGGTGAGCGACAGAAATAGCAAGCCCACTGTTGGGCGTCTTCCCATGGCCAGGGCATGCCCCACCTGGGCTTCTCAAGGGACGGGAGGTGCCACTGAAGCCCCTTTGAGCAGTGGCAGCAGAGGAATGGGGCGGTGGGGGGCTGGGCATGATCTGACTGCCATTTGGTGAGCAGGCACCTGACCCTGAACCTCTTCACCCCACGCTCCCACAGCTGACCGCCCTCATCTGCGGCTTCATCATTAAGCTGAGGAACTGCCTGCATGACGACGGCTTCCTGCGCCAGCTCTACACCATCGGGCTGCTGGCCCAGTTCGAGAGCCTGCTGAGCACCTACGGTGAGGCGCCCGGGCCAGGATCGGGAGCCCCACTTGCGTGTGTGGTTTCCATCCTTTCTTGCTAGGCACTTTTCTCACTATACCAGTAATGCGTGCTTATTGAAATAAATCCAAAATATATAACAGCAGACCAGATGGCAGACCTGGCAGTTACACATGCACACGCCTTGGTTTGTTGTTGTTGCTGGTTGAGGATGGATGCTAATTACTTAACCAGTAACTTCCTGTTGGACTTTGGGTTGTTCCTGAAACACCAGTGCAGCAGTGACATCTGTGCATGAGGCACTTGTGGGCCTGTTTCTGCAGCTACTGAATGACTGGAAGGAGAGTTGCTGGGTCAGAGGGTAGGAATATTTTTAAATTTAATAGATATTTCCAAATTGCCCTCTAAAAAGGGTCTCTTCTTCCTACCCTTGTTTATTATTTATTTATTCTGAGAAGGTGATAGAAAGCATTTGTTAATCATTGGAAATTGAGGACATCGAATAGATATCAAGCCCTGTGTAATGGGAGGGTCTGGCCATAGCAAAGCTGCTTTAGCGTCTCATTTCGTGTTTCAAGAGCTGGCTTTGCTTTCTGAGTTTATGTATTTGTTTCCCTCCCTACTATCTGGTGCTTGCCCAAGAAATAGTGGGAAGGGATGGCGCGTGTTTCCACCAGACGCATGTTTTGATGTGGCTGTGGGATTTCAGAGGCATTGTTGACTCACAGAGGAGTGAGTTGCAGGGGAAGAGGCTCAGAGACTCCCCCTCCACCAGAGCCACACCTGCACCCCTCCTGTCACAGCCAGGCCTGGGCTTGGCTGCCTTCTGCTGAGACTGGGGAGAGTAGCAGAGCCCTCTGCCTGACAGCCCTGCCCCTCTCTCATGTCCAGGGGAGGAGCTGGCAATGCTGGAGGACATGAGCCTTGGGATCATGGACTTGAGGAACGTGACCTTCAAAGTCACTCAGGCCACTTCCAGCGCCTCCGCAGACATGCTGCCCGTCATCACAGGAAATCGGTAGAGTGTTGGTTTAAAATTCTCTGAGCCAGAGAGCGGTTTTCATTTTTGTTTATCTCAGGGAAGGTACTCTTCTGAATTTTTTATCCTATTTCATTTTGTTAAATGCTCTGATTACAGCCCCCTAGGTTAGTGCCACTCCCTTAAAGGTCTGTGGTTGGCAGTTTGGCCATCACTAAGCCAGAGGGCCAGCCTGGGCACTGCAGCCTGCTCGGTGGCCCTCTGGCCTCACACTGCTCTCCCTCTCTCCACCTTTCTCCAGCGACGGGTTTAACGTGCGGGTCCCTCTGCCGGGCCCGCTGTTTGACGCCCTGCCCCGGGAGATCCAGAGTGGCATGCTGCTGCGAGTGCAGCCCGTCCTCTTCAACGTGGGCATCAATGAGCAGCAGACACTGGCCGAGAGGTGCGTGCCGGCCCCTCGGGGCTGCGGGGGTGTGGTGGCCCTGGAGATGATGAAGAAAACGTACTTACCCCTCTTCAGGCTCTAAGTGCTGGACAGACTTTGTCATCCTTCCTTCCTTTGGCCAACATTTTCATCATGGCCGTGCACCTCACTGTCTTTGGTGCTAGGGACACAGAGTGACCCAGAGGTGGTCTCTGTCCTCAGGGACTCAGCTGGTGGGAGAGAGAGAGACATGGATGCAATGATGAAGACAGATACAGGGCATTGTGGGATCCGGAGTAGGGCAGGGCACCCAGCAAGGTCTAGGGGGTCTGTAAAGGCTTCTTGGAGTTGCAGGGGATGGGGCTTTGAATTGTGAATAGGAGGTGGATGATGAGGTGGAGGGGAGACATGTCAGATTAAGAAGACTGAAGAAAGGCCTGGCGAGGAGAAACAGCATGGAGTTCAGGGGCACCAGGTTCCAGGCAGGGATTGGCAGGTAGGGGTAGACAGGCTCTGTGTGCCAGGCTGAGACTCATGCCTGAACCTAAAAGCAACTGCCCTCCAGGGTCACTTGCCACACTGCAGAGGGGAGTTGTGTGTGCCTGTGTGTGCACGTGTGCCTGTGTGCGCACATGTGTGTGAGGAGATAGGGTAGATTGGGTATATGTACCCTTTACTGGCCTTCCACTAGTACATGAGAATGATTCCTGTGTTGTCATTTATCTTCATGTGATATGTGTAGAGTAGTCTAAACAGAGATCTTCAAGCACTTGCTGTGAAGGAAATTTGGTTTCCAGAACAATATGCCATGTTCCTGCTGGGCCTTCTGATGTCCAACCCCAGTGGTTGATGTCCATTGACGCCTAGGTGTAGGGTCACACCAACTTAGGAAATATGGTATCATTGCTGGGAGACACTGAAGAACTCTCAGTGGGGCAGGACACAATCAGATTTACATTTAAAGTAGGTCGTTTCGCTGGCACATGCTGGGAGGAGATGAAGGGGACAAGTGTGAGGAGGAGGCTGCTGGGAGGAGTCCAGGCCGGAGGTGGGAACCTGGATCAGGGCCAGGGGAGTGTTGGTGTTCTGCAGAGGGGTAGGCTGGGGAACTGTTTAAGTGGTCAGTGGAAGGGTTTGGTCTTCAGTGGGGTTGGGGCTGGGGCTGAGTGGGAGGAGAGTACACCAGACAGACCCACCCACTGAGCTCATAAACTGGCAGGAGAGTCGTGTCCAGAGGCAGGTGGTGAGCTGGGTTTGGACTGAGGGCACCAGCCCAGGAAGCAAAGCCCCAAAGTTGTGAGCAGAGCTGGAGGCGCCTATGTCAGGGAGAGGCGCAGCCTCACTGGAGCCCCAGCAGGGAGGTGGCCCAGGGGAGGGAAAATGATGGTGCCTGCATCCAGTAGCTGCGGATCCCACAGACTTGCAGGAGCAGTTTCTAGAGAGGGCTGAGCCAGAGCCAGGTGCATTGAATAGAGGGGAGGGTGGAGGACAGAGAGGACTTGCAAAGGGCAGGTTCTTGACTTTGTTTCTTTATTGGCCCTGAGGTCACTGGTGCGCTGGGCTTGTTTATAAGCTGAGGGAAGAGCCCTCAGAGGGGAGGCCACAGGCCCAGAGTCAGGGATGGCCCCCAAGGGAGCAGGCGTCTAGAGAAAAGGCCATTGTGGACACCAGGGGTGGATGGGCTGGGACCCGTAGGAGGGAATCCTGCCCTCTGAGGGATGCTCTCGGGCCACAAAGAAGCTGATGCTCGGAAGGCCCCTCTGCAGGGATGTGTGAGACTGCACTGGGGCCCAGGACCTGGACTTCAGAGCCTGCATTTCCTAATGATCACCTTGTGCCTTCCTTGCAGGTGGCATTTTATGGCTTTGTTTCTTAGGCATTTGGCACATGCTCCTTGTAGCACACTGAGTGTGATCAGGGTGAACCTGCACGATGACGAAAGGGCAAGGGCTTCATGTCAGTCCCGGAGGGGCTGGCAGTCAGGTGTGTTCATTCTGCACACAGAGAGTGACTTCAGATTGGAGTACAGGGCTGCATCCTCACCTCTCAGCCATACCTCACTGCCGTCCCCCCTCCTAAGTGCCTCAGATGGGAGGAGACCAGGGACTCTGAGCCAAATGGCTGTGAGGGGGGATCCTGTGCTGCGCAGGATCTGTACCACATCATGTTCTGGTCATCTCTCAGGCACGCCTGTAACAGTGATACATGATTCCTGCCAATGGAATGCATTTAAACTGATCAGCAACACTGTAGAAATGCCTTTATGCTCGGAAGAGGGAGAGTGGCTTAGAATTTAGATATGCATAGTAAATGTTTGAGAGAATCAGCATAGTTAGCTTCCATGCAGTTGTGTTCATGTTAGAAGAAAGTGACATTAGCCAACTAATGGCATCCCCTATAACCTCCCAAGGTTTGGCGATACGTCTTTACAAGAAGTCATCAACGTGGAGAGTTTGGTGCGGTTAAATTCCTACTTTGAGCAGTTTAAGGAAGTTTTGCCTGAGGATTGTAAGTATTTCTTCAGTCATGGTAGGTTTCACTTACTCGTCTTTTTATCAGTTTAGATGTCTGAGCTCTGGCTTGCCCTGCCTCTGTGAGTGCATGCCTGTGCATGTGTGTGCACTGTTCCTTTTCTCCCTAAACACACACACGCAGAGAGAGAGAGAGAGAGAAGCTTCCCTTGGCTGTGGCCCTCATTCATCTCTTTGCTGTCGATTCTCTACTAGCCTATGTGACATGGCTCCTTCCCATGCTGTCGTAGTCACTGACACTCGATGTGTTTGGTGGCATGCATTGTGCACCTGCTGGTAGGACTTGGGGGAATCACAGAGGCAGGACCCAGCCTCGGCCAGGTGAGCGGCCCACTCACCTCCCTTTGTGGTGCTTAGAGAGGAAGATGCAGGGCCAACATTGCTGGGTGTTTGGGAGCAAGGTGGCCCCATCTCGGCATCTCCTGGAGGCAGTGGAGATGGTGACAGTCATCTCTCTGCGTGCCCTCCAGTGAAGATGCTGCAGCTAGGGCTCTGCAGCCACAGAACTAAGGGAGGAACCGAGAGCTGCACAGCACTGTCTACGAGAATTCCCTCTTGAGTTCAACCCAGTGAATATTCCCTGAGGACCTGCTGTGTGTAAAGTGCTAGAGGATCCGATGGCGAATGAGGGGTGGACCCTACCTTGGAGGGAAAGCTGGTCCCAGAGTGCCGGCCTCTCTGTGCAGGCGCTGCCACAGCCACTGGGGGCGCCACGCGTCAGAAGGTATCATCCCCTCTGCATTACACTAGTGTCCTCTGATGGGGGTTTCCAAAGAGGGAACCCACATCGGCTGGGCTTTGCATTGGGCAGGCTTCATCTGCATCCTGTTGGACGGTACGGTAGACCTTAGAGTTTAGAGATAGTCAAACAGTACTGCTGGTGAACCTTCACAGGTCACGGATGTGCCAGACACTGGGCTGGGCTCTACGTACGTTTCCACGCTGAATCCACAACAGCCCTATGGGTCGGTGATAGGATCCATGTCCAGATGAAGAAAGGGGTGCCTGGCTCTGAAGCCCATGTGCTTGGATTGTGGCTGAAGCTGTCCTGCTAGGAGAGAGTGATGCAGAACACTCCGGGGCTGGGCCAAGAAGTCGTGGCTTCAGTGGTGTTCAGCAGGGAAGCAGTGGGAAAAAAGACGCCTCTTCACAGGTTCATCTAGCAAGAGTGTGCGGTTGGATTGGAAGAGGGGAGGCAAGCCGCTGATGGCCAGAGTGAGGCTTTGACACTTCAGATGAGATGTTGTTTCACTCTGACTCCAGCCTGGTAGTGACAGTGAGCGTGGAGAGAGGGACGAGGCGTTAGGGGAGTTTGGGCTGAGGATGCACTCCTCAGCGGCCACGTGCAGCTGGCGCTGGGGAGGTGAGGGCTGTGTCTGCTGGGAGAGCTGACAGACCTGGCTCTGGGCAAGGATGCTGGAGTTGCCGGCAACAGCTGGGGCCGTCCCGCTGATGAGAGAGGCACAGGGCTACAGGGGACAGCTAGTGCAGCACTGGCCCCAGCTGAGCTGATGACATGGGCAAATGACCTGTGGGGAGTGCAGATGTGGAGCCACAGAGCAGAGCCCTTTGGTGGTTGAGGCCACTGAGTGACAAGACGAGAAGGGGCTGGAACAGCATCTGGAGGGGCCCCTGCTCTGGGGGACAGCGAGGAAGAAGGGACTCAACAGAAGGCGAGAGAAAGCATCACAGGCTAGCAGGAAGAAGGCAGGAGCCAGGAGGGTGTGGGGCGCTGCCAGACTCTGGATGTGTAGACAAGGAGCTGCTGGTGATCTCTCCCATACAGTTTCACTGTGGTGAGGGCTGGGCCAGGGATCAAGGGGTGATGAAATGGTGCTGCCTTGGAATGGACCACTTTGTCCCAAAGACTGTCAGCAACTTGAGGGATGGGGCTGTGGGCAGGTGGGACACACCCTGGAGCTGCAGGGGCCATGGGAGTGCTCAAAGGTCCGAGGGAAGGAGAACACACAGGGCTGGAAGATGCAAGAGGACACCAGAGTCACAGACCAGGCCCTGGAGTGGGCAGGCGGAGGGTGCCCTTGCAGGGAGGGAAGGAGGGAGGAGAGAAGGTAGGGACATGAATGGAGGAAATATGCTCAGGTTGGGCAGCCTCAGTCTCCCCAGTAAAACAGGTGTTCTTGTCCTGCTCAACATGAGAGAGGTGAGCACAGAACCGGGGCCTTGAGGGGAGTGGAGGTGACTGGCACAGATGCAGTTGGAGCCAGAGAGCCTGGAAAAATACAGATGCCTGGGCCCCACCCCAGAGTGTGGTGGGCAGGACCTGGGCCTTAGGGTTTCAGAAACTCCCCAGGTGGTCCCTGCGTGCCACAGCCAGGGTGGTAAACATAGCATGAAGTCAAGGTCCTGCGAGGACTTGGCAGCTGAAGGCCATCAGTGCCATGGACGTCAGAACTGTTAAGAAGGTGTCCTCATGCTCTTTAGCAGGGACCGGAGTTCAAACAGCAGATTTGTCACATGCTCGCCACAAGCTGGGCCCCCTACTACCCACTTTATGTGGATTCTCTAATCTGATCCCCAAAGCAGCCCTGGGAAATGGGCACCGGTTTCACACCCACTTGGCAGGTGAGGAAACTGAGGCATGGAGGGCAAGTCTCCCCAGGAGCTGGGCCAAGCCCAGGCAGCATCTTCTGACTGCTGTAGGGGAGAGGATGGGCCCACCGGCAGGGCCAGCCAAGGAGCCACGAAGGTGAGCAGGGAGGGAGTAGGGGGCGCGTGCTGAGGCCTGGAGGAGTGGGAGTGGTGAGCGGCTGCAGTAAGTAGGAAGGGGGAATTTGTGCCTATCACCTTAGAGGGCAGGCAGTCTCCAGGGCTCGGGGAGCTGTTACAATAGGCAGTGAAGGCCCAGGATGGGCGAGGCCTCCGGAAGCAGAGCAGCCAGGCTGGACCATGCAGGCAGGAACCAGTCGACTGGACCATGACCCAGGAAGCTGGGGCAGATGCGACCCAGGTACCCCTCCCCTCAGCAGGATGGCTGGTCTCTGAGGCTGAGGAGATGGAGCCCACCAGCTGAATACCCCCAAACTTTGCGTGGTTCCTCAGTGGACAGGTATTCATTAAAGCAGGGGCTGCAGGGGCAGCCAGCGAGAAGCCAAAGTGCATCTTGGGAGGTGAGATGGTGCTGTCTATGCCAGAGGGCAAATATCCTGACCCGGCTAAGCTCCCCTCCTCTGGGCTCCCACAGCTTCCGTCTCAGCTGATGCCACCTTTCCATCTTTCTGTCTCTGCCCTGTCCCCTGACCGGCGTGGTGTGGAGCACTCAGCAGCAACGTGAAGTAATTAGCACAGGACCTGTGTACGCCAGGGCGAGGCTGTGTGGTGGAAACCAGGTGTGCAGTTAGATCCCAAGTGCTGCCATGTACTTGGTTTGGCTTCGGGGATTCCGGCGCTGTGGCTGTTTTCCTTAGCCATGACCTTGAGGCTCTTCTCTTTGTCTCTGATAATCCCAGTGTTTGAAAATCCCAGAGTACCTTTCCAGGAGTGGTTGATTTTTCCTCAGTTTTGTCTGGGGTTTCTTGGTAAGGTGACCTGATGGATCTTCAGGCCCAAGGGGTCCTGGAAGGGCCTGGAGACTGCCAGAGTGGAGGAGGAGCTGTTAGGATGTGGGAGCAGGGGCCTCCCTGGGTCCCGCAGAGATGTGTTCTCCTGGCATGGGCCAAGGGCCCCCTGGAGGAGGCTGCACTTTCCTGATCCCTCCCAAGGTTTCCAGGCCTGCTCAATGGCTCAGACCCACTGCCCCAGTTTCTTCTACCCTCGGGAAGTTTTGACGACCAGCTGGATCCCTCTCACTCCCTCCTAACTCCCTCATCTGGGAGGGGTGCGGGAGGCACGGGTATTTACAAGAAGTCCTGTAGGTGATTCGGTGGCCATTCCCAGCCCCTCAGAAGAACTGAAGGGAGATGAAGGAAATGTCCTTTGAAGGTGGCAGTAAAAGAAATTAAGTGCTCACCACACCAGCAGCCATGTCCTATCCCCAAACACCTCCATCCCTTCTTCAACCGGGAACTCGTTGTTTTACCACTGTGTGCCCCAGCAGCTCACTTGGGTGGGCTCCCTCTGCCGGGGGAGTTCCTGGGTGCGTCACCCACTCCCACGGACTCCTTTTCTCTTCCAGGCCTGCCTCGGTCTCGCAGTCAGACGTGCCTGCCAGAGCTGCTGCGGTTTCTGGGTCAGAACGTGCATGCCCGGAAGAATAAGAACGTCGACATTCTCTGGCAAGCTGCTGAGGTACTGGTTACAGAGAGGAAAAGGAGGCTATTGCGGTGCCCACAGCTGAACGTCATGACAGAAACATTACAAAGTAGAATCTCAGCAGGAGAGCAGAGCTCTCCATACTGGGAGAGGAGGGAGTCACTGAGTACGTTCTGAAGCTCTGAAAGAGACTGAACAGTTCACAGAGTCCATTCCTTTGGGGCTGCCTGAATTCTGATAAGCTTAACACAGTCCATCTCTTGGGGCATTTACTAGCCAGGCTGATGACAGTTGTCACCCTCAGAAGCCTGGCGATCGATACCAGCTGAAAACCACTGTCTACTGCATCATTTAATAGGGTCAGAAGGAGGCCATGTGACCTTTCAGGTCTCTTTAAACCATCTTTATCGTCCATTGTGCCTCTGATCTCCTCATTTTCCCAAGCACTTACCCTGCTCATATTTTCTCCAAAGTTTACATGTGGAATTCCAAGCCACTGCTCTGAGCCTGGGTAACAGACCAATTTCATAGCTGGTCATTCATTCACCCTTGATGAGGGGCGAGGTTAATTCTTCTCCACAGCAGCATAACCTGCCCAGTGCTGGGACTCGGGCACACATGGCCCCAGTGGCATTCCCGCTCCCTGCCTGGGCCTGAGGAGAGGGATGGTGAGCCCAGGAGGGAGGTGGCACTGCACTGCCCACCACACCTCAGCCACCACGCCTCGTCACAGAGCTCGAGCAGCAGAGGGTCCAGCCCTCCACAGCTTCCCTGAGCAGCTCACTCTGAAGTGTGCCTCTCCGTCTTGTCAGGAAGGTGCTTCTCTCAGCCCCGAGTCTCTTCCACAGCAGCAGACGGTCTCAGCTGCTCATGGTGCATGGCCGCCACTTCGGGTTGGTTATTAGTCCTGTGTTCAAGCCGGGCTTCATGAAGCCGCACTTTTTGAATGTGCTCCACTTCTGGGTTTGTTAACAGTTGTGGCTGCTGATACCATTTTGTTGAATTCAGCTTTAAAGAGTGAACATTCCCCTCCATCTTTTGAGTTCCTCAGCTGGTCAGACTTTATCCTTGTGGGAAGCGTGGGGTGGATCAATCTGCAGGTCTCCCCTCTCTGGGCCCGGCTGCCCTCTAAATCTTTTCATTATAACAGAACACGTTTTGAAGCACAAAGTGACAGGAAGTTTGGCAGGTTTCTCAGGCCTCATTTTTGAGGTATCCTCTTGGTTTTGGGGCCTCATCTGGCATTGCTTGCTCAGGCCAGGCCCAGCAAGCGGGGTGTAGGGCAGGGCACACACTGGCTACGGGGGTCTCTGCAGCAGGACAGAGGGGGCTCCCTACTTTTATTTTTCCTGGGGGGTTGCTAAACCCCCCTGGCCAGGCTGTGACAGCCTCTTACCTAAGTACCTTAAGAGATTTTGTGTGAAAAGCAAGCCTTTCCCACAGGACACGAAGAATACAGAGGGTGGCCGGGCTCGGTGGCTCACGCCTGTAATCCCAGCACTTTGGGAGGCCGAGGTAGGTGAGTCAGCTGAGGTCAGGAGTTCGAGACCAGCCTGGCCAACATGATGAAACCCCATCTCTACTAAAAATACAAAAATTAGCCAGGCATGTGACGCATGCCTGTAATCCCAGCTACTCGGGAGGCTGAGGTAGGAGAATTGCTTGAACCTGGGAGGCGGAGGTTGCAGTAAGCCGAAATCACACTACTGCACTCCAGCCTGGGTGATAGAGTGAGACTCCGTCTCAAAAAAAAAAAAAAGAATGCAGAGGGTGACACAGCTAGGTGTCTGAACAGTGGTGGGGGATGTGCATTCACTGATTCGTTCTCCTTGGAATACACACACAGGCAGTTTACAGACGAGTAGTGCAGAGACCTTGTGCATATCTTGTTTGGGAACTGTGGTTCTACCTGTCTATTGCCATATAATAGAAAAATCATTAAGTATAGGGACAACTGACCATCCCCTGTCACCAGAACAGAAAAGCAGTCCATCAAGTCCTGTATTTCTTGTTCCCAGTAGAGATCTCAGGGTAACAAGCATGAGTGTAGAGGTGCAAGGCTCTCAGAGACCCTTGGCTGCATGGGTTCTCACGTTGTCCACCGAACCCCAGGCATCCCCTGGGGATAAGGGGTTGTGGGGCAGCAGTGCCAGCCACTCAGGTACTGAGTCCTCCCATCCCCAATTTGAGCAGAGCTGCTGTCCTTTTCAGGCTCTTATTTCTTTTTGTTTGTGTGTATGAATAAAGGGTCCCTGGCTGAATAGCTGGAATATCTTTAGTCAGGTCTAAGCCTATATCTCATGTGGAGACCCAGCAGTGCACGACAAGTGGCTGGTGTCCCTCTGGGATGGAAGCCTGGCACTGCAGTGCCTTCTTGGGCAAGGATGCATCACTGGCCATCCCTGCCTGCCTTCCAGAACCTCACGTTAGCTCTGGATGCAGCATCTATGAATTTAAAGCTTTTTGAAACCTATAGTTCCAGCTTCCATCATGTGTTTGGGTCATGAACTCTACAGCCCACAGAATTTAGTGCACATACCAAGTTCACTCTTGCTTTGTCAGTTACAACTTTACAAATTTGATTAATTTACTCTCCATTAGCTTAGGGTCTGCTTATCTGCTTAGGGCCTGTTATTTTTTTTTCTTTCTTTTTGTTGGTCTGTTCTCAGAAGAAGCCTGTTCTCCTTCTGATTGTCTTGCCTGAACATTGGGTCTTTTGTTTTGCCTTTCCCTAGACGAGGTTCTTAGCACTGTACCATGTTCGTGTCTAGTGATGATCCTGGTAGTGACTGGCATGCTCTTTGGCTTTGCTGGCCTGACAAGCAGGTGTTGTGCCATCTTCAGGAGTTGATGAGACACTGATATTTTTCTGGCATACAACAGATACCCGGAGCCCACCATCATATCACTTGGATGATGTTTCATTAAATACCAGCCTTGGTGTCATAGTGCAGTATCTGATAAGGTGCATAGTCCTTTATCTGAAGCCCCTGTGGCCAGATGTTTTGGAATGCACAGGTTTTCAGGTTTTAGAAAGTACTGTGGTACACAGTTGGTGTTTACTTATGTAAGTAATATGGTGCCCATCGCATATGTGTACCATGGTATACATACAGGATTTAACATCCTCGGGGGAGCCTGAGACAGCACTCTGCAACCAAGCTCATATTATTGCCACACTGAAAAGTATGAATATTTACATAAAATGGGATAAGTAAAGATTGCAAGTAGTCTTATATCAGCTCAGGTCTGGTTGTGCTGCCAAATGAGATTGCCACAGGTTTACACGAAAAAATTACCTTGTTTCAGAGCTTGATGGATTTGGTGACTGTGTGCCTAGGATTGTATCTAGAGGTGCAGGGAAAATGCCCTGAAATCTCCCCATGGGGAGAGGAGGTGCACTCAGGTGGCCTTTTCCCAGTCCAGAGGCTGCCCTGCCCCCTACTCTGTGAGCCATTCAGTTGTGAGGAGGGAAGTGTGCTGGCATTAACTCTGCGACCGGGGAAGGATGGCGGGAGGAGGCCTGTGGGGCTGGTGGTCAGGAGGTGGCCAAAGGGCAGTGCAACTTCTGAGCTGCTCCCGTCTGTGCAGGTGACAGAGGAGAGTAGAGATAGTAGGTCTGTTCCCTACCTTCCAGGGAGACCTGGAGACCTGGCCCAGGACTGTGGGCATCCTGAGAGTGGCTCTGGCTTCCCCAGTGGGTCATGTTTGCCGCCCTCTTTCCCTGAGGGATCAGCAGTGAAGGGCTGAACGTGATAAGAGGGCCCAGGCATGGTTTGGAAGGGGACAGCGGACTGCAAAAGAGTGTCCTGTGGGAGAAGGCAGGCCACACGGGGGATGGCAGGGATGATGGCAGGCCTACAGGCGGCAGGCCCCCAAAAGGGCTGGTGTCTGTAAGTGACTTGCCAGAGTAAGCTCTGGCAGGGCATGGAGTTGGGGAACAAAATTGGAGCGTCTGGCCAGGCCTGGGTGTTGAGTTTCTGTCCCTGCCCTTGCTGGGCTGGTTGGGAGCCTTTCCTGTGTGTGAAGGGTGCTGCCTTTCTGTGGAGCCTCGCCTCTAAGCACGGCCCATGTTTCTGTTGGCAGATCTGCCGCCGCCTTAATGGGGTCCGGTTCACCAGCTGCAAGAGCGCTAAGGACCGTACAGCCATGTCGGTGACACTGGAGCAGTGCCTGATCCTGCAACACGAGCATGGCATGGCCCCGCAGGTCTTCACCCAGGCCCTGGAGTGCATGCGCAGGTGAGTGCCGCAGCCAGGCCGCGCGCCCCGCCTGCCCCGGCCCGTGTAAACTGCAGATGAGCTGGTACCCTGCTCCTGCCCGCAGGGCCTACCCTGCATGAGCCCCTTGACTCCAGCCTTCACACTTGAGTTTGACAAACCCGTCAAACTATTGGCACTATCAAATTCAGACAGGGTTCTCTTGTAAGGTAAGGTGGGGGGTAACAGCTAGCAGGACTTTCTGAGCAGGACTGCCCAGAAAACTGGTAGACTGGTGGGCAAGCCACGGGTCAGGCAGCTAAACGGGAAGCTGGGAAGCAGCCATGACATGCAGTGCCCTGTTGGCCACCTGCTGGCCGTGGGTGTGACTTAGGGCCAGTGCTTTCTCAGCAGGCATCTGCTGTTGTCGTCGTGTATATATTGATATCTGTACATTTCCAAACTTGAGTGAAGCAACGCGTCTGCAGGTTGCATCGGTCTGCTCTGCTGCTTCTCTAGCAGTCGACACCATTTGTTCTTATGAGCAAAGTGTCAAATGAGTGTTTTATCATGAGAGCTGTCAGTGTGCTCTGGCGACCTCACCCTAATGATGTTCTGATTCTGAGGCAGCAGGCGTGTTTGCAGAATGAAACCCGGAACTAAAAGTGTCTACTGTTGATCGATGCCTTGTTTCAAGCACTGCTGGGCAGCCCCCTACCTCACATACCAAAAGAAAGGATAAGAAACCTGGTTTCCCGTCTCCTTCGATGTAGTCACCAATGCTGTTAAAGTCTCGTTTCCAACAGTCACTTCTACTAAATGTTCTGTATCATTTGTCCTCTCACCAAATTATTTAAAGTGTTCAATTCTCTTATCCTTTCTGTATGTTTCTGCCGTTTGACCTTCTCACAATACTGCACAAAAGCGACGCGTGAGCTCCTGCCTCTTGATAAGCGCATTTTGTAAAAATGGAATCGTTTTGTCCCGTTTTGTCTTTCCAAGTTCATCTCAACCTCTCCGTTAAAGCTCGCCATCCCTCTGCCCAGGCTCAGGGAAGCAATGGAGACTCAAAGACTGGTGCTCTGGGGCGCCTTTTTAAAATTTTAATTCCCTGGTCTGCTCCCCAGGAGCCTTGGTGCCATTCAGGCCTGATGTGCAGTGTGACCCTGGTGCTGAGGGACGGCAGCCACGCCTGTGCCCATTAGCTGCACGGTGGTGGGAGGGGACATTCTGGTGAGCTGCAGACCTCAGCCAGTGAAGAAAGGAGAACAAGGTGGACAGGGATCCCTGTGGTAGTGGCAGCAAGGAGCAGGATCAGGGCCAGTCAGGAGCTGGCACCCCAAGTTAGGCACACAGTCCATGCGGAGACCTCTACTCAGTTCTTGGGCTCTCGAACAAGTTCAACGGAAACAATTCATTCTGACCACCTCTGAACACAAAGACCTCAGGAGACCAGTGACAAAGTGGCCCCCTGGAGAGCCACAGTGCGATGGCAGGCCTGTCACTGAGCCCAGACCCGCAAGGGCCCCATCCGCCTGCCCCTAGCCCACTTGGGTTGTGTGCTCAGGACAGCCGTTACAGTTACAGCTGTTAGGATGTATAGTGCACAAAGCACTTTTTATAACTTTTACTCACATAAGGAATTGAAAATCCTTGTAGGAAAATTAGAAAATACAGATAAGCCCCTACACTAGTTCCTCAGAACCCTCCCACAAAGAATCCCCCAGTTTCCTACTGTGAACAGGTAGCGCTGCGGACATTTGGATACATACTGTCTAGATAAAGGACATTTGGATACATGCTGTCTAGATCAGAGACATGCGTACATGCCTATGGGCGTGAGTATGTACACATGGGCCAACCAGTCCCTGAATTACACAGAACAAAAACACCCACATGCACAAACAAGTGTAATTATATTTGCAAATAACAGTCTTGTGAGCATTTTTTAGGTTAATAAATGTAGACCTTATCACTTTTTTTTTCTTTTTTTTTTTTTTTTTTGAGATGGAATCTTGCTCTGTCACCCAGGCTGGAGTGCGGTGGTGCAGTCTTGGCTCACTGCATCCTCCACCTCCAGAGTTTAAGCAATTCTCCTGCCCTTGCCTCCTGAGTAGCTGGGATTACAGATGCCCACCACCACACCTGGCTAATTTTTTGTATTTTTAGTAGAAACGGGGTTTCGCCATGTTGGCCGGGATGTTCTCAAACTCCTGACCTCAGGTGATCCGCCCACCTTGGCCTCCCATAGTGCTGGGATTACAGACGTGAGCCACCATGCCCAGCCGCATTTTACACACTATAATTTATCCAATTTGCTGTCATTGAATATTTAAGCTGTATATGGTTTTCCAGCATTTTAATCAAAGGTGCAGTGAATATCCTTATACATTCCCCTAGCCACATTGCCTTAGGTTAAAAAGTATACACCTTTGTAAGGCTTTTGAATAATTTTAGTACAGATCACCAAATGGTCCCCACAGTAGCCACTCTCCTGCCCAGTGTCCCAGAGTGCACAAGGCACTGCCCGTGCCGGGCACTGTCTTTCCTGTCACTCTTGTGAGGCTTCTGAAGCTGTAAGGACTGTTGTTTCTCCACATTAGCAGTAAGGGCCCTGGGGCCTGGCAAAGGGAAGGCCCTTCCTCCTGTGGGAACAGGCAGCATTCCCTCCACCCTGCCCTCTTCCTTTCTAAACCCCACCCCTGCCTCCAATCATGGATGTCTTTTTTACTTGCTTATTTATTTGTTTTCTGAAATCTCTACAGGGAACATGTATCACTTTAATAGTTTTTAAAGAAGTTATAAAAACAAAACAAAGCTCAATCCTACTTTACCTGTGCCTGCCCCAGAATTCTCGCACCAGCTCTGGGGACATGGCTCACTGCCACCTTGAGCCAACCCTTGCAGGTCTGAGGCTCTTGTCACAGGCATTTGTTTTAAGGTGACTTCTGTTTTCGGTACGATCCCATGAGGGGAAGACATGTACTGTTCAGGCGGCTGCAAGCCGAGGTGGCTGGGTCACAAGCTAGCAGCTCTGGCTGCTGGGGTGCCGAGTACCTGCAGTTTAGCTGAGGGCCCCAGAAGGCAGCATAAACTTCCACCCTGCCCGTGGGTGCAGGAGGACATTTTGGTTCCTGGCTTTCTGGCTTGCATCTTATCAGACGGAAGAGTAGAGCATGCAGGTGGGGGTGGAGGGGGTGGGGGCCAAGCTGGCACCCAGGCTTTTCTCCTGGAGGCCCAGGGTGAACCATGGCCAGTGCTGTGCTGTAAATGTTCAGCCACCAGCTCTCTTCCCAAAAGCCCTGATCTGTAATGTTTGCCATTTCTGTGGCATAAACGCTTCTACCAGGGCCCATTTCAAGCTCCCATGTGGCACCATTGAACATGGAGTTGGGAAGAGATTCACACATTTGGCCACTGGGGTGTTCCTGTCCCCAGTCCTGGGGCTGAACCCCTCGAAGTAGGCCTTCCTGAGTAGCCACAGGGCCCCACCAGCCTCTCCTGGCAGGGAATGTGGCAGTGGGTCGGTGCTCCGCAGCTTGGGAATTGTGCCCTCTCAGAATGGCACATTCCAGCAGGGCCATGGGGGCTTCGGGGCTCCTCTGGGAGAGCTGGGGAGGGCCCTGTGTGAAGAGGAACCCTGGGCCTCCTGCCTCCCCATCTCCAAGTGGAGCCTTCACAGGCTGCCTGCTGTGTCCTCAGGCCTCTGATTCTGTGTCACTGCTGCCACTTGGCAGACATAAATGTGCTTCCAGAGTCGTGTGGTTCTAGGTACCATCTCACCTCAGTGCGGTTCTTCTGTAGCACCAAGAGGGGGAAGAAGCCCCAAATTTCTAGTGTGGTATTGTTTGGATTCCACCCTTGGGGATGCTTTCAGAACCCTAACTTGCAAAGATGGAAACAGCAGTCGCTCATGCCTGCCACTGCTGAGCCTGGAACCCGAGGCGGGGCTGGTGGGGGCTCTGCGCTTGGTTGGTTGGTACCTGAGGTAAATGGTTTTTGTTTGCGTGGTTGATCAAGAGGCAGCTTTGGCCAAATCCTTTGTACCACCCCCTGCTCAGGCATCTGTGAGAAGGTCAAACCCCCAATGGTTCTTCATGTTCCGCTTGCTTCTCAGAAATCCCTGTCTGTGCAGCATGTGGGGGCATGGCCGGGCAGCATGGAGTTGTGCTTGGCCAGCCGAGAGAGTGAACATGGAAAACCATTCGTTCAACCTACATGTGTTTATTTTCAGTAGATTGCAGTATTTTTTCTTATTTTCACTTCTCTTTCTCTCCTTTTTTCCTGTAACTGTGCTGGTTTTGTTTTGGTCTTCCTCTCATACCCGTTTCTGCATTTCATCTTTTCTTTCTATTGTGACTTCATTTCATTTTTTTTTAACCTTATCTTTTGTTTCTCTTGTTTATCCCATCCTTTTTGATAAAATCCATCGCATGTGTCTTCTTTTTTTCTTTATTTTCTTTCCTTTCCTTTTTCCTTTTTCTTTCTCCCAAACTTTTTCCTTTTCACAGCATTGGAACACGGGAGGTAGTCACCCAGAAGAACTTGAGCGGCCTGGTGCCCATCCGAGACTTAAGGCTAGACCCCAGCCTCCTCTGTTCCATCCCTTTATTAGCTCTGAGCCCCAATTTACTGATTGTGTGGCTCTTTCTGAGCATAGCATACCTGGTGACCAAATTGCGTTGCAAATGAATATCATTATGAAAAATTAATAAGTCACAAGAAAAACAAAAGTGCCAGAACATGTCCAGCCACCGTGTACCTAACTGGACAGAAGGAATGTGTCAAACCGTGGTCTGCCAAGAAATATTTCATGCCTTACATTTTGACGTTTTGTTCTTCTGAACTGTAAATATCTGCCAAATTATTTCACCAAGAAGACTTGTTTGTTTAGCTCCTGTAGCATCTTCAGTGCTTGTAACATGTTCTTACGGTGCCCTGTCACTGCATCGTTTAGCTGGCCTGGAATTCCTTGTACCACGTCTCTACCTTCTGATGTACAACTATCTATCACCTGTACCTCTCATGTGCCCTGTTTCCAAGAGAAACGAGTTCTGTTTAAAGAGAATTTGTATATTTGATACTATTCTTTAAGTGTACTGCTAACCCTTCCTTTCCTTTTGACGACAAACGAAAAGAAAAAAACATGCTTTATAACTGGCTTATCTAGAAAAACCTATCTAATAGGACATGTACTTTCTGCTTTCATTTCAAAGCGTAGTCCCTGAATTACAGTAGCAAACAGTTTGCAGAATCCTACCATTTCCTTGCTTATGTTTATTATTTCCAATTAAGGATGACACAAAGCTGTGAATACAGTAGTACACTGTAGCAAGAGCCAGACACAGTCAGACACAGAAAGATCACCTACTGCATACGCCAGACACAGAAAGATCACCTACTGCATACGCCAGACACAGAAAGATCACCTACTGCATACGCCAGACACAGAAAGATCACCTACTGCATACGCCAGACACAGAAAGATCACCTACTGCATACGCCAGACACAGAAAGATCACCTACTGCATACGCCAAAGAAATATCACCTACTGCATACGCCAGACACAGAAAGATCACCTGCTGCATACGCCAGACACAGAAAGATCACCTGCTGCATACGCCAGACACAGAAAGATCACCTGCTGCATACGCCAGACAGAAAGATCACCTAGTGCATAAGTCAGACACAGAAAGATCACCTACTGCATACGCCAGACACAAATCACCTACTGCATACGCCAGACACAGAAAGATCACCTACTGCATACGCCAGACAGAAAGATAACCTACTGCCTACGCCAGACACAGAAAGATCATCTACTGCATACGCCAGACAGAAAGATAACCTACTGCATAAGTCAGACAGAAAGATCACCTAGTGCATAAGTCAGACACAGAAAGATCACCTACTGCATAAGTCAAACAGAAAGATCGCCTACTGCATACACCAGACACAGAAAGATCACCTACTGCATAAGTCAAACAGAAAGATAACCTACTGCATACGCCAGACACAGAAAGATCACCTGCTGCACACACCAGACACAGATCACCTACTGCATACGCCAGACACAGAAAGATCACCTACTGCATATGCCAGACACAGAAAGATCACCTACTGCATACGCCAGACAGAAAGATAACCTACTGCCTACGCCAGACACAGAAAGATCATCTACTGCATACGCCAGACAGAAAGATAACCTACTGCATAAGTCAGACAGAAAGATCACCTAGTGCATAAGTCAGACACAGAAAGATCACCTACTGCATAAGTCAAACAGAAAGATCGCCTACTGCATACACCAGACACAGAAAGATCACCTACTGCATAAGTCAAACAGAAAGATAACCTACTGCATACGCCAGACACAGAAAGATCACCTGCTGCACACACCAGACACAGATCACCTACTGCATACGCCAGACACAGAAAGATCACCTACTGCATATGCCAGACACAGAAAGATCACCTACTGCATACGCCAGACACAGAAAGATCACCTACTGCATGTGACTTTAGATTTACTCTTCACTATGTAAGGATCATTCAGCTGGTTCAAGGAATTAATGCATATAGTCACCAAAGGCTGTTAAAGTTACATACTTTTATTTATTTTAAAACAGTATTTTTCATTTAAAAAATGGTATCTTTAATTGCAGATTAAAGTTCCAACATCTTTTCTCTCTTACTAATCAAATATGATTGATAATGAAAAAAAATCAAAGAAAAAATGCCAAAAAAAAAAGTGATCCCTGACTTGTGGGCAGTTGCAGTGGATGGAGCTGTGAGAGCAGCAGGGCGCTCTGGTTTCTGCTGGTGCCCCCTCAGTCCTCACATGGCATTCCCTGCAGCGCGATGAAGTGTAACCTTAACACCCATGTGGGGCAGAGGATAATTGTCCACCTGTAAAAGTAACCAAATAGATCAGGAAAAACTCCCCACACCCTGTGCAGGACGGTCAGCAGCTTCTCTGTTTTCCAGTTCACATTATGTTGTGCCTCCACTTTCTATCTCCAGCTGGTTCCCCATACACTGTAGTTTATGAAGACGATTTTTTTTAACCAGGCCAGAAAAATGGGAATGAATTTAGAGAAGCTTGCTTTTCCAGAAACTTGACACCCATGCATGCCCAGAAACCCAGTCGACCACAAAAGGCAGCGAGCGACCTCTCTTCATTCTCTCTCCAGGACTCCCAGACCTTACCCCGGGCTTTTTCTCATTCAGTATCAGCTCAGAGTCTGGGTCCTAGGAATCATAGAAGCGGTTAGCAATGAATGGCAAATGCTAGACTCAACACTTTACATCCTAAAATGTAAGACCATCATGAGCACTGCAGGCTCCCTGGGGCAGGCATCACCTGTGTGTCACCCCTGTAAGTGAATCCACACTTCTCCAAGTGCAGTGTGTTCACTTGTCTCTTCTAAAATAAATGAGGTGGCTGTTGTGTTATAGCTCCTGGCGGCCTTCAGTAGGGAGTCTGAAGTCACCAAACGCCAGCTCATGGGTGGTGTAAGCTGTGGCAGCGTGACAATAGTCCCTGGGCAGTGTCCTGTCCAGCCTGTGATTATTTGAAAGGCATGTTTGCCACTTTACCTCTTTCACATTGAGGCGTGCACTTCAACTAAGACCATCTTGTTTGCTTTATTTGAAAGCAAGAGAGCAGAGTCCACAGCCTCATTCAGTTCCCATTACACAGCTTCCTGGTCCTGCTCCTGGTAACGTGGTTCCAATGCCTGTAGTGGTGACTCACGTGCACTCCCACCTCCACAGCAGGACTAGTGGCTAGGCAGAGCCCATGCACAGAGGAAGGCCCTCTGACTGCAGACAGCACCCCTCCCTCTCCCAGGGCTCAAGGATGCTTCTGTGGCACCCTCCAGGGACGCCTCCCAGGACCCTGCCCCATAGCACAGAGAAGCTGTGGCCAGGCCGAGGAGCCCCTCCCAGGGGGCCTCAAGGACACCACGGCCTGATCCTTGATTGTCACCACACCTTTCTGCCCATGTGGGCTTGGCCCGTGGGCTGAGAGAAATGAGACCAAAGGGAGCGAGATAAGGTTCTTTGTTTCTCTCCTCCAGGGTCTGGGTGAAAATCAGTATGCCGCCTGTGCACTTGGAGAGCTACCAAAAGGACACCATGAGATTAGCCTAGGTGGTGGGTTGGTTTTGGCTTTTTAAACTTAAAGTATTTGAGAAAAGAAACTCAGTTGCTCTCCCTTTATGCTGAATTTTAATGTCACTAAGGCCTTTTACTCATGAAATCAGGCCAAATACGTATGCAAAATCTTACTTGCTTTAGTGAGAAATAGGCAGGATGAAACAAAGATGGGGAGATGATTCAAGAAAGGGGTCATTGACATTTAGTGATGGTTTTTAGTTGCTTATACTATAGTAGTGCTGAGGCATTGTTGATGTCAGCCAGCTCTAGGTGTTCAGATTAAATCAGCTTTCTGAAGTTAGGGAAACCACAATCAGGAGTGGTTCTCTTTGGATGGTCTTATAAAATTGTTGTATAAGTTTTTTCAACTAGTGTGACAGTCACTATTTACGCCTATGGCTTGATTCCAGCAGAGATTTTAACACAATGACCTGTTTTCCCTCCACAAAGTGACAGGAGTAGCAGCCACCCCATGCTCAGCCATAGAATCACTAAGATACTGATGCCTGCAGATGAGTTCTCAAGTGGAAGACCCCACTGGAACCGGAAAACTAGAGGATTCCCTAAAATTATCTGTCACTTGGGGTTTCCATTTTAATTTTCATTTCAAAAATGGATGCCCTTGAAAAGAAATAATTTATTGATATAATAAAAGTAATCATGGAGCTTTGAAATAATTAAGTCCCTCTTGCTAAAATCTAAGACCACCTCAACATGTACCATTGGTTCCTAAAAAGTATGCAGCCGATGTGATCAGTGGAGGTGTCCTGCCTTAGGGCAGCAGCTTGGCCTCTGCAGCAGGAAACCCCAGTTAGCACAGGCTGTCCTCGCCACCTCTGCATGCCTCGCCCCGGGCCCTCTTGCCAGCTCGTCCGCACAGGCAGGTGGTGGGATGACAGTGTCGGCATGTGGATCAGCCACATCAGCCGGATATTGCAAATTCAAACATCTGGGGGAAAGTAAATACAATTTGATTTGAAAACTACGTTGAAATGAAAGTATAATCTTTATTAGAATTTCACATCTGATGTGTTCAGCCAGCTAAACTAGGCATTAACTCCTTTAACATGTAAATAAAAGATAATGTCAAAGTTCACAAATTATTCTGCCTCGCTCCTCACGGCAGTTTAGCATTTACTAGTGACAGGTGGTTTTTAAGCAGTTTGTACATTTCTATATAAATGGAGAAGCCATATCTGAAGTAGTTCATTAATGTAAGAGTTTCCAAAGATTAAAGGAGATTAACTGTGTATAGGAACCTATAGCTTCTGCTTTAAGTGGAAGTACGTTTTTGATTACTGAATGAATGTTAGGCAAACATGATTGTTACTTACTCCAGGGGGCTTCCTGTGGCCTAGGTGTTCAGCTCAGATGACACACATCTAGCTGAGGCCTTGAGGCTCCGTGACAAGAAAGCATATCCAAGTTACCAAATTAGTTATAACAACCAGGTGGATACTTTTCTAAACTATCGGAGCTTAGCTTTTGAATAAAAATTACTGTCTTACCAAAAGTATTTTACATGTTCTTGATAATGAGACTGTCATTTTCACTTTAAAAGGCTTGAGCAATTGCCACTGATTTTTTTTTAAAATGCGTGACATAATGGTCTTCATACAATTTGAATTTTTAAAAAAATCACTGTTTCTTGGTAACTGCAAATTTTACATCTCATAAGGGGAATTTTGTACTAAATTTGATAACTAGTTGATTTCACTGCTAGTCTTAGAACAGCATAAAACCATCAAGTTATACTGTGCTGTGGGAAGTCATTTATGTTTAAAATCGCTTTTGCTGGTTAGTTTTATGTCTACACCTGAACATTTCCCAGAGAACTCCCCGGACGCGCTCACTGAGTAGGTGAGGCCCCCTGGCTGCTCATCCTCCCATGCAGTGTTTGTTTTTGCCCCCTGGATTGCCATGGCAACCCTCCATCAGATGCAGCTGAGGATGACGCTGGTAGTGAGTTCTCTAGGGAAGGGCACCTGTGGGCTCTCACTGGCTCAGTGGCACCTGTGCAAGAGGGAACACATGGGGGCAGCCCACCTGTGGAAGGGTGGCTGGCTGCTACCAGAACTTGGTGAGATCCCTCCCTCATAACATTCCAGCCCTGATTGCCAGGCCGCTCTGCAGACAGTGCATGAACCCATTGGATTACCTGGCACCCAGAACAACTGTCCTCCAGGAGACAGCAGACCAGAACAGCCTTCCTAGCCAGCTGGCTTTGCTACATGTTGAATTCTGCAAGGAAAGTCAGCATTTTGAATTTGATGTGATTACAGCTCTTGCTAATACAGAAAAGTCCAGCTCCTTACATCTCTGAAGTGCAGCTTTAGTAAGAGTAGTAATATTTCTTTTTCCACTTCATTTGCTATGTGAGGGAATCTTTGAACCACAAGTTATGATAGAACCCCAAAAGACATGAGCTACATGAAACCATTCACTTGGAAAAAGTTTGCTTCCACTTAGATACAGTGCTGCTTTTAGGAACGCACAACTCACAGCCCCACGCAGCATGTGTCCATCTCTGTGCTTCTTAATTGCCTTGTTCAGAAACCTGCCATCTTACGTATGTATTTGTTGTAAATGAGTCCGGCACCCATTTAAATTAATCTTTTTTTTAATGTTATGAAAATGATCAGTTCATTTCATCTTAGTTTAAGTCTTTTCTTTTTTCCTTTTTTACTGCCGTCATTTCTTGTGCTTGTTTTTTCCCCAGTGAGGGTTGTCGAAGAGAAAATACAATGAAGAATGTTGGAAGTCGCAAATATGCATTTAATTCCCTGCAGCTGAAGGCTTTCCCCAAGCATTACAGGCCTCCCGAAGGGACTTACGGAAAAGTTGAAACGTGAACACACGGTTTCCTCTAATTAGCTGTTACATAATAAATGTGGGTACCCTCTAGTGTCATATATGAATTCTTCAAGAAGACCTGAAGGATTGGTTTTTATTTTTTGTGGTTTTTTAAAAAAAAACATTTCACTAAAGAGTCTCTGGAGCATGTTTTTTGTTTTTTGGGTTTTTTTCCCCATTGGAATCAATAGGAGGTAATGTTTGGCTCAATAGTGTGGATAGTAACAACTGCCTATTTAAATAGCCTTTGGCTGTAACTACACAGATCTCATCAATAGTTACCTACATGAATCAAGCTAGGTTTGTCTGAAATGCTAGAAGACTTTTTCAAATGCCTGCTTGCTCACTTATTTTTCTACAGAGTAACTCAAAAGTAACCATTGAATTACAATCCACTTTGTAAAAATCTGAATGTAAAACAGTAAATAATAAATTAAATAATTGGATCCTAGGCATACCAATAAATGTTATTTGGGGAAAGAAGCTAGCACTATCTCATGCAGTGAGAATAACGGGTTCTAGTGAATTATCCTATCTACACTACCACCTGAAGAAGTTGAAAGAAAGATTGATAAATCAACGGGAGATAAGACTTTATTAGAAGGTAACACCTGCAAGGTACCCCACATAGTTGGGGCCACTCTTTTTTCTGTCCCTTATGAGTTACAGAACAGGGAGTCTGCTGGAGACACAAAGCCAGCAGTAAGGTCCCTTTAGCCTGTCTCCTGTTCTCTGAAGCTCCCTGCCGAGGCTCCCTCACGCCGAGGACACATCTCCCCTTCTTCTCTAGATGTTAATGTAGGGCCTCAGATGTGGCATGTCAACACTCCCATGGGGAATTTATGACCATAGAGATAGTAGGAACCTAAATATTTTCAGAAAAAAAATTTTTTTTTGCAGGATTTCCAATTTATCTTTGAAAAGACAGTACAATCATGTTTGAATGTCTGATGAAAGTGTCTTATTTTTAGGTTTGCAATAATTGTTACTTATTCTCATTCTTATGTAAGATGACTATTGAGAAACAGTTGAAATTTATTCTCCTCAAATGAGATTTTGAAAGGGATTTATGGGCCATAAAACTTAGGAATTTCATAGAAAATTTTGTCTGGTCATCTTTTATAAGATGATGATGAGTCTTATCTGCACATAGCAGAGTTTGTTTCTTAGGAGTTTATATGTTTTATTGATTCTGTTTATGATGTTTACATGTTCTTGAAAAGGTTGTAAAAGAAATACATATGGCACATATTAATGATGCTGATCCTAATGATTTGTGAACCTCTTAGAAATTCTTATGTCTAAAAGCCTAGAGATTCTTCTGGTTCCTTTAGAAACATGTAACAAACTTGGGCCAGGGGTGCTGAGGCATGGGGAGGACTGCTTATTGGCAGGAACACAGAGGGGGTGGGCATCAGGTAGGGTGGAACTGGATGACCTTCCAGACCCCCTCCTACTCAGAAGTCAGCATGCAAGCAGCGCCTGCTGTCTCCCGATGCCTGCAGGGAGGAAAATGTCTGTGAAGGACACTTTAATGAAGGACGAAGCTCTGTGCTGCTCCCTCAAAGCTGAGTTCACCGTGGCAGGCAGGAGGCAGAGAAGCTCCTGCCTGCCAAACCCACTGCACAGGTGGCTGCTGCTGGTATCAGATTCTCCTTTTTAAGTGTCAATTTCTGTTCACAGACAGTTTGTTTTCAATATGGCTGATTTACCCTTTCACCTCTCCACCATCTCATTTAATTTGTAAATTTTTAGTTCCGTCTTTTCTCATTTTAACTTTTAAAAAATCTCCTTGCTTTTTAAAAATAAATATTACCCACATCGTTTTCAGATCTTTTTTGTCTGGAGAGCATTAAATATCTGCACTCATCAAAGGGAATATAGCAAATGTGGATCATCTGTCAGCAGTTTTGCATGTGACACCTTTATATGAATTATTTTCCCAATTTTTGCTCTATGTAATGGGTCACCATAAAACTGTAAGATTTGGCAAATGCTATAGAAAAGGTTCAGGTTTCAGTATTCTCTCTGAAGGCATCGTTCCTGGGCTTCCAGCAGCATCACACGCTTCCAGTGCCTGCAGGGTGAGGGTGTGTTGCACAGAGGCAAGCAGCTCCTCTCTTCTGTAGGAGCTTTGAGTTTTCAGAGGTGCAGGGAAGGCAGTTTTACAGGTTACCGTAAAATAGAGGTTCCGTCCAGTGTTCCTTATAATGCCTCCCCATCTAAAAAGAAAAGAGATCTATGGAAAACTGGGAATGTAATGTGGATTCTGTCAGAGCTCCTACAGAGCACAGTTGCCTTTAGTTTCCTTTAAAGATGTAAAAATATTGTATAATACAGTTTTGTCCCTACACAATTGTATTTGCCAAGCTTAGTGCATTATGATACCTTTATTTATTTGTTTTGGGCAGTATTACTATATATATATATAAACATACAGTTACTGTTTTATATATTCTTAGGTCATTCAAAGCCATGTATGCTGTAAATGTGCTAGTCTTTAGAATGACACATAATAAATAACTGACAAGATATTAAATGTGGTCTTGCCTGATTCATCCTATTAGGAGGACTAGTTCTATGTGACCAGCCTGTGACTGGACCATTGTTCTTGGGCATTGCGTTGAGTGCTCGGGTGCTGAATACATGTTTGTAAACATGGGACCATGGGAGACTTCCATTTTATAAGCTTGTTTCTGCCTAATTTGAAGCAGAGGGGCAACAGCGTTGAGGTTAAGAGCACGGACTTTGGGAACAGACAGACCAGGTCCCAATCCTGGTTCTGCCCCTGACTGGCTGGTGACTCTGAGCAAGTTGCTTGACCTCTCCAAGCCTCCGTTTCCTCATGTGCAAAGTGTGGACAACAACAGTACCTTCCTCATAAGGAACGTGCGACGCGCCTCAGAAGTACGTGTTCATAAATGGTAGCCATTGTTGTTACCTTCCCGTCTGTGAACATGGATCACATCATCTCTGTGGGCAGCCCAGTCCTCGTTGTATGACTTGTCAAAATGCAGTTCCACTTGTATTAATATTGACCCTGTTCATCGTCACCAGGACTGCATCTTGCACCACTGTGCCGTCTTCTAGGCACACATGACCCGTTATCTCCCTTGGAAAAATTCCTCTCACTGGAAATGTACAATTAAAGGATGATTGAAATGTTTAACTCTTGGAGTTTTTAGTATTACCAAACTCCTAGAAATTTAAGCTACCACCAAAAATAACATGTGCCTTTTCCCTTTATTCTCATCGATGGTAGCAGTGCACCTCGTTTCAGTGTCCTGATTCCTTGATTACTGTGAACACTGAACATCTTTTATACCTTTATGATATTTCTATGTTTGTGACTTCATTGGAATGTTGATCTATTTCATATAGATTGTTTTTAATATACAATGTATTAGCCCCTGTCATATGTTGCACACTTTTTAACCTATTTGTCAGCTGTCTTTTGGTCTGTGGTAGGAGTTATACAGTATTTTAAATGGTTTATGTAGTCACATATACCTGTCTTTCATTTTGATGCTTGTTCTGAAATGGAGTCCTGGCTTCACCATGGAAGGTGGGACATATGGGACAGCCATGTCCTTGTGGGCATGGTGGTGTGGCTGCGTGCCCACGACGAGGGGCTGGACTAAAGTGCTCACTGGCACCTTGCTTGGTGCATGGGCCATGCTCAGTTTAATATTATTAACAGTTTCTACCTTCACTCTCATGTCTCAGGATTATTTTTTCAGCATTTACCTGTTCTTATTTCTAGGATGTTTATGGTTTCAGTCCTACATTTAGATCAATCCATCTGGAATCATCTTGGTGTAAGTCCTGTGTTGTGCTTACAGTATGTAAAGTCAGAGGGAATCCCTCAAGGTCAGGCCTAATTTTGCTTCTCTTTAAAGTTAAGCCAAGAAGAAGACATGTCAGGACGCCCAGACATCAGCTACCGTGAACTTCTTCCTGCCCTCCCTCCGCATGCCATTCTGGTGCTGCGCTTCAGTTTCCTGTTGAGTCTCTGCTTAGTAGATGACTTGGCACAATCTGGCTGCCCAGATCTAGGGGAGTTGTCCCAGGGAGGCTTTGCGCTGGAGGAAGGTAAGAGGAGCTGGAGGTTGGAGCTTCCCGATTTGTGATTTTTCCAAGAACAGAAATGATTAGCCATGTGGGGAGGTTACTTCATTGTACATTGTTCTACTATGTAACCTCCCTCTATTCTTTACCAGCATCACACAGCAGGTTGGCACCATTTTTGAATAGAGGTTTCTCACAGTATCCTCAGCAGCATTGAGTGTTCCTAATGTTGTAGTAATGAGCAGTAGATCTCTCTCAGTGGGCAGTGTGACCTCTTTGGTCACTCTAAAGGGCTGCCAGCATTTCTCTTAAGGTGGGGGGAGAAGAGCTGTTCTGTGTATAGGGGTATTGGGAACACATGGACAGAAGGAACTGGCCTCACATGCCATCGTGTTCCTGGGATGGCTCTTCCAAGACCAGCACTTCCTCCTGGCAGGCAGGCCCTCACAGAACTCTGCATTTGGAGATGGACAAACTCTCTTCTTTTATCACTTTCTCCCCAAAATGTCCTCTTCTACCAGCCCCTCTTAAGAGCCGATTTTCTATAAGTTATAGTGAGGGCACTGCTCTGCTGTGCACAGAAGGAACCCCAGCCCAGAAGCACATGCGCCCTGTGGAACCTGCAGGGGTGGCAGTGATGACAGAAACAAGGGGGTCAAGGAAGATTGGAGAGGAGTGGGCAGCAGGAAACAGCTCAGCCTGCCTGACCTGGCCCCCGGCTGCCCATGAGGGCCTCCAGAGAGGGGCAGAGCTGGCTTATCGGGATCCATGATGGCTTTTACACTTTTAAAAGTGCCCTCTTCTCAGAGACCCTGGTTATTTCCAAAAGTAGGAAGTAATCAAATTTACAGTGGATAAAATCCAGTATTTGAAATCAGGAAGACAGAAAAAAAAGCAAAATAGCATCCTTTTCTGAGAGGTATATGCTGACCAAAAAGATCTTTCATTCCTGTGAACACCAAGCAGCGCGGCCTCTGGCAGAGAGCGCTGGGTTGTACAGATGGAAACTTGTGTTTAGCAGGCTGTCTGCTCCCAATAGTGGCCCTGGCCGCAACTGACCTCCTGATGCCTTGCTGACGCTAACTGTGGGTACCAACCAGCACCGTGGACATCGGCCCCAGGATCAGTCTATGATTTGTCTGGTGGCCAAATGATGACTTTTAAGTGGGAAAAGCTGGTGGGGGCTACACCGTGCTCTGCAGTGTAGTGGGATCCTTGAGCTGGCCTGCACAGGCACTCCCTCCCCTGCCAGGGGCCCCAGGGAGGCTTCTCCAGCCTGAGGCTGCACCCTCCATGCGATTCCACCCCCCATCCTGTGCCAACAGTAGGCAAACGGAGAGTAGCTTGGTCTTGTTTTTATTAGCTGTTGCCCTCCAGGCTACGACAGGGTTCCCAGGGTGTAGCCTGAAAACACCCATACTCTAGATTCCCTCCACTGGACCCCTGTCTTTGCCATGATTTCTTCCTGCATCAGGCCCCTGTGGGCCTTGCAGGCCAGTCCAGGCAGGTCTTTCACACTGTTGTCCCACATAACAGAAAAAGCTGAGCAGACAGGGTAGGAAAACACACTTGCATCTCCATGGCTCCAAAGAGGATGCCTGTGTTAGATGGATGTAGACAGACATAGCACTTCACTGCTTCCTCCTCCTCGCCACCCGGCCCTCCCTTGGTGTCTGTGGCCTGACTCTCTCCTGGTGGTCCTACGTCTCTGACCATCCCTCCTCACTCTCAAATTTGCTGTTGCCCACCACCTGCCGCTAATGGCGTGGTGTT
The DNA here is from genome assembly GCF_028858775.2 of Pan troglodytes. Classification (NCBI taxonomy): domain Eukaryota; kingdom Metazoa; phylum Chordata; class Mammalia; order Primates; family Hominidae; genus Pan; species Pan troglodytes. Next base: position 24,560,296 of record NC_072410.2, on the reverse strand, counting down.
CTCCTGGGTTCCCTTTCTCACTTAAGATGATCGTCCTGAAAAATCTTACACATTCCTGTTGAACAAATGGTCACTTATATGGTAGTGACTCCTAAATTTCTAGGTCCATCCCAGACTCTCCCCCAAGGTCCAGATTACCTATACATCTAAGCACCATGCCTGTCTTGCAGGCATCTCAAATACAGCATGCTCATGCCTCTCCTCCTCCAAGCTGGCTGAGTCTCCCTCTAATAGACGACCTTGGGGTCATTTTCTCCTCCACATCCCATCAATCAGCCACTGAACCTGTATCTCTTGAGAACCATCCCATAATTTCCACCCATGCACCCCCAGGCCTGGTCTGTATCAGTCCCGGTCTGTATCAGTCCCCTCGGATCTGGACCTCTCCTGAGCATCCTCACCCCTCCTGCAAGGCTAGTCTCAGGTCTGCCTTCCTCTATGGTGATTTCTCCCCACAAATGAAGTTGGCCCTTTCAAAAAAAGTTCCTCTCCTTCATTGTTGACTATGAAGATTCTTTCATGCATATCCTGTCCACTGTCAGTCCCCTCTGTATTCACAAGAGCAAGTGTAATACCCGCTCTGAAGGAGCTAAAGTTTGGTGAATAAACACATGAACAAATGGTGATTTTGTGGTGTTCAACTGAAATATTTCCTGTTTCAGCACTGGACCACGCTGTTTTTCTCACTACATAATCGGTTACGCTAAATGCATCATGAGCCAAATTCAAAAGGTCAAAGGAGAAGGCAAATGGCAGAGTGTGGTAAAGGGGCAAGTGAGAGGGTCTCTGAAAAAAGTCAGGCTAAAATTACAGGGGGTTCAGGCAATGTTATCTTGATCTGGATGGCCAGTTACATGACAGATTACTTTGTTCTTAACATACGAACATCCTATTCACTTTTTGGTATACTGGTTGTTTAACAGTAAAAATTAAATGTTTAAAACCCACCATTACTGAGAATGATGATTTCCAATTTCATCCATGTCCCTACAAAGGACATGAACTCATCATTTTTTATGGCTGCATAGTATCCCATGGTGTATATGCGCCACATTTTCTTAATCCAGTCTATCATTGTTGGACATTTGGGTTGGTTCCAAGTCTTTGCTATTGTGAATAATGCCGCAATAAACATACATGTGCATGTGTCTTTATAGCAGCATGATTTATAGTCCTTTGGGTAGATACCCAGTAATGGGATGGCTGGGTCAAATGGTATTTCCAGTTCTAGATCCCTGAGGAATCGCCACACTGACTTCCACAATGGTTGAACTAGTTTACAGTCCCACCAACAGTGTAAAAGTGTTCCTATTTCTCCACATCCTCTCCAGCACCTGTTGTTTCCTGACTTTTTAATGATTGCCATTCTAACTGGTGTGAGATGGTATCTCATTGTGGTTTTGATTTGCATTTCTCTGATGGCCAGTGATGATGAGCATTTTTTCATGTTTTTTGGCTGCATAAATGTCTTCTTTTGAGAAGTGTCTGTTCATGTCCTTCGCCCACTTTTTGATGGGGTTGTTTTTTTCTTGTAAATTTGTTTGAGTTCATTGTAGATTCTGGATATTAGCCCTTTGTCAGATGAGTAGGTTGCGAAAATTTTCTCCCATTTTGTAGGTTGCCTGTTCACTCTGATGGTAGTTTCTTTTGCTGTGCAGAAGCTCTTTAGTTTAATTAGATCCCATTTGTCAATTTTGTCTTTTGTTGCCATTGCTTTTGGTGTTTTAGACATGAAGTCCTTGCCCATGCCTGTGTCCTGAATGGTAATGCCTAGGTTTTCTTCTAGGGTTTTTATGGTTTTAGGTCTAATGTTTAAGTCTTTAATCCATCTTGAATTGATTTTTGTGTAAGGTGTAAGGAAGGGATCCAGTTTCAGCTTTCTACATATGGCTAGCCAGTTTTCCCAGCACCATTTATTAAATAGGGAATCCTTTCCCCATTGCTTGTTTTTCTCAGGTTCATTCTCAGTAAACTATCGCAAGAACAAAAAACCAAACACCGCATATTCTCACTCATAGGTGGGAACTGAACAATGAGATCACATGGACACAGGAAGGGGAATATCACCTCTGGGGACTGTTGTGGGGTGAGGGGAGCGGGGAGGGATAGCATCGGGAGATATACCTAATGCTAGATGACGAGTTAGTGGGTGCAGTGCACCAGCATGGCACATGTATACATATGTAACTAACCTGCACAATGTGCACATGTACCCTAAAACTTAAAAAAATAGTCACCAACTACATTCAAACCATGAGAGGGTAGCTACAGATTTAAATTCTCTGAAGTAAAGTTGAATCATTATCTCTGTATTAAATAGGCTGACTTCTGAGTGATGAACCTTACTTCTTCCAAGGAGCTTTCCCACGTCCCTGCTACTACATAACAAGGTTTAATATGTCTTTTCTTAATTTTCCCATAGCACATTTTAATATTTTTATCAGGGATATGTAATAATACCATTCCATAATTAAAATAGAATATGAGATATAAAAGGTAAAACAATAATGATGGTGTAAGTATTATAGAAAACATAATATATGTACTATCTTTGAAAAATTTTAGAGCTGTAGTTTGCACGATAGAAAATATATATCAACATTTCATCACATCAGAAATATATGCAATGTTAGATCTATTACATTGTGACATTTTAGGGAAAAAAGAACTGGGGTTTTACTTTTGTATTCCTATGATTGTGGCCAGATTTTGAATGATTAATATTTATAGAATTGAATTAAATGTATTTCTAAAAATTAAAAAAAAAACAACCCACCATTGTTGAACAATCTCCAAAGGAAATTAAGGAAACAGTTCTATGTACAGTAGCATCATAAAGAAAATACTCAGGAATAAACAACCAAAGAGGCAAAAGTCTTGTATATTGAAAACTACAAAATTTTGCTGCAAAGAAATTAAGAATGCCAAAAAATGGAAAGACATCTTGTGCACATGGATTGAAAGACCTAATATTGTTAAGATGACAGTACTATCAAAAGTGAGCTACAGATTCAATGTACCCCCCCCCCCCATCAAATTCCCAACTGATTTTTTTGTGTGTGGAAATAGAAAAATCCATCCTAAGATTTACATCGAATCTCAAGGAACCCCAGGTAGCTAAAACAATCTTGAAAAAGAACAAAGCTGGAGGTCGCATACTTCCTGATTTCAAAGCTTATTATTACAGAGCTACAGTAATCAAAATAATGTGGCACTGGCATAAATATGTACAGACAGAAGTGCAGAATAGAATAGCATGCCCAGAAATAAACCCTGGCATATATGGTCAAATGATTTTCCACAGGATGCCAAGACCATTCAATGGGGAAAGAACATCTTTTCGACAAATGGTGTTGGGAAAACCAGCTGTCCTTAGGCAAAAAAGCTGGACACTCACACCATATACAAAAGTTAACTCAAAATAGATCAAAGACATAATTTAAAAGCTAAAACTCTAACTCCTAGAAGAAAACACAGGAGAAACTTCATTGGAGTCAGCGGTGACTTGGGTATGACACCAAAAGCACAGGCAACAAAAGTAAAAACAAACTAGACTACACCAAAATGCAAAACCCCTGTGCATTTAAAAAAAAAAAAAAAAAGGCAGCCTACAGAATGGGAGAAAATATTTGCAAATCATGCATCTGATAAGAGGTTAACATCTAGAATATACAAGGAACTTCAACAACAAAAGAGCAAACAACCTATTTTTTTAATACCCATCTACCACCTTAACCATTTTAAGGGATTTAACCCATTTGAATGATGTAACTCATTCAAAATGACTTGAGACATCTCTCCAAAGAGATATACAAATGGCCAACAAGTATATGAAATTATGTTCACCACTAATCATTAGGAAGATGCAAATTAAAACCACACTGAGATACTTCACACCTATTAGGATGGCCACTATTTAAAAAAAAATAAAAAATAACAAGTATAGGCAAGAATGTGGAAAAGTTGAAATCCTTGTGTGCTGTTACTGTAGACTAGTATGGCTGCTGTGGAAAACAGTACGGCTGATCCTGAAAAAATTAGAATAACTGTGTGCTCCAGCAATTCCACTTATGGGTATATACCCACAAGAACTGAAAGCAGGGTCACAGAGGTATCTGTATACCCATATTCACAGCAGCATTATTCACAGTTACCCAAAGGCACAAGCAACCCAAGTGTCCACTGACAGATGATAGGTAAACAAAATGTGCTATATACATACAACTGAATATTATTTGGCCTTAAAAAAGGAAGGAAATTTTGATACATACTACAACATGGATGAACCTTGAGAACATATGCTAAGTGAAATATGCCAGTCAAAGACAAATGTGGTATGATTCCACACGAGGCACTTACTGTAGACATAAAGTAGAATGGTGACTGTCAAGGTGGAGAGTTGGAGGGGTGGTGGGGGTGAAGGGGAGTTCTGGAGATTGGTTGCATAATTGTGAGTGCACTCAACACTGTTGAACTGTACACTTAAAAATGGTTAAGATAGTAAATTTTATATGTATCTTACAATTAAAATTTTAAAAATATATTACAAATAAAAGCCTGAAAAATTATTTTTAAAATGAATCAGACTCACATGTAAGAGGTAAAAATGTAAAACTCTTAAATGAAGATAAAACAATAAATTTCCATTAAGCTTAGATTAGGCAATGGTTTCTTAGATACACCAAAAGAAAAAAATAAATTGTAATTCACCAAAATTAGAAATTATACTTCAAAGGATACCATCAAGAAAGTGAAGAGACAAACCACAAATTGGGAGAATCTGTGAATCACTTATCTTTAGGTGACTTGTATCTACAACATACAAAAAACTGTTACAACAATAAAAAGAACCGAACTGAAAACTGGACTAAGGACTTGAATAGACATTTCTCTAAAGACATACAGATGGCCAATAAGCACGTGAAAACATGCTCAGACATCATTAGTCGTTCGTTAGAGAAATGAAAGTCAAAATCTCAAGTAGATACCATTTCATACCCAGTAGAATGGCTGTAATCAAACATGAATTATAACTGCTGGTGATGTGGAGAAACTGGAACCCTCAAAGATTGTTGGTGGAAATGTAAAATGGTACAGGTACTGTGGAAAATTTTGGCAGTTCATCAAAATGTTAGTTGGGCCAGGAACAGTGGCCCACGCCTGTAATCCCAGCACTTTGGGAGGCCGAGGTGGGAGGATCACCTGAGCCCAAGAGTTTGAGACCAGCCTGGGCAACATGGGGAGACCCTGTCTCCACAAAAATACAAAAAAAATTAGCTGGGCATGGTGTCACGTGACTGTGGTCCCAGCTACTCAGGAGGCTGAGTTAGGAGGAGCCTGGGTGAGGCTGCAGTGAGCTGTAATCATGCCACTGCACTCTGGGCAACAGCAGAGACCCTGTCTCAAAAAAAAAAAAAAAAGTTGGAATTATATGACCCTGTAATTCCACTCTTACAGAAACATATGTCCATGCAAAATTTGTTCACTATTGTTCATAGCATTAGTCATAATAGCCCAAATGTGTAAACAAACCAGTCTGCCAACTGATGAATGGATAAATAAAATGTGGTGCATCTATACTATGGAATATTATTCACAAAAGGTAATGAAGTACAGATAGATTCTACATGTGGATGAGCCTTGAAAACATTATGGTAAAAGTGAAAGAAGCCAGTCACAAAAGGCTACATGTTATATAAAAAGTGTCTTAGTGGTTTTTAGAGGCTGAGGGAGAAGGGAAGTGACTGCTAATGGGTACAGGTTGCTCTTTGTAGTGATGCAAATGTTCTGGAATTAGTGGTGATGGTTGCACAACTCTGTAGATATAATAAATAAAAAACACTGAATTGGTAAGTTTCAGGGTGAATTTTACGGTATGTGTATTTCTCCAAATAAAGCTCAATAAAGCTATTACTCAACAAAGATGACAGGGCTTTATAATATACATTTTAGAGTTGTTTGTTTACTTTTATTAATAAAAAGTTAGATCACTTATATATATATACATTGAAAAAAACTATTATTGTCCCTTTCCTGGTGAAAAGGAGTATACACAACAGACCTTTGTGATATTCTGCAACAATGACCCATATTGCTGTGGAATTCTCACTTTTTAGTAGAACCTTTAAAAACTCAAGTGAGCTGTACAACGCCCCGATTGCTTTAACTCCAGTGAACCACGGAGGTATAAAGACGCTAGAGTTCTTTGTAATTCTTCAGTGCCAAAAATAAAGTTGGAAACTTGAATTCCTGTTTGACTCTACTGTATTAAGTGATCAGAATAAAATTACTGTAAGGCTAATCTTCAACCACTTCATGGTTTTCATTCTTGCTTTCTATAGTGAACATCTGTTGTTTCCACTTGCTCTAAACCCCTTTCCTTTTGGGATTCAGCCCACTACTCATCCATGTGATTCTGACAGGAGTTAGCAATGACAGTGCAGATAGCCCAGGCCTGGCCAAGATCACAGGCCCCCATCCCCTCTTCCACAGGGACTGGTCCAATGCAAGGGCAGGTGATCCTGGGAAGACCAGAGTCCTTTTATAGATTTGATTTGTGGACCCTGAAAAAGGAAGTTCTCTCTCTCCCTTTTGAATCATGGATAATAAGGATGTGGACTTGGAGCTGACACTGGCCCATTATGTAGAGCGGGCCAGACTGAAAATGAAACCAGGAAACAAAAACAGTCCGAAGATGATGGTAAAGAGCCTGGGCAACACAATCTGGGGCCTAGCATCAGCTATGCCTGTGGACGCTATTAAAGTGCTGAGGTTATTACTTCAGTGAATCAGACCACAAATGAAGTATTTCTTCTCTAAGGAATCAAACACAATTCATTTTAGAACTAGACAGGAAAAGACTGAACTAAAGAAAAAGTTTTATCCTAAACTTTCCCAACAGACACCTTCTGGATAGGCTGCATGTTATCGACTGTGTCAGTCACATCAGTGGCCTGTACAAATTGGGTAATTCAATTGAAGAGTCAAGTTTGCAAATAACAGTCTTTCCATTTTCTGTGCTTTAGAACAATTCTCAAAACACATTTATTATGCTCCCAACCCATACCTGTTCAATTAGGTTTTTCTTCTAAAAATAACTTGGATCAAGAGAATCATTTACTTTATACATATTCGAAAACAACTCATCCACTTTCTTCAGTGTTCCACGGAGGGGAAATCTGGTCCAACCAAACAGATGTAGTAAAAAGTATGTTTCCTGTTTTGGCTTCTTTGTGTTAATGACCAGGGAAAATATTTGTTGTTTTCCATGTTGGCTTCAACATAATGCATCAATATCCTTTTCTTCCTCTGAATCTTGCCCTGTTATCCAACTGAAAATAAATATACAATTAAATCAAATTTGGTACAATATAATTAAACACCCCTTACTTTGGTAAGGGTATCACCGCATGAGAGAAATAAACCAGTTATTAGCAAAATCAAAAAGGTGATGACATCAGAACTACCAAGAAAAACCACAGTAACAAAGATGGCATTGGCAGGGCACAGTGGCCCACGCCTGTAATCCCAGCACTTTGGGATGATGAGGTGGGCGGATCACAAGGTCAAGAGTTTGAGAGCAGCCTGGCCAACGTGGTGAAACCCCATCTCTACTAAAAAATACAAAAATTAGCTGGGTGTGGTGGCATGCATCTGTAATCCCAGCTACTCAGGAGGCTGAGGTGGGAGAATTGCTCGAACCTGGGAGGTGGAGGTTGCAGTGAGCCAAGATCGCACCACTGCACTCCAGCCTGGGCAATAAATAAATAAATAAATAAATAGATAAGAAAGATGGCATTAAAAATAGAAGTTCCGCTTAAGGGCAATCAAGAATCCAAATTACATTTAACTTTTTATTTGGACTATACTCAATATACATTCTTCTTCTAAAAAAACTTAACTTTCTAGGTTTAGGTTAATATTCAAATATATTTGAAATCTTTAAATTCCAACTGATGAGCCCTGAAAAATGTTAAGTAACACATTACTTTGGGATTAAAAATCCTTCAGGTGAATTACCACCTCACAAACTGGCAGCACGTTCTTTGACTGAAGCCTTACAGTGCAGTCATTTCTTAAGGGTAGTAGGTAGAGCAGAGGGTTCTAAAGTCAGTTTGTAAGGCAAACTTGCATAGTCAATGTCACTCCCCAAAAATTCTATATTGGGGGTCCCTAACCTCCAGGCCATAGACCTGTACCAGTCCATGGCCTGGCAGGAAGCAGGCCACACAGGTGGTCAGCAGCAGGAGAGGGAGTGTTAGGGCCTGAGCTCCACCTCCTGTCAGATCAGGGGCATTACATTCAGATCAGCAGCATTAGAGTCTCAGGAGCATGAACCCTACTGTGAACTGCACATTCAAGGGATCTAAGTGGTACGTTCCTTATGAGAATCTAATGCCTGATGACCTGAAGTGGAACAGTTTCATCCCAAAACCATCCCCTGCCCCCTTCCCCGTCCGTGGAAAGATTGTCTTCTTCCACGGAATTGGTCCCTGGTGCCAAAAATGTTGCAGACCACTATTCTATAGGAAGGAATTATTTTAGAGACAGACCCTGCCAGTTAGTCCAACAAAGTGTGGACAGACAGCCATTTATTCACTGAGCACTAGGTAAAGTAGCTAAAGCCATACTTTTAAAAAAAAATTTTAAAACACAGGAATCAGGATGGTGAACTGCTCATACTATGAGAGAACAGCAGATTCAAACTTCCCATCTCACCTTCAATAAGATGCACACTCACTTTAATAGCATACAAAATTACCCACACAATTTAAATTTTTATATTTCTGGGTTTTTTGCCAAGCATGTATAACAAGTTGCATTAACAGCGATATGACTCTACTCATTTTGGAGGACTAACAGTAAAACATGGTCTTGGAGAAAGATTATAAAAAGGTCCCTAAGCTGGTCGGGTGTAATGGCTCATGCCTGTAATCCCAGCACTCTGGGAGGGAGAGGTGGGTGGATCAGGAGTTTGAGACCAGCCTGGCCAACATGGCGAAACCCCATCTCTACTAAAAATATAAAACTTAGCTGGGCATGGTGGCAACTGCCTGTAGTCCCAGCTACTCGGGAGGCTGAAGCACGAGAATCAGTTGAACCCAGGACGCAGAGGTTGCAGCGAGCCAAGATCGCACCACTGCACTCCAGCCTGGGCAACAGAGCGAGACTCCATCTCAAAAAAAAAAAAAAAAAAAGGGTCCCTAAGGTGCTCTTCTCAGTGTCAAAGTATATGTGAAACTCTGCCTTGTACTGATATTTAGAAATGGTAAGAACATTTTACTTTTTATGTAAGATTGTTAAAAATTTCTGCTGAAAGTAGATAAATTGTAAAAATAAAAAAAATCTGACTTCGTTCTTTGGAGATCGAAGACTGAGCTTTAGGTAGAGAATTTCAGAGGGTTTACTGCACACGCTTTGAAATTCTTGACAAAGTTAAAGGTTTGCATTTTACATGGGAAACAAATCTATGTGAGAGAAGGCAAGAAAATCCTCCTCTCTTCACACTGAATGACAGGAAAAGATGTCACTTAAGAAAGTAAACAGAGCAGGGCCAAATTTAATCTAACTTTACACCCTCCCTGGATCTGATTAGCTGGCAAACATGCTCCAAGTTCTTTGTTTACAACCACTTGCAGGTCGTAAGTATCAGTACCCTCCATTTCTTTTGTTAACAAAAAGGAAGGGATTTGCAGTGTAGTTCCTAAGCAAACAAAAGCATGCTCAAGGCCAGGTGTGGTGGCTCACTCCTGTAATCCCAGCACTTTGGGAAGCCGAGGCAGGCAGATCACCTGAGGTCAGGAGTTCAAGACCAGCCTGGCCAACGTGGTGAAATCCCATCTCTACTAAAAAAATACAAAAATTAGCTGGGCACAGTGGCAGGCGCCTGTAATCCCAGCTACTCAGGAGGCTGAGGCAGGAGAATCTCTTGAACCCAGGAGGCAGAGGTTGCAGTGATCCGAGATTGCGCCACTGCACTCCAGCCTGGTGACAAAGTGATACTCCGTCTCAAAAAAAACACACAAAACAAAAAACAAAAAAAAAAACATCCTCAAGTCCAAGTGCTTTCTTCCTTTAATGGGATGCTCATATTTTTGGTTTTATACATTTCTCCAAGAAAAGGGTCTGTTTCCATTCCAAAGATCTCCATACATCTTCCAAATCAAAGAATGTTAGAATGAACCCCAGAGATTTGTAATCTCTTTTTAGGCCCTTTTTCTACAATCCATCCCTCCAAAATTCAAACACAGATACTGACATTTTCTCTTAGTCACATAAGGCACAAATGTATACACCTTAGAGCTCCACATTATATGTTTGTATACAATTGCCAACTGATCTGAACTCGAGTGGCCAACATCAACTTTTACCCATATATACCTGCCGAGACTTCATTCTCACACTTTCAGAAATGCATGAAGTTCAGCAGCTGTAGTTAGCACGGTGACAGAAGAACATAACAATGAGCTGTGGGTTTTTATGAACGCTACCTAACATTAACTCACTGGAGGAAGAAATATTATCTATGTAATTTTTTCCAAACCATATCACTGCAACTTACCTATAACTATTAAGTCATTCATATATTTAACCTCCCTATAGCTAATTTTTAGCATAGGCTTTTAAAAATCTTTAACCACTTACCACTGATCTTTTACACTCAAAAAATGCGTACTTCAAAGAGTTGCAGTATCCTTCCTTCAAACACTGCCGAGGTGATTTTCCTTCCTATGACAGACACATAAAACAATATAAACACCTTGGAAATTTTCTCACAAAGTACAAAATAATTGTCCTTCTGAAAATAGTCCTTTTTAAAAGTGTTAAAAGAGGAAAATAGAAAGTTATGTAGGAAATAGTTCTTAATTCATTTGGGCTATTGGTGCCTAAAGAATGAAAAAAAAATTGTAAAGTAACTTGGGAACTTTAAGGACACTGTTGAATTCTTGAAAACACTGGTTTCTATCGGATACTTTTCCTTAAACTGTTTATATAAAAATCTAGAAAGGGATATCTTCATTTCCTTATGGGTGAAATGTGTGAACTGGGTACCCTAAAATCAGAATATTTTTAGTGTTGGCACGAAACACTTCACAAAGATATTAACAAGGCAGGCTGGAATACTACTTAAATAGAAACATGTGGCCCATTCATGCACCAGGAAAAATGTAACCCAAAGCTCATCTGCTCTGCATAATCAGGGATTTTCCCTCAAGCAGATTTTGACTCTACAGCCGCATCACTGCAGCCACTCCCCAGAACCTTTATGTTGCAAGTGCCAGGCACGCTCTGCTAGTTTTTCCTATGAAAAGCTACAGGGTACTATGTCTGTGGTATTCCTGTTCCCCAGGAATCTTGGCCACCTTCCAGTCTGTATGTGTGCCTGGGTCCTAGATATCAAATGTCATCTACCTCAGTGACTCTCAAAAGTGGATAAGAGTAGCAGGTTTCCTTCCTCTCCAAACTCTGCAATTCTGCTGGTGGGATGTGCTGCCCACATGAACGACGTGGAGGCAGACAAAAGAAGACTAACCATATAAAAGGTTATAACTATAGTTTATAAGCTGATGCCTCTTCAAATTGTATCTAAGATGCTACCTTTTTCAAAAGCTTTCAACCTATATTGTCAACTGCCTGGGGTAAAGATCCATCTGGATACACTAAAGCTAAGAGACAGGCATTCGTTATCCACTCCACCCCAAATAACAGACTGCTAGCTGTCTGCTCTTCCTTTTTATCCAGCATATGGCTGGGTGAGATCTCCTAGACACCCTTGCATCTAGCTGTGGTCCTGTGACTTAAGTTCTAGCCACTGGAATGTGTGGGAAACAGGTGTAGAACTTCTGGGTTGGTCCTTAAAGAGGCTTGCCCCTTTCCTCACTTCACTCCATAAGGTTGCCGGGCCTGATGATGTGGAAGCAAACCAGTCTTGGACCATGAATATGAGAGTAACACCCTACTTGCTATATTTTCCTATTTTCACAGCACAGAGTCACAAGATCAACAGTGTCTGTGTTCATGGAAGATTGAGGGAAATGACCAGGCCCTGATTATAGGCACAAGGACAAAAGAGAAAGTTCTCTATCTTGTTTAAGCCACTATTATTCTGGGTCTCTGTAACATGCACTTGAATCTATATTCTAACTAATACACTCCCAAGCTTTTTTGCCTTCTGAGGTCAAGATCAGTCAGTGCTCTCAAACATGGCTGTGCCCAAGAACCAACCTAGGAAAGAAACTTTTAACTTATTGGGGGTAGGGTGAGGGCAGCAGTGGAATCTGTACTTTTAAAAAGCCACACCACTTCTAGGTGATTCTGATGAAGAGTCAGTGGATCTGGAAGCTGTTAGTGGAGACAAAGAAGATACCCTATGATGAGTGAAGTTCCTCTGGCAGAGTTTCATTGTCCTGATCATCCAGGAGTCATTAAATCCTAAGAAGTCTCTTCAAGAGATGCCTTTTGAATCTGCTTTTTCCCTGCTTTCCTCCAGCCCCACTGGAATTTACATCCTTACCATTACCCTGAGTTTCTCTGAGGCCCTCTAACTCCTTGACAATCTCCCAAAGCAGCACCTAGAACTAAATACATGTTTATGTTGAATTCCTCCCTAGAGCGAGGTGCTGCAGGTTTCAGGTGGGTTAAAGACTGGCAAGAAGAGACTACAGCACCAACCTGCCATAGGATCAGATTAACCTTTTTATTCAAGAACTTAAGAAATCAAAAATTTCCATCATAATTAAGGTTGCCACACAGAGCAAGCACAGACCTCAGCAGAGCCTTCCTTGGTCTTTCAGAGTCCCCAGTGAGGAGCAGTGGGCAGTAGCTGCCAACAGATTGTAGGAGATTGTTCTGGACCTGCAAACCTCCTCACTATTGCCCTTTTACAATCCAGCTGAAGTCAGCATTCAGAATGAATTTAACACAAACTGTATACGAACTTCCATCTAAAGAACTGCTTATAAGCATCACGTTTTCTGGCTGACCAAACTGAGCATTGGTAAGGCCACATATTCAATGGCGGGAAAAGCAAAGTCTGTACCAGCTGTCCCAACCATAATCTCTGCCTACAGCATTCTAGCCAAACAGCTCCGCTTTCTATACTGGAGAGACCATGTTCCATTCATCAGTATTTGTTCCCTGAACTGGAGCCTGGCACTCCATACATGTTTGCTGTATCAACCGCTGCAGAAAGCCAGCTTGGAATTCTCTGTGCTGCTGCTATTGTCCTCCACTTGGAGTTTCTTTCCTCAGTCCTACTCAGTGTACTTTCTTCCCTTGACTACTCATCAACATGGCCTTCCGATGCTGAACGTCTGGATAAAATCCAGTCTCCTCACTCTGACACACATACAGGCCTTCACACCTGGCTGCAACCTTCCCCTCAGGCCTTCTGTCGCATTCCCCTATGGCAGGACACTAGCTCCTCTGCGCCCTCCCACATCTCCCTGCCTCTGCACTTGCTGTTCTTTCAGATTTTCCCCACAACCACAACAGTTCCCACTCCTTTACTTGATAAACTACTACTCAACTTTTAAGACTCAGCTCAAATGTCATCTCAGAAGATTCCAAATTCTGAAGCAAAATCAGACGCTCTCCCTTGGGCTAATGCATTTTTCTCCTCAAGATCTAGTCATTAAACACATGTTTAATAAATGCTTACAGTCTTATGGCAGGAATTTAGACCCTTAGATGTCTATTTCTCCCATGACACCAAGCTTACATGGGTAGTGACTGTTACTGATTCATCTTCGTTATCACCAGTGTCAGGTACCATGCCTGCCACTTAAGAGGCATTTACCAGGAGCTGGCTGAACGGCAGCACCAGTGAGTAAGGGGCAGAGGGGACACAGCCCTGGACAGGGGAGCCTGAAAACAACGGTACTTCAGTTTCCTCATTTATATAAGGAAGTTGGGCGAGATAATCTCTTAAATTTATAATAACTCAAGTTTTACTAGACATTGGGAGGCGAGAATGGCTGACTGCTAAAATCAGTGAACCAAACAAATCGTGACTCGGTAGAAACACTGATACAGTCTTACAGTGGATGTCCATTTGGGGGTAATCTTTTCTCTGAAATAACAGCAACTTTCTGAAACTACATCCCCCAATGCAAAGACAATTGCACACAACTGAATGCCCTCTCGTCGGGCCTCTGCAATTGGAAAAGGCACTTGTGCTTTACTTGAGCTCTAATCCAGAACTCAGGTCCACTGTGAACCTCACTACATGTTTCAGTGCATTCCAAGAGGGTGCTGAGGAGACCCGTGTCTGTAGCCGGGGAGTGAAGGAAGAGTGTAGGGGAAGCAAGATACGAAATCGTGAAAATATGGAGTTGCCTTATTTTTACAACTTAACATCCAAGAATGCAGAGAACTGTAACTCAGAAACAAATTCACATCAACACAAGTCAAACTGAGCACACATTGTCACAACTGAACAGGCAGGAGACACTACTGGCCAGGGCAGTGTACCAGGTTTACGCAACTCTCTGGAATCATTAATTCTACAGATTATCATTTCTAGGCAGGCAAGAAACCTGGCTTATTCTCCTTTATGTCTCCAGAGCCTAGTAGAGTTCTAGCATTCAATAAACGCTTCGTGAACTGAAATGGGTTAACCTTTACAAAAACCCGACAGGGTGCGTTTATCGTTATCTCCGATTTAACCCCACAGGGAACTGGGGCTCCGACAGCTCAGTGGATCTGCGCACGTTCGGTGAGCCCGAGCTGTGACCTACGCCCGGGATGGTTAACTCCAACCGCCGCCGCGGGCGACCCGCTGCCCTCCGCCGAGCCAGGCCTGCCTGGGACAGGGGTCGTCACCACCGGGAGCGCCCGGCCGCGCTACCTGGACCACACAGTCCGACTGCAGCAGACACGCGCCCAGGTCCTCCTTCAGGCCCGCGCACGCGCCGCCCTGCGGCTTGTCCTCATAATACTTAGGCATGACGGCGCTTCCCCTCCGCTGCGGACTCGACTTTCTCCCACCGCAACACTTGCAACCGGGTCGGGAGCGAGCGAGGCCCCAGTCTCAGGGGACCGGAAGCCAGCGGCAACAACTTCCGGCGGGCCGCGGCGGTAGGGCCGAGGACTACGGGGGCCGAGAGGTGGCGCGTCCGCGGCGGAAGTCGGTGCCCGTGACGCGGCGCGCCCCAAGGGCCGGCTGCGTTGCGGGAAGGGAAGCCCGCCCGGTGGCGGCTGGGCTCGGCTGCTGGGAGGAGGTGGTGGGCTGGTTCGGACGTGGGTCGAGGCTGTAGCAGGACTCCAGGTGAGGCCTGAGGACCACTCTGCCCTCCCGCGGCCCGGGCTCGCGCCGGGGGCCATTTAATCCCGACAGCTTGCGGCCTGACGTCGCTGCGGCCTGGCAGTGACCATGTCGGCGTCCGGCCCCTCGGCCGGCGATAGAGTTGCGGCTAAAATGAAAGGACGCCCAGTTACATTTGCATCGTAGATAAAGAAAGAGCATTTAGTATAAGCATGCCCGAAATGTTGCGTGGGATGTAGGCATACTAAAACCTTATTCGTGGCCTGTCTGAAATCCAAATGGAGCTGGGTATTCTGTGTTGTTATTTGCTAAATCTGGCAGCCGTACCCGCGGCCCCGGGCAGGGAGGGAGCAGCTGGGCTCGGCCAGACCCTGCTGGCGTCTGGGGGGCCTGCGAAGTGGAGGGGAGACGGGCAGCCGGGCAGTGGCCGGCGCTCCCCGGAGCTCGGACCGGTTGGACTGGACTCCGACGCTACCGCTCCCTCTGCTGAACTATTCCGGATGTAAAACACTAGGGATCGGAGTTTTTCTTGGTTTTTTAATCTCACTCTAGTGACCGAGAAGCTTGCTGGCAGTGCGCTGATGGATCTGTGGGAATAGGCCATTTATTTGACCTCTTCAGTAACACTGTTCTAACCGGCTGAAACTGCTTTCTTAGGCATTTTCTTAAAAGCTTGGTGGTTAAGAGCACGGAATTTCGAGTCAGATTTCCAATCTTGGCTCTATCACTATCCTCGGAGTCATGGGGCAGTCACATCATCCCTGTCTCTGTAATGGTAGCTGCCCCTGGATAAGTGTTATTAGGTGATTCAGAAGGGTGGGCTGTTGCCCTTGCCTGAGGTTGCAGTCTGCGGTTCCCAAGCCCCAAGACCCGCCTCAGAACTAACTGCATTTGCTTTTGACTCCTGGCCTTTCTCTAGGGTTGGGAAGAACATGGAAAGTGACCTCCCTGCCAAATAACTCAGAAGAAGAGTGTCGGTAGCCAAAAGTTTCTTCAGAATACGTGTAAAAGAAATGTTTTTCTTCCATCTAGGAAGATGTTACCGAGTACTTCAGTGAATTCCTTAGTGCAGGGGAACGGAGTCTTGAATTCCAGGGATGCGGCAAGACACACAGCCGGAGCGAAACGCTACAAATATCTGAGAAGGCTTTTCCGCTTTCGGCAAATGGACTTTGAATTTGCTGCCTGGCAGATGCTCTACCTGTTCACATCCCCACAGAGAGTTTACAGAAATTTTCATTATCGAAAACAGACGAAGGACCAGTGGGCCAGAGATGACCCTGCTTTCTTGGTCCTGTTAAGTATCTGGCTCTGTGGTAAGTGTGTTTATCTGAGATAGAATTGAACGCTGAGTGTTTCTGATTAGATTTTTTGTTATAAATGTGTTGTGGGTCAGAATCTGGAAATATTGGAAACTATTTCTCCTTTTTACTGAAGCCTCAAAAAATCTCACAGGAAAGAAAGTTGTAGTCTTGGTTCTACAGGTCCCAAGCAGATGCCAGAGTAAACTGTTACCCTAGGACATTGAAAAGCAGGGGACAAGATTCACTCCATATCTTTTTAAGTACTTGAATCGGTACCCAAATGTCAGCTGACTGTGAATAGGAATATGAAACTGGAAATTGCATTTCACAGGCAAATCCACAGTGAGAATTGTAAAGGTTTTGATGGGAACCTGAGAAACTGAAGTTCTCCAATTCCATAATGCAAGGGTCTCATTTACCTGTAGGGTGTTGAAGTGGGTAAGATATTGAAGTTTATAGGGTGTTTTGCACCTTAACTGGACTTAAACTATGTTAGTGCCTTCTCTACACTGGCGTTCTAAATACTGAGGCCACCGTGGTGAATCAGCCTGGCAAGGGCCCACCTCAGGAAACTTCAACTCTCTCAGTGGCCACGCTGTGTCCCAAGGTAGTGTTCACACATCTTGGGAGTTTTGTTTAAAGACCTGTCTCTCCCACTAGCCTGGGCATCTGGAGGGCAAGGGATGTGTCCTGTATTTCCAGAACCTAGCAGAGTCCCTAAATGAATCTTGTGAATCTTTCTTTCAGTGTCCACTATAGGATTTGGCTTTGTGCTGGACATGGGATTCTTTGAGACAATAAAGCTTCTCCTTTGGGTTGTACTCATAGATTGTGTAGGCGTTGGTCTTCTGATAGCAACTTTAATGTGGTAAGTACCATAACTTTGGTTTTTCAGATACTGCTGTAGCATCTCCATTTGTTTGCTTCAGAGGTACAATAGCAGCAGATGGAAATTGAAACCCAGGTAGAGTTACTAAATGATCAATTTTGACTGCCAAGATTATTACAATTTTCCCTCCTGTGTTGCCACCTATATCAGAAAATACTATAAAGGCTGGTTTATAATATTGTCAAATGTAGCAAATAATTGAAATAATTATGTTTTGAACCCAAAATATCTGAGATCGGTCTCAATTTAGAAAGTTTAGTTTGCCAAAGTTAAGGACATGCCTGTGACACAGCCTTAGGAGGTCCTGATGACATGTGCCCAAGGTGGTCGGGGCACAGCTTGCTCTTATACATTTTAGGGAGACTTGAGACATCAGTCAATATGTGTAAAATGTACATTGTTTTAATCCAGAAGGTGGGGAAAGGCAGGTTATAGTTAGATAAGAGACAAATGGTTGCATTCTTTTGAGTCTTTGATCTGCCTTTCACTGAATACACAATTTACTTGTGAGAGGCAGGTACAGGAATAGTCATTTATGCCTTAATCTGGCTCAGTGAGTCTGCATTTTTACATAAACAATGGGGCAGAGGAAGCAATCAGATAAACACTTGTCTCAGGTGAGTAGAAGGAGGACTTTCTGTCCCACACCTGTAAAGATAAGCTATCTTAGGAATAAAATAGGAGGCAAGTTTGCCTGACACAGTTACCAGCTTGACTTTTCCCTTTGGCTTAGTGATTTTGGGGTCCCGAGATTTATTTTCTGCATACTAACAAAATGCCTGGTTTTGCAAAAATATTACAGATTTAGCCAGTTCTGCTTAAGTTGTCTGGATGATAGCATGGTTTTCCACATTTGTCAATAGAGACCACTTCTTGATATTCATTGTGTTTAAATCCATTTAGATCTAAAGGGTTATTTTGTGGAGTCTTACTTTGAATCTTTGCATTAAATGAAGTATACTTGAAAAAGAAGGATTTTTTTTTTTAAACTTCTCATGCCTTCCTACTGAGAATAAAATTCTCTCTCTTTCTCTCATACACACACACCCTCCCCCCCGCCACCGCCACACACACACAGGCTTTATCAGAAGGGTTCTCAGTCTGACTTTGGTTGATTTAGCAACAGCAGTGTACTGAGGATAAATCTGGTGTTTGGTAAAGTCCTCCTGTGTGGTTGGCATGCTGGATGAAGGGCAGAGGATGTGGCTAGCGATCTCAGTAGAGGACCAGTGGTTGGGTAGACATGGTGGTCATTGTGGAGAACATTTTAGTTGTAGAGAGACCTGGGTTCAAATGCCAACTTAGTTATCTGTGAAACTCTTAGTCCCAGTCTCTTCTTTTACAAAATTTAGTTAATTACCTATTCTGTCCAATTTTTGAGATAATTATGTTATGAAAATTACCTGACACAGTTAAGTGTTCAATATTTGGTAGTTACTAATATTTTAAGCAAAACTCTGCAACTATAACTTCTGATACCAGCCTTTTTTTTTTTTTCTTTGAGACGAAGTCCCACTCTGTCACCCAGGCTGGAGTGCAATGGTGCGATCTCAGCTCGCTGCAACCTCCGCCTCCCGGGTTCAAGCGAATCTCCTGCCTCAGCCTTCTGAGTAGCTGGGATTACTGGCACACACCACCACACTTGGCTAATTTTCATACTTTTAGTAGAGACAGGGTTTTGCCATTTGGCCAGGCTGGTCTCAAACTCCTGACCTCAGGTGATCCTCCCGCCTCAGCCTCCCAAAGTGCTGGGATTACAGGCGTGAGCCACCGCGCCCAGCCAATACCACCCTTTTACAGGCATAGTTCAGATATGCTAGTTCCATTCCAGACTACTGCAGTAAAGCAAATATCACAATAAACTGAGTCACACAGATGTGTTGGTTCCCAGTGCATATTAAAATCATATTTACACTGTACTGTCTTTTAAGTGTACAATAGCACTATGGCTCTAAAAAACAATGTACAGACTAATTTAAAATGCTTTATTGCTTAAAAATGCTGACACAGAGACATGAAGTGAGCATATGCTGCTGGAAAAATGGCACAGGCAGACTTGCTGGACACAGTTGCCACAAACCTTCAATACGTAAAAATTAAAAAACTACAGTTTCTGTGAAGCGCAGTACAGTGCAGTGTGGTAAAATGACATATGCCTGTATTTTCCTTTGTAACTTCTGACTAGTACAGCAGAGCTTTTGTATGTGCTAGTTAGCCAATAAATGCTGTCCACTGTTAATATAAAATTCTAAAATCTGGCCTAGAATTAATACTAATGTAAGTCATGTATTCATTACCAAGAAATTCATGAAAAACAAGTGGTGTGTTTTAAAATTTCAATAAATAAGACTTTCAAAGGAATAGTTTCATTCATAACAAGCATTCTGCCCTGAATGCAGTAATTCTGGAGGCCACTGTCTTAGTCTGTTCTCAATGCTGCTATAAAGAAATATCTGAGACTGGGTAATTTATAAAGGAAAAAGGTTTAATTGACTCACAGTTCTGCATTGCTAGGGAGGCCTCAGGAAACTTATAATCATGGCAGAAGGCAAAGGAGAAGCAGGCACCTTCCTCACAGGGTGGCGGGATGGAGTGAGTACAAGTGGGGGAAATGCCAAATGCTTATAAAACCATCAGATCTTGTGAGACTCACTGACTATCACGAGAACAGCATGGGGGAAATTACGTCCATCTGGCCCCACCCTTGACACGTGGGGATTCTGGGGATTGCTGTTCAAGATGAGATTTTGGGGACACAGCCAAACAATATCAGGCACAGAAGGGGACCAAATCAGCCTGGAGTTTAGCACATTTCATGTGAGTCTGTATCATAGTTTGAATTAAATAGAAAGGGATTCAGTGTATTTTTGAGAACCTATGTTGTGTGAGGAACTAGAAAGAGAAATGACTACATGTAATGATGACCATCACAGAGGAGCTACAGAAGCCAGCATAAGGTGGTGGTTTGTGGAGATGGGGAATAGTTGACTCCTGATGCTGGGAATTGCAAGTGCAATGGCATAGAGGTGTGAACAGCACACTAGGTCTGGGAGCATAGGGTGACACCGAGTCACTGGGGAAGAGATGTGACTAGAGAAATTGGCCTTCATGCCATTCAGGAAAAAAATTGGACTTTATCTCATAGACTGCATGTGTGGGTTGGGGGCAGAAGGAGGTGGGGAGCTTTGAGGCTTTAAAGTAAGGAAATAATGTCAAACTCACACTATGTTTTCCATGGCAGTGGAGGAGGCAAAAGTTGGAGTAGTGAGTGGGCAAGGCTGGATACACTTGCAGAGGTCTGCGTAGGAGTAGAGGAGGCCCAGATAGTATGGTGGTGATAGGAATAGAGAGGAGAGATGGATTCGAGAGCTTCCTGAGATAACAAGGTATGAGGGGGGATCAGGAAGAGGGAGTGGGTGGGAGGCTCCTTTGGGATGACCTGTAAGATTTTGGCTTAGATGACTGAGGAAGCAGCAGATGCAGATGAAGCAGCCCTTGCTGGCCTGTTGAGTTCAGGGAGCTTCCTGAAGAGTGAAAAGAAGGTCAGTAGACACTGAGGTTGATGACTCTAGACCTAGAGGCAAGAGTCTGGGCCATGATGAGCCTCTGACTGGCGTTAATATGGAGCTGGGAGGTGAAAACCACAGTGCCTTGGAGTGCTCTCGGAAGGCACATCTGTCTTCCAGAGGAAAGACTCTCACTGAGGCCAGAAGCTTGAAAAGCGCCCATTTGGGATAAGCAGGAGAATAGGGGCAGCAGAGAACGTCTACAGAAAGGGCGCTCTTGGGGAGCGAGCTACATACTGATTCCATAAAATTTGAATGGCACACATTCTTGGCTAAAAAGGAAACTGTCTTGGTAAGCTCTAGTTTGTTCAGTATTGTTTTGGCATTTTCAGATAACGAAATGCAGGGACTGTTAACATTAGTATTGTACCTCTGTTTATTTTCCATTTTTATCCCCAGTGATGGAATAGCGTATTCTTAATTGTACCCTTGAGATGAAATGAAATAATACATTAAAAAATACATTGAATTTCCAATATATGTTTATAATACAAGTTTTGTTCTTTGAAGATCTTTTCTGTTACTTGGATATTTTACTTTTTATTCATCATTGAACTGAAAAACCAGTAGGCCATGTTGTAGAACAGTGACATACACTTGAATAATTGTTCTTATGGCTGGATGCGTCACTCTTCCTAACTGCTTCTTACTATTTCATCCTCCTTTTAATAGGGGGTTGACCCAGGTCTTGGGCCTTGGGCCTGTTCATTATCCACATTCATTTTTTTGGTGACATCATTCAGGCCCGTGGCTTTAAATATTAATATCATCTACACACTGATGAGTTTATATTTCCAGTTTGGACTTGTCTTCTAAACTCTAGACATTGTATACAACTTCTTACTCCATACTAGTTGGCATCTTCAACATAACAGGTCCAAATTCAAACTTCCGCACACTCCTTCCCACCTCAAAACCACTCTTCCCACAGCCAGCCCCACCTCAATTAAAGGCAGCTCCATCTTCCATTTGTTCAAGGCAGAAATCTCTCAGTCATCCTTGAGTATTTTTTTCTCATACTCCAATCCAATAATGTCAGGAGCTCTACCTTCAGAGTATCGTGTGTGCCACATCTTAGCACCTCCACTGCCACCAGCCCCTCTGCTCATCTCTTCCTTGCAGTAGCCTTCTAACTGGTCTCTGCTGCCAGTCTTGTCTCTGGAGTCTGTTCTCAGATCCGCCACCAGGGAGGCTCTGTCAAGGCATTTAAGTCAAATACTTTTCTCAGAACTCCACAGTGGCTTCTCACGTCACCAGGAATAAAAGCCAAAGATTGTAAAACGGCCACAGGCTTCGTAAGACATGGAGCCTGTGTGACTTGATGTTGGCCCCAACCCTGTTTCTTTTCTGACTTCATTTCTTGCTCCTTTTCTTTCAGACACTGGTCTTTTCACCATTCCTCAGGCCTGCCAGGCACCATCACTATCCTTGGGTCTTTACCCAAATGTTACTTTATGACCCTCATATGTACAATTGCATCTCAAGTTTGTATTCTCCACATTTCTCTGCTGCTTTCTCTCTTTCCATAATACCATCTGACATAGGTGTATCATTGTCAGCCTTCCTTCCTAGATGGAAGGCAGGGATTTTTGTCTGTTTTGTTTACTGGTATATCTCCAGAATTTAGAATGTCTGCCGCATAGAAAGTCGTCAGTAAACATTTACAGAATTCATTTTATTATGAAAGAAATTTTAATTTTGCTCTTAGGTTCATCTCTAACAAGTATTTAGTGAAACGACAGAGCAGAGACTATGATGTGGAATGGGGCTATGCTTTTGATGTGCATCTCAATGCTTTTTATCCACTCCTGGTCATTTTGCATTTTATCCAGCTTTTTTTCATCAACCGTAAGTAGCAGTTAATTAGAATATTATCCAAGTCTTCATTGCATGCATTGGTAAAGGGACTCATGGTCTGCGTCTCTTCTGGCAGATGTTATCCTGACAGACACATTTATTGGATATTTAGTTGGAAATACCTTATGGTTGGTTGCAGTTGGCTATTATATCTATGTAACTTTCCTGGGATACAGTGGTAAGTAATTTTTTAAAATGTTTTTGGTTGAGAACATAGCAAGAGGGGGAAAGTTGTAACAGTAGTACAAACAGCTTGCTTTTATGGAACACTTACAGGCACTATCCTAAGTATTTTATGTGCATTATCTCATTTAATCTTCATGACAATTACACAGGTTTGTTTCCGTTTTCAAATGAGGAAACTGAGGCAGAGAGATTAAGCAACTTACCCATGGTCATGCAGCTAGAAAATGGCCTAGCTGGTATATAACAGATTTTATACTTTCAAGGAACCATGTTAAACCATACCGGTTATCTCCAGATGACTTGCAGGAATCCAAGACCATTCACTCCTCTTCTCCCATGCTTTCAGGTTGTGGGTTACCAGCAGGAGGGTAGAGCGAAGAAAGGTGGGGCCCAGCATCTTGTTACATAGGTCTATGAACTGAAGTTCTCTAAAGCCTTTTGAATCATACTTTTTGCCCCATTCTTAGTTGTTTTCATGATTACCGTATGGTTCTGTAGACGATCACAGAAGATCGGGCCCAACATTTATTGTCCTCAGGACATGTTTGCAGATTTACTGTTAAATCCTGTTGTCAGTTCATTCTTCTTAATATGAATGAGGAACATATATTATTTTTCATTTATGTTAAGAAATGATCCCATTAAATAAAGCCAAATAAAATCTAGAGACTGCGCTGTACGTTTCTTACCCCTTCCTTTCCTGTTACTGTAGATGATTAGGGCCTAACTGTAAATATAGATGGCTCTGACTATGCCTGGCTCCAGAGTTGTTCCCACCCCGGTTCTCTCCCCCCTCGGCTGGTTTGTCAGGGAACACTTAACCCCTTCATTGTAATGCCTTGTTTGGGGAGTGCTTTCTCTAGTCCAGGGGAGATGTTTGTGTCATTTCTAACGAATTTTGAAAGTGTTTTGTGATGAGAACACTGCAGCACTGTGGTTTCTCTAAGTGGTTATTTGAACACTCCTGGTAACTCCCTATACCACTTAGAATAGTTGGAGTACAGCTCAGTTTGTTTAAGAACTTCCTATATGAGAAATACTTAGGTTGGGATGCATGGGGTAGGGTCCCGCTAACTGAGCAGTGAGCAAGAAACATCAATATTTGGAGCCAGACTTTTATATAAGAGTTTCAGTTCTTTTCTGAAGCCTGGGCTACTAGTTGAGCTCACACCCTCTTAAAGTGGGGGTATAATGCTTTACACTGGAAAAATCTCAAATAGCTAAAAGATGTTTTCCTATAACGCCATCCATCTCTGTACTTTAAGTTGGACTCCTAGAGGTTTCTGAGGCAGTCACAAGTTTAAATTCACCACTGTTTTCATGAATATTTGTGACATTTCTCCCTCATTGTTAACCTCTCTTGGTCCAGTGTATGATGTCCCACTCAGCCTCTGTGCTGAAATAATTCCTCTCCTAGGTTTCTTCCCAGCCCTAGACAAGGAGGAAACAGCACAGAGGGGTTGGGAAGAGTAGTCTAGTTCTGGGCATAAATAGCATCATCTTACTGATTCAAAAGATGCATTCCCTTCCACCCCACATGTTGAAGTAAGCTGTCTTTCAAAATGTTCATTTATTAGTCATTTATTTATTTGTTTTTTTAAAAAAATCAGTTTGGATTCCTTTCTTTTCCAGCATTGCCATTTTTGAAAAATACAGTAATTCTTCTGTATCCATTTGCACCTCTGATTCTGCTCTACGGGCTGTCCCTGGCACTGGGATGGAACTTCACCCATACTCTCTGTTCTTTCTATAAGTACAGAGTGAAATAAAAAGTGAGAAGATTCAATCGTAACTGTGTCAACAGTATTGTGAAGTGATCATTTCTTGTAAAACTTGTAAATAAACTATCATCATCTTTGTAGATATCTTAAAGGTGTAAAGTTTGCAAATTTGAAGAAATATATATTAACACTGTGGTCAGGTACATTCCTTAAAACTAATTAAATGTACATTTCTATAATAAATATTTTTTAAACTAAAGCATGTGTGTTCCCTCTAATATTTGCAAATGTAAGAGCTACATGTAAAATGCTAATGGCATGGGGAAAACATAAACGTAAAACAATATGAATTATTTTTGAAAGAGTATCATCTAGTTGGAGAACAAGGGAATAATCATACAGCCCCATCGCTCTCCTATTGACAAAGATGCATAATCTCCATTTCTAATGAGCTGTATTTTAAATACTTACTTACTTACATAAGCCACAAGATCCCTTCTAACCTTTGGAATCCTCTATAAACCTGTAGTGTCAGTCAAACGGGAGTCACTGTACTTCAGGCCCTAAGCATCATTAGCAGCATTTTCTACATTAAAAACTTACTTATAGCCCCTAAATATTTTAGATCAAAGAGGCCCAGGTAGCTACTCTTATTTTAGGAACTGTATAGTACATATAATAAAGTGAACATCAGCATAATATTGGTCATCACTGTCTTAACAGTAGGGCTTTTTTTTTCCCCTTTCTTTAAAGACTTTACAAAACCCAATAAAGGATC
The DNA here is from genome assembly GCF_028858775.2 of Pan troglodytes. Lineage (NCBI taxonomy): Eukaryota > Metazoa > Chordata > Mammalia > Primates > Hominidae > Pan > Pan troglodytes. Next base: position 24,534,730 of record NC_072410.2, on the reverse strand, counting down.
CACTCCTTTTTCTAACTGAAAATGGATAACTAGTATTGTCTCAGTGTTAAAATTAATAATAAAATACTACTCATTAAGTTTCACCTATTTTTATTAGAAGGAATCTTGAATTCAACATGGCTTTTTAAACTTCTTTATTTCAAATACACATGAACGGTCGTGGCACAGAGAAACAGTGATGAAGGCACGATCAACAGGACCAGTTACTAGGTTTTCAATTATAGCAGCAAATCTGAAAATAAATAATCTTCCTTTAAAAATCCAACAAGTACCTAAAATATTACTACAGATAGGAATCATTCAGCCAATGAAGACATTTTAAGGAAAATATATACAATACATTTAAGAAAAAAAAAAATCTGGTACAACCTGGCAAGGAGATTCCTCAGGCAGCTTCTCTAAGGGATGCTTCCAGAAACATCCCCTAATGCAGACAACCTTTCCAAAGTGTTCTGAATGGGACACTTCAGTTTTTCCATTCCATAAATGAAACACAATTGTTACACTTTGCTGATTTCTAAATCTTCTTAGAAAACATTACTGCCTACACTGAAATGAAAAGTATCAAATCTACTGGCAGTGCATCTTACAGTACTGTCGATAGCAGCCATTTTTAAGGCTCAGAGAATATGTCTTCAAAAGATATTTTCACCAAATTTGAGCAAACACTGAGCATTTCAAATAAATAATGGAATGCTAATCAAGCAAAAGTACCGAACCCTTGGTTCCAGGACAGTTTGCTAATTACTAATACAATGAAACAACTAGGAGCAAGTGACACATAAAATAGCCTCCCTAAAGTCCAAGAGTATTAAAATATTCCCCACAACAATCAATCTTCATTTCAGAACAATTTTAGCACCACTTTTTTTTTTTCCCACAATTTTGACTGCAACATTAACAGTGGGAATGATACTTCGCGCAAAGTGCTTTCCCATCAATGCTCAGTTTACTTTCTTGAATGAGGTCTTCTAAATTCTCAGCTCAGATGCGCTCTGGAGTGCCAGCTTGCTCCTTCCTGTTTGTTCCTTTGAAAATGATCTAGTTAGTGCCCAAACCGGGTGAAGGAGTGTTTCAGGTAAGAAGAGGAGTTGATATATAGGTGTTGATACAGATATGTATAACAAAATCCTCAGTTTGGTTGGGTCTTTAAAAAATACCTTTTTAGCATTGTATGATCACATGCATTAAAGAAAGTAAGCATACTAGTTATCATAGCATATAAGATTCATAATTTAAAATGCACAACTACCAAAGTCAAACAAAATTTTACACACTATAAATACTGCAACATAACTTGGAAAAGTTCCTTTTCTATAAAGGGATTGGACTGGATAAAGTTCCCTTAAAACACTAAGGTATGGTTATGACTCACATTTCTCATCTTCTGACAGTCTTAACCTCTCATTTTCTCTCTTTTAGTTCTACTTGTCTCGTATCAAGGACATGGCAATACAGTAAAAATAAGCACAAAAATTAATGGACAAACCAAAATAAAACTTCATTAGCTATTAATGGCTTGGAAGCAGAGAGGTATTTGCAAAACATTCTCAAACTACAAACATTTGGCTGGCCCATACAGGATTTGATCTGTGCTAGATGATAAAAAGAGAAACTAAGTTTTGGTTAAAAAAAATTAAATCCCTCAATACACAGATTATCTGATCTCTACAAGGCAAAGGTTATTTTTGCTCTTAATGTATCTAAAACACCACTGTTAATCATTCTTGAATTTACTTCTGACAGGCTCAGAGCAGTCTAAATCAGTATAAAGTAACACCTCTTCTAGAAATAAAAAAGATCCCTTACACACTGTTTCAGTCCTATTCCTATAGTCTCATTCTAGCAGTTCCTTTACAAAACGCTACTCAGTAAGATGCTGCAACTTTGCCAACAAACGTCCAATGAAGACTAATTGAGATCTCTGGCGAGAACATCCCCAACGAGGTCCAGGTACATGATTTGCTACTAAAGACTTTATTCATGCATTTACCAAGAAATATCCAGCATACTACAGGGAATCAAGTATGAAGATTTCCTCTTTACCTCTTTTAAAATACTGTATTCATTTCCTATTCCTACATAACAAATTGCCACAAATTTAGCAGCTTAAAACACCACTGATTTATTATCTCATAGTTCTGTAGGTCAGAAGTCCAAGCAGGCTTAAGTGAGTTCTCGGCTTAGGGTCTCACAAGGCTGGACTCAAAGTGTTGGCCAGGCTGGGTCTTATCTGGAGACTGGAGATGAATGCCTTTCCAAGCCTATGAATGAGCTTATGGGCTGAATTCAGTTCCCGTGGCTGTAGGACTGCAGTTCCCAGCTCCTTTGCTGTTAGCCAAGGCCTCTCTCAGCTCCTCAAAGCCATGTGCATTCCTTCTCATGCAGCCCCCTCTACCTTAAAACAGCAATGGTGCCTGAGGTCCTTCTGCTTTGTCTCTTGACTTCTGCCACCAGCCCGAGAAAACTCTCTGCTTTTAAAGGAGTCACAAGATTTGATTAGCCACCCCCAGACAGTCTTCCTTTTGCTACATAACATGATATAATCATGGATCAAACAGGTTCCACCCATGCTCAAAGTGGGAGGATATTATACAAGGTCATTGGCGGGGGTGTCAGTAGGGGTCATTCTTAGAAATTTGCCTACCACAAATATACACTGTTATTCACTAGAATAATCTCTCCAAACGTGCTGTTTCCACATAACCAGTCTTTTCTTTGAGGGACAGCACTGTTGGGAGACAACCTCTTTTTCATTATTATGATAGATTTTTTAAAGGCCTTCATAATTTTGCTTATAGTTTTAAAAATAACAACACCTTCTAATTACTGACTAGTGCAACCACTGATTTGAGAAGATACACACTTTGTTCAAAGGTATTCAACCATCTCCAATTGTTGAACAAATACACACATACGTATCTACAGCCTACGTGCTAAATAATCCTTTGCGTTAACTTTTTCCAAAGCTTTTCAATCACACTGTCTGTTCTGACTACACAGTATGGTACAGCGCGTGAAAGGAGAATGCATGAGACGAAGATAAAGAACTTAAGAAATCTTACATTTTAGAATCCTAGAAATGGGTCCTCAGCTTTCTCTTCTCACCCAAAATATTCATCATCATTTGCATTATGTTCTATTCCCATGTCTGCTTTTAACCTCATGAGAATGTATTAATTGTGGTTTCTCAGCTGTTCATAATTAGCACTCTGGACACAGCACTGTTCAACAGAGCTTTCTGCAGTGATGGAAAAGTTCTGCATCCGTGGTGTCAAGTGTGGTGGCCACTAGCTCCACATGGCCACTGAGTACTTGGAATGTCACTAGTGTGTGTGATGGCAGAACCGGGTAAAAAAATGTTTTTATTTAAACAGCCCCCATGTGTCTACTGGCTATATGTGTTTTTAAAACTAGTCCCAACCTTTGACACTTTTTCCATTTACTATTTTGGTAAAATGATTCAGTGCCCTCTCAAGGCAAAGTATTTACCTTCTTCCAGTTCCAGGGACTCTTCCCCTCCCTTAATCTTCTGCCCTCACACTGCTCTTAAGGGCGACCACTACAATTTCCTGCTTGGGGAAAGGATGGCTGCTTCTACTAGTTGAGTGCAGAACTGGGCAGAAAGGAGGGAGTAACTAACAGTGAGAGGCCCTGAGCACCCACCGCAGGAGAGGACAGATGAGCAGTATGAGCTGCAGGCTCGCCTTAGGAACCTGAAATCTGGTCAGAGAGACAGCACACACCATACACACAAACAATCAAAAACTAGACAACCGATTGTGTATGCAAGAGTATGGCAATGACAGCAGGGAGAGGGAGTTAGAGAAAGGGAGCTGGACATGGTGGCACACACCTATAATCCCAGCACTTTGGGAGGCTGAGGCAGGAGGATTGCTTGAGGCCAGAGATCGAGGCTGCAGTGAGCTATGAGAGCACCACTGCACTCCAGCCTGGGCAACAAAGCGAGACCCTGTCTCAAAAATAATACAAAATAATAAAAAGAGAAAGAGGAGGGCAGGCTGGAATAATTGGTCTCACATCCAGATGCTGACTGGCCACCTGCCACGTGCCTGGCACGCACCCTAGGCACGGGTAGATTCATGGGGAGAGAAGCACAAAAAAGTCCTGGAATGATAGGAAAGATTTGGCTAAAAGGAGTCTTGGGAACAAGAATGAGTTTCTTGGGAACAACAGGTGGACCAATGCTGGGAGGGCAAACTGCATGAAAACAGGAAAAAGCTAGCCAGGCAGGCTGTCTTTAAAGAAGTTGTAACAAATCACACCAGGTGCTGCAATAACTTTCTCCTCCCTAGATTTTCAGAGCATGGTCTTTCTTCATGAAACCAGAGTTGGCAACTGAGGAACCAGGGACCCAAGGGTACTCCTAAGCCCACCTGCAGAGATTTTTACTTCTGGTACTCAGTTTTTTTTGCAGTAATTTAGTATACCAAGCTGGTGCCAAAATTTTATGACAAAAGGTTATTCCTGTTTTTGAATGAAATTTGCTCATGGGCACTGGGCCAAAGAAATTTGAGAAGAAAAAAATTCAAGAAAGTGAAAAGTAAATTTAAAACATCCTAATAAAAAAATTTCAACTGGCCTTTAACTGACATAAAAATCATTTTTGGCAACGTGATTGACTTTTCAATCAAGAAAAGTAACTAAAAATTATAACAACAGGGAGTGATGGAAATAATTGTACTGTATCAGTGTTTCCAAATGTTTGCACTTTGTAACACTGCACAGGAAATGATGCTATTTCATGCTGTTGGTTCAGCACATTGGGTAACTAGATGAAGCTCCTCCAGGCTACAGCAGCCAGCTGGAACCTTGCCCCAACGCTAGGCCCCAGCCAGTGGCCACTCTGAAAGCTCAGCAGAATCCATCTCTGCCCGTCTGCAACCAACCTGCAACCCACTTGTGGCACCCCAGTGTGTCCAAGCAGACTGGCTGGGAACTGATGTTGATACTTCATCTTTTTTTTTTTTTTTTTTTTTTTTTTGAGACGGAGTCTAGCTGTGTCGCCCAGGCTGGAGTGCAGTGGTGCGATCTCAGCTCACTGCCAGCTCTGCCTCCTGGGTTCACGCCATTCTCCTGCCTCAGCCTCCCGAGTAGCTGGGACTACAGGTGTCCGCCACCACGCCCGGCTAATTTTTTGTATTTTTAGTAGAGACAGGGTTTCACCATGTTAGCCAGGATGGTCTTGATCTCCTGACCTCGTGATCCGCCCCCCTCGGCCTCCCAAAGTGCTGGGATTACAGGCGTGAGCCACAGCACCTGGTGATAATTCATCATTTTTTAAAAGTACTTTTATAAAGATCACTGATTGCTGAGACCGGTAATAGTCTTTGTTTATAGTAGTAATATCATTTGGAATTGCATGTTTAAGAGTAATAAATACAGTCTCTTGGACACGGGACTCACTTACCAGTTCATACTACAATAAAATCATTTTGGAAAATATACTACTAATAATATATTTCACCAAAAAACAATATTACAATTTTCTTTAAAATTATACCAATTATGACTCATACAATAGCAACACCTAGAAAACATTTTGTCTGACGTCATAAAATGAGTGCAGATATAAAAGAATCAACAGCAGATAATGCACCTAATTCATGGATTAAAGACAAAGATTAAAAAGGAAAGAAGAGTTTGTCATTTTACATATCAGAGGAAATATAATAAGTTAAGTCTACAATAATCTGGGTTGAATGCATCACACTTACACATTGAAAATTTATCAGACTGACTTTCTGTGGCTATACACCATACACAGTATAGTAAAGTAACCCTCAGGAAGGACGTTAGTCTTTAAAATCTTGGCTTTAAGGAATGACAAATGTCTTTGAAAATATTTTGTTCAGTCACTGTGATTATAAAAGTACTTCAGTTAAGAAATCCATCTATAATCAATCTTAAATGGCAGTGCATTTGAAAAATGGCATTGATTTGTAATGTTTGCATTTCCAAAGAAAAATATAGAAAGAACTTAAAAAAGCAAGGAAACTGGTTTTCAAAAAAAGTATCGATTCAAAAATCTACTGCACAAAAATATGTACTTCTTAAGTGTTTCTAATAAATTAATTCCATAACATTTTTATGTATATTTATATATATAATCCCTGATAATCTATAAAAGAGGGTCTATAATAGTAAAATAAGTGAACCTCAAAAGTACCCCCTTCATAAAATGTATGTAACATTAGTTTTTCTCAAATTTAAAGAATGTAACAATATGTACAACTCTTATGTATTAGTATAATACCAAAATAGTACAAGTCATATTAACAGGCTGTCATAATTGAAAAATGTTTGAGTCAAGTTAAAATCTGAGGACAGCTTAGTTTCAAACAAATACAATTATTATGGGAGATTCACTTTCCAAGTGGAAATGACAATCGTCTTATCTACAGTAGATTTCACAAGAGGTAGTGTTCAAGTAGAAATAAAAAAAAGATACATGCTTAACTATCTTTAATTAACAAATTCACAGGAAAAAATGTGTTGGTTTCTCAGATGATCAGTTGGTGGCTTTTTTAATATGAATCTGAAATACAAAATCATAAAAGGTATGATAAAGCTGTTAATTCTCAATTCCAAAAAGGCCTTAAATACAAAATAAAAACATAATAAAAATGTAGTTTCTAAGTTGTTTCACTGATTTGATATATACTTACCTCGTTAAGAATGGCCCAAACAGCAGAATTCTGAATAACTGAAAGTCGAAAGGCTGAAATGGGATTCAGACTTGGATCCACCATTCCTTCTGCAACACCATTCTCAAATTTTCCTTCAAAATAAAAATCAGTACTTGTTGGATACACCGAGATAAGCAAACATAAAATATCACTGAGTTAAGGCAGGAAAGGAATACACCAAAATATTTCTAGTAGATGTCTTTTGACAGGGCACAGGTAATTTCTTTCCCCCTTCTTCTTTCTACTTTCATTCAGCTTTTATATTTTTCATGAAGAAGTGCATATTTAAAAACTTCACAATTTACTTAATTAGGCAGAGCTATAATTTTTCTCACTACAAATTAAAAAACAAAAATATATTTGTTCTTATATCAACAATGTTTTAAACTATAGGTTTTTTGTAAATTGTGATTTACCTAAATCTTACCAAAATATAATCTGTACCATCACGCAGTCTGATTGCTTTGAATGTTAAGTCAATAACAAATTTTGATTTGTTAATTAAATACGCACACAGTTGTTCACCTTGAGCAGGGACTCAATACAAGTGTATTCTTTCCAAAGGCACATTTAGAAGGAATTAAGAAATAATGCCTCCTCTACACAGTTCAATATAAAACTCCACTATAATGACAAGCTAAAACAGGCTCTCCTATAAAAATAAGGACCAAGAACCATAAAGGGTAACATGCTGTGTACCACTTTTCTTGCTATCAGGAATAACATCCATCTTAAAATAAAACCAAAAAATGTTGTCAGAAAAGTGACAAGAAAATGGTTCATTGTGGGCCAAATTTCTTTAAGCCAAGGTTGGTAAACTTTTTCTATAAAGGACAGTCCTTGTGGGCCAAGAGGAAATTTGAGATTACTATGTAGGGTAATATATACAGGAAGAGAGAAAACAAATTTTTACAAATCTGAGGTGGAAATTCAATATATAATGATAACTGAATACAATATATATTTTTTGGTAATATAGGTATACCAAGGAGAAGAACATAATTCCTTTTGGGAGTATAACATTTCACTTAACTGGGGTTCAAAGTTAGTGTTCCCTATAATCAAAACTGACTGCAAATGTTCCCTTGTTATTGTTGATTGATAATGATATTTTATATACATCTTTGAAACGTTCTTTCACACAGCCTAGGTGCTGCCTAATACTGATATCAATCCACAAACACACGATTTTAATGGGGCACATGCATCCCTTGGGAGGCACTTATGGAATTCTATTTGATTTTCCTTTTGGTATATTATTAGCCTTCTGGTATATTATTACACTGCAGATGAATCATTTCCAATTGAGATTTAGGTGAAGTTCCTCAATTAAATGGATTTTGAGATATGGAAATTTCTCTTTCATTTGTATTGAGGTCCAAAACCACTGCTGGGACTATAGTTTGAGCTTGGAAAGCGCATCTGCCGTAAACTTGTGTGGGATGGAGATCTTGCTTCCTGTTTTAACTTTTGAAAGCATGAGAAATGTATAAAGAGCTTGATGGTGCTTCAAGTTCAATGTTAACTGTCATTAAAATGATTTGACTGCAACGTTAGTTTTGCATATAAGCACCATTTTGTCTTGTAATTTTAGGTTGAATTCATTAAGAAACAATATTAAGTCTGCAGCAAAAACTAGTTTTCTTTTTTTTTTCTTTGAGACAGAGTCTCACTCTGTCACCCAAGCTGGAGTGCGATGGCACGATCTCAGCTCACTGCAACCTCTGCTTCCCAGGTTCAAATGATCCTCCCACCTCAGCCTCCCGAGCAGCTGGGATTACAGGCGTGTGCCACCACACCTGGCTAATTTTTGTATCTTTATTAGAGACGGGGTTTCACCATGCTGGCCAGGCTGGTCTTGGACCTCTGACCTCAAGTGATCCACCTGCCTCGGCCTCCCAAAGTGCTGGGATCACAAGCGTGAGCCACCATGCCCAGTTTAGCAAAAACAAATTTTCAAAGTGATAATAGCTGTTGAGGGAAGTTCTCATTTGGGAAAATTTCAATCTTGGTCCTGAACTCAAAAAAACTGCAGTAAATCTTTACCACTGCTAAGCCACTGAACTGCTGTGTGGCAGGACAAGTCAGGATATTCAGTTCCTATTTCTGACAAAAATTCACAGCATTTGTGATGGCTAAGTCCATGAGAGTGAATAAGGTTCACTGTTGACACTTTCGTTCAATGACATATGACACATTCAAATCTTTTCTGCAAAGTACCTGGCTGATGAATAATAAAATAAATAACCATAGGCTTTAAATATCTTACATTTTTTTCAAGCTTTATAAATTAATGCAACTAAGCCATCTTCTCCACAAGTATTTTTTTTTAGCACCATTTGTTGAAGCACATCTTAGCAGATTCTACTTCAGGTTGTACTGAATTTGTGTTTTTTCAGCCTGTGTGAAAATACTCTTCTCTGTAGTTGTTCCAAACAGACTATTTACAGGGGCCAACTCTCAGTCTCTTCAACCATGGCACTGATTCCAAGTAATAACTGAGCAGTACCAGTGACAACTCCGTCAATTCCTCAGGAGCCAAGAAAAACACTCAAAATAATCTGCTTTGTTTTTTGAATACTGATATTGCTCCCAATGTCCTTAAGTCTTCAAACAATTGTTATTGCTGAAAGCCTCCTATCCTTAAATAAGTTTACTTTCTCTGCACACATAACTTTGGCTGCTGCTATTAACCATGATTTAATTAACTCGTGATTGGTAAGTGGTTTTTCTTGCTTAGCTAAAAAATAAGCCACTTGAAATACCACTTTGGGAACAGCCTCATTTTTATTTTTAGTGAAGAAATTCTGCTGTGATGAGATATTCCATTCTAAAGTTTCTAACTTTTCTGACCATTGCTTTCCTGTGAGTTGGGAGTATCATTGTATTTAGCCTAATAACGTACAGCTCTCACATAACTGCACAATAACTACAATGACTTGCCAACAATTTTGTAACATAACCCACATTCTACTGTGTTAAAAGCCACAATGCTCAAAATCTACTTTTCTTGTTTTGATGATGGATAAGTACTTGTAATTTTAAGTCAGAGTGCCATGATATGTGTGGCTCTCAAAATACTGTCCAATTATAAATGCATCATTGTGATTTGCAGTACTCTAAGCAGCAGTGCAAAGCCGGGAGAGCATGACCTCGATCTCTCCTGCACCTACTCACTCATCTTTGCTGTTGGAGAGTAGAAGCACACACACACACACTACATTAGAAAATCAGCATGGCTGTCTTCCAAAAAAACTTTATTTATGGACACAGAAATCTGAATTTTATATAATTTTCACATAGCACAATGTATTCTTTTTACCTTTTTAGCCATTTAAAAACAAAAAAAGAAAAAGACGACTTTTTAAAAAATGTTCTTAGATCACAGACTATTCAAAAACAGGTGGAGGACCAGATGTGCCCCATGGACCGTAGTTTGCTGACCACATGCTGTTACATTATGCAATCCATTGTCCAGTCTCACAGCATAGTTAATAGATTAATAATAAAATAAGGTACATTCAGATTGAAAACCACAGCAGAGCAGGCTTGTACTAATTTATATTGTAAATGTTGAACCTATGAGCCTCCAAAGTAATGCTTTTATTCAAAAATTATTAATAAACTTATTTCATAGAAGTTTGTCCATACTTGGTGCTGGACTTGGGTAGCAGGTAGGTGCTACCAAAAATTATTATTGAATATTGAATTAGGCAGGGGATTCAGATCTTAAAAATATTGCAAAACTTGGAACATTTTAACCAATGCGACATTGAATACTGTCACCTGATGAGCTCATTTCATTAGAAAAATAATTACCAAATGATAACTAGCTCATCAAAACACTCTTGCCCAGCAATTTATCCTCTCCCATGTATAAGAACAGTACATACACTACCGCAAAAGATTGCAAACAACCTAAGTATCCATCACTAGGAGCCTGGCCAAATAAATTACAATATGCTGATACAAGGGAATTTTAGGCAGCCAATTTCTTCAGTCGAAGAAAAAATAAAAAAGAATAAGCCAGCCACAGTCGCTCACACCTGTAATTCTGGCACTTTGGGAGGCTGAGGCAGGCAGATCACCTGAGGTCAGGAGTTCGAGACCAGCCTAGCCAACACGGTGAAACCCCGTCTCTACTAACAATACAAAAATTAAGGCAGGCATGGTGGCCTGCGCCTGTAATCCCAGCTAATTGGGAGGCTGAGGCAGAGAGAAATGCTTGAACCCAGGAGGCGGAGGATGCAGTGAGTCAAGATTGTGCCACTGCACTCTACCCTGGGCGACAGAGCAAGACTCCATCTATAAATAAATAAATAAATCAAATAATGAAGAAAAAGTTGAAGATAATGCAGTTGAAGATTTGCTTCTCTTCCTAAGTCTATATTGTAGAGAAACTCTCATACATGTGCACAAGTGTTCAAAGCAGCCATGTTTATTACAGCAAAAACATGGACACAAACTTTATGACCAGAGAACAGATCGTGCTATCCAGAGAATCCATCCATACAGGAGTGAAAAAGAATGAGTCGTAAACACACACACTCACGTGGATGAATCTCACAATTGTGAGGGGGAAGAAACCAAACTGTAGACCACAGAAAGATATTTATATCAAACGTGAAAACAGGCAAAATCCCACTGTGCATTGCTTAGGAATATATTCCATACATAGTAAAAATGGAAATGGTAACCATAAAATTCAGGTGTTGAAGGAGAAGAGAAGCTATTAGGGTATAGCTTTGGGGAGAAGGAGAAGAGAAGAGAAGCTATTAGGGAAGGACAGCTGAATTGGCACATCTTAAGCTGGAGGGTGGATACAGGTACTCAGCATATTATTATTATTAAAATATTTTTAAATGTTCATGTTCCATATGTACATAGGCATTTTGTTCCATGAAAAAAAGAGATGTAAAACTGGATTATAGGGCGTATCATTTGTGTGTGATGATGTGTTGTTCTTAGAGAACATACCCAGATATTGTTATTTATGCATACAATACTCCTGAAGGGACACAAATCATTACGGGAACTGCCTCTCAGAAGCAGTGGGTAGGAGAGGGAAGAAGACTTAAGACTACCCTTTTAAATTTGTATTTGGTACCGTGTGTGTGTGATGACTTTTCAAACTACAAACTTAACCTTTGTCCTTAACCCAATGGTCTGGAAGGTAAGTATTAAGACAGGAAAGAAGAGAAAAAGTGAAGGAAATTACCAGAGTGACTGGAACCCCACACTCCTGGCACTGACAGGGACGGCCAAGGGCTATAGCCGTGGCTCCCCTCCGCCCGCCATGCCTGACCAGTGGCCCTTTCCTTCTCCCACTGGGTCTCTGCAGAACGTTCTTCTGCCGTCTCGCAGCTTTAACCCACTGAAATAGAACTAGTATTTCTTCCACAAGACCATTCTTAGCGATCACGCTCTACTCTTCTAACCCCCACCCCATCAACCCTCGGGTCTCCACTGATGGCCAGCTGATGGTCTACTGTTCTTGCCAATGCCTTCACACATAAGTTGCTACCCAGTCTGATCCAATTCAAATTCAGGCCCCTCTCCAGGGCCAGTCTTGGCGACATGGAAGGGGAGCAGGGAAGTGCTGGGTAGAGAAGGGCATGAGCTCCACCCTCGGGCCTGCGCCCACCGACCTAGGTGAGGACAGGCATTTCCGTCTTCCCACCCAAATGTTGCATTTCCCAAGACCACCCTGGCCTGCCACGTCCCCATACTGTGCCTATAAAAGCCCTGAGACCCTAGCAGGCAGGCACACAAGTGGCTGGACGTGGAGGGGAAGGAAGCACACGGGCGGGCGTTAGAGCACACCCGCGGATGCTGGCAGGCCATCGACGGGCGGAATGACGCAGAATTTGGCCAGGGCAGTCGGAGGAGAGCCTAGGCAGCCCGACTCCAGGGGAAAACCATCTCCCTTCTGGCTCCCCCATGTGCTGAGAGCTACTTCCACTCAAGAAAACCTGGCACTCATTTTCCAAGCCCACGTGTGATCCAATTCTTCCGGTACACCAAGGCAAGAGACCCGGGATACAGAAAGCTTCTGTCCTTGTGATAAGGCAGGGGGTCTAATGGCTGGTGCGGTGGGTCACGCCTGTAATCCCAGCACTTTGGGAGACCGAGGCCGGTGGATCACGAGGTCAACACCAGCCTGGCCAACATGGCGAAACCCCGCCTCTACCAAAAATAGAAAAATGAGCCAGGCCTGGTGGCTGGCGCCTGTAATCCCAGGTACTCGGGAGGCTGAGGCAGGAGAATCACTTGAACCCGGGAGGCGGAGCTTGCAGTGAGCTGGGATTGCACTACTGCACTTCAGCCTGGGCGGCAAAGCGAGACTCTGTCTCCAATAAATAAATAAATAAATAAATAAATAAATAGGCAGGGGGTCTAATTGAACTAACAAACACAAGCCACCTATGGACAGCTAAACTAAAAGAGCACCCTGTTACACACGCCCGCTGGGACCTCAGGAGCTGTAAACATTCACCCCTAGACACTGCCATGGGGTCAGAGCCCCACAGCCTGCCCTTCTGCATGCTCCCCTAGGGGTTTGAGCAGTAGGGCACCAAAGAAGCAAGCCACACCCCCATCACACGCCCCGAAAGGTGGGTAAGGGAACTTTTCCCGTCTCAACAGCAGCTTGTTTGCATGCCAAGAGGGCTCTTACTAGCATCTCTTTCCCTAGTTCTCCCCGTTAAACTTTCCACTGGGATCCAAATTTGCTTGTCTGTAGCTAACATCTCTAATTGCTTAACACTAAAATTTCCATTGTATTCCACAGCACCCTGAGGCTGAACTTCCCCACATTCTGGTTCAAGTAAGTCATCCCCTCTTTAGGGAGAACTAGAGCTTTCTGTTCTTCTGGCCTGCCTCTCCATTGGGGACAATCTCTGCACCACTGCTCTGGGTCCTTGGCAAGGACAGCAGCCCCTTCTCTTGGAGTGACACCTTGCTTTAGGATCTGAGCACTGGTCATGGCAGTGGCCCTTGGTTTTTGTCTTGTTTTGTTTTGTTTGAGACAGAGTGGCCCAGGCTGGAATGCAATGGTGCAATCTTGGCTCACTGCAACCTCCACCTCCTGGGTTGGGTTCAAGCAATTCTCCAGCCTCAGCCTACTAAGTAGCTGGAACTACAGGCATACACCACCACACCTGGCTAATTTTTGTATTTTTACTAGAGATAGGGTTTCACCATGTTGGCCAGGCTAGTCTTGAACTCTTGAGCTGGTGATCTGCCTACCTTGGCCTCCCAAAGTGCTGAGATTACAGGCGTGAGCCACTGCACCCAGTCAAGCCTTGGTTTTCTTGGCTGGCTTCTGCTACTGACTGGACTGGGGCAGTGAGTTAGGACATCGGTGATCAGGGCCAAGTATTCTCACCCTGCTGTGCCTGGGGCAGAGTTCTGCCCAGATTCATCAGCTGCTCTTGTCTGGAACAGAGCTTCTGCAACAGAGTTGGGGGTAAGGACAGATGCTGGCAGCCTGACCCTCCTGGGCAGATGCCACAGCCCTAGACTAGAAGCTGGCAGGAGAGTCCAGTGTTCCTGGTTGTACCTGCACAGGGCAGAGCTTCTGTCTCCCTTAGCTGGGGTGAGCTTCTGTCTCCCCGAGCTGGGGTACTATGAGTGATAAGGCTGGTCCTGGCTCCCTCCCCGAGATCTGGGAGATTCTCATGAATAAATGTTGCTCCATTTGCTGCAAGCCCTTAGGACAATCTTCACAGATTTAAAATAGTTTTTTAAAAATAATTTTCACCAGTTATAATTGTTTTGCTAACGAGAGGGTCAAGGAAGCTCCTCACACACAATTCCATTAAAGAAGACTTCTTAAGGAAGCAGAATGTTCTACATTCAGTTGAAAAAAGATCAGTTGCTCTTTAGTTCTGTTCTGTTTGATTACACAAGGTCCTAGGCTGATGATGCAGAAGTTCACTTCTCGTTCTAAGAACATATGAGTTGATATTTTAGATGGTCATTTTCTTCAATTACTATAGAGATATTTAATATAGATGTCTCTATTTCCTATGCTACTTTCATAATCTAGAACATACCATTTTCAGAAATTTAATAAGTGACAGGTAATGGGGTAATAAATGTCTCAGATACTCAGCTGATTTTGTGTATATTTCCAGAGATGGGCTAAGGTACAGCCCAAATATAAAAATCATTCATCCACCAAAACTATAAAGGAAGTAGCCAGGGTTATTGTGCAAGCCTCTTAGCAATGGCTGAATGATACTTACCAAAGGTAAAACTGTTCTAGAAAGGGCTTAAAAATGTATCTATCCTATAGACCTACAATATCAATTTACCAATATTTGCTCTTGTCTAATACTAAGAGAAGCATTCATTTGTTTTAAGCAAAAGAAAATGTACAGTTATTTATTGAGTCAGTGTCTACCAAGTGACAGGCCCTGTGTTAACTACGGGACATACAGGAGAGACACGGCCCCTCCCTCTCCAGGGGGAGCACACAGAACGGAGCTATGGAACAACACAACCACACAGCAAAGGCACATACGGGGGGATCTGAAGAGCAGGGAAGTGAGGCCATTAAATGGGCAGATTAAGGGTGCAAAAGCATTTATTAGAAGGAAAAATAATTGACCAATCATTTCAGACAGAGAAAATGGCTAGAGATGTGGCTGCCCGGAGAGTGTGGGGCCTTCATCAGAGGAACAACAGTCTCAGGGCTGGAGAGAAAGAATGAGAGAAAGTCACAGATGTGAAGGTGGGTGGGAGCTAAGGGATCAGATAACAAAAAGGCCTCAGGGTTCTAGTTACATTTCAGAAAAGTAACTGCAGTGGCTCTAGAAAGCCACAGGAAAGCCACAGCGAGATGCAGTCCCTCCCCTGGCTCTGAATTGGAGGCACAGAGCAGCCTGCCCCTCACAGACAGGGTGACTCAAGACTGTCAGATGAAAAACTGACAGATCTGTGCTAATGGACAGTAAGAAGAGGGCAGTCTTCAGGGTGCCTCCCACGTTAGGCTTAGGCAACTAGATGGATAGGGACAGCAAAAACTGGCGATCAATAAAGAAATGTGTGTTACAGACGCTTGTGGTAGACGGCTATGTGGCTGCCAGGTATAAGGCTATGTCAGTGGACATCTCAACACAGATGTGACGGTGGGGAGGAGGGAAGGGGCCCGAAGCACAGATTCTGGCCTGTCAATGTGAGCTGAGACTGGAGAGGAGATAAACCCTTCCAGTAGGAGGCAGTGCAGGCAGACTCTCTATCAGGGAGCATCAACAAGAGCACGACACACAGCACAGAAGGAGCGAGAAAGACAGCCCAATCTGTGATATGAAATCCTACTTAGATCAAATAATAAAAGCAAGTACTACAACACAGCACACATAAAACCTGGAGGGCACTGGTAATTGTAATCCTCAAGTTGCTTAACATCTGAAAAGAACTTAAAAGTACTTTAGGAGTAAGTCCAGAAAAATAAAGGCCATTTTACTAAAGTAGATATTACCTATTCTGAAATAGCCATCTTCTAATCGTTTGTCTTTGGTTTCTTTGCTTATTTCCAAACCTTCACTCTAAAATAAAACAAAAGCATTAATTTCAAAAATAATTCTTTCTATTTAACCTAAGTTATTAATATATCTTAATATAGATGAAGTGGCATTTGTAACACAGCTATCCCTAAAAAGAGAAATATCATCTCAGTCTTGAACTTTAAAAAACTTCTTAGATTAATAATAAAAGATGTTTTCTTAAGCCATCGTTTGAATCTGTATATAATATATTGGTGGTTGGAAATGAAACATTAAATCAATTAAACAGAACAGTATTTTCTATTAAAACTATAGAAGAACTGTGTAGTTAACTTGAAAGAAATCTAAGGATTCCTTAGAGACCAATAAATTAAATTGTGTATTAATTAACAGGCATTAAAAACACATAGAATTTGGACTCAAAATACAAACAGCAAGTAAACACTAAAGAAAACAATGATTCAGGCCGGGCGGAGTGGCTCATGCCTGTAATCTCAGCACTTTGGGAGGCCGAGGCAGGTGGATCACAAGGTCAGGAGATCAAGACCATCCTGGCCAGTGGTGAAACCCAGTCTCTACTAAAATACAAAAATTAGCTGGGCATAGTGGCACGCGCCTATACTCCCAGCTACTCGGGAGGCTGAGGCAGGAGAATCACTTGAACCTGGGAGGCAGAGGTTGCAGTGAGCCAAGATGGCACCACTGCACTCCAGCCGGTGACAGAGCGAGACTCTGTCTCAAAAAATAAAATAAAATAAAATAAAACGATGATTCATTTCTTTTTCTAGTAGAAACGTTCATATTATTTGTAACCTCCACCTCCCAGGTTCAAGTGATTCTCGTGCCTCAGCCTCCCGAGTAGCTGGGATTACAGGCGCATGCCACGATTCCTGGCTAATTTTTGTATTTTTAGTAGAGATGGGGTTTTGTCATGTTGGCCAGACTGGTTTTGAACTCCTGACCTCAAATGATCCACCCCTCTCAGCCTCACAAAGTGCTGGGATTACAGACGTGAGCCACCGGGTCTGGCCTGTTACTTTCCAAGATAAAACAAAATGAAGGCTCTTTCTATGAATGGGTTAAATGCACTCGTCAAATATAAAAGTGCTTCATATTTCAAAACAAATTAATATTATTCACCACTGAGTCCTGCAAATCATGAGAATTTTCTTTCCCCTTAAAAACAAGAAAAGCTTCAAGCTAAGTCTACTAGTATTAGTTGTTAGGGAAAGGTAAGAGGAAATAGCAGTCATACCTTAAAAGGCAAAACTTCCACAGTTGTGTTTAGCAGAATGTCTCCAGGATGTTCTTGGTTGCCGCTATGGAACAAATAACTGAAAATACAAACATCAAAATAAAAACACAAGTCGGGCTAGATTTTACAAAGATTCAAGAAAATGACCTTACCTCAGAGTCAGCTTTTCTAAACAAGACTCTAAGCAAGCAAAGTTGACAACGCTAGAGCTTGTAATAACTGCACAGTATGTGTTCTGAATGGTTGTAGGGAACTTAGAAACTTAAGAGCATGACTCCTAGGTGATAAGTTCATTCCTTCTGTCAGAAACAATTATGTTTGCTGCTTAACATAATAATGTACCTAGATATTTTCAAAAAGGATGAGTTTTATGTCACTGTCTATAATGCTTTAAATATTTAAACCTCTTGCCAGAAAATTATAACACCTATATAATACTGCTGTATCTTATATCAGAAAAAAACTTCACTAGGACAACCAGTAGTCATGGCATGTCCAAAGACCAGTTCTAGGCTGGGCGTGGTGGCTCACACCTGTACTCCCAGCACTTTGGGAGGCCGAGGTAGGAGGATCACTTGAGGTCAGGGGTTCAAGACCAGCCTGGGCAACACAGTGAGACCTCGTCGCTACAAAAAATTAAAAAATTAGCCAGGCATGGTGGTATGTACCTGTAGTCCCAGCTACTCAGGAAGCTAAGGTGAGAGGATTGCTTGAGTTTAGCCTGGAAGGTGTCGTCTACAGTGAGCCGTGACTGTGCCACTGCACTCCAGCCTGGGTAACACAGCAAGAACTCATCTCTAAATAATAATAATAATAATAGTAATAAATAATAATAATAAAAGAAACAAAGACTAGTTCTATCCAATACAAATAACTTTAATATTAGTAGACTAGAAGTAAATTAACCTCTTAAAATATCTGAATATCAATATTAAAAAAGCATTTGAAGAATGACTAATTATCGATATATGGTGACAGATCTAAAATACTTTCTGAGTGTGAGTATAATACTCTGTTTTTGATACTCTGAAAACAAACTAGTAAGTATGCGTATGCGTTCTCAGGGTGTGGGGAAGGGAGGAAACTAGATAAGACATGCAAAGTATGTCTGAATCTAAACCTAACTTTAGTTCAGTTGCATGGTTAAAAGTTTAGGCTTAGGAGTCAGAAAGACCTGAGTCCAAATCCTGGGTCTCTCACTTACTAGAATTGTCACCTTTCACGAGTTTCCTCAGCTTTCTGAGCCTGAGTTTCTTCTATAATGCAGATAGTCCCATCTACCTCAGAGGACTGCTCCAATCAGTTCAGGAGAACTGACAAAAAGTCCCCTGCACATTCAAAATGCTCAGCCAGTCACAGTATGGTTACGATACAGTTACAGCGGCGGGCCAGTAGATATGGCTGTAAAAGGTTACGTGGGAATTCTTGGGGTGATAGAAACGGTCCTTATCTTGATATACTGGTGTCAAAACCACAGTCTGCAAGATGCTACCCTTGGGCAAGTGGGGTGATAGGTACACAGGATGTCTCAGTTTTACTTCTTACAGCTGCGTGTGAATCTATACTTTCTCAAAAGTCAAAGACTAAGAAAAAGAAATTGATTGTTGAGGGAAAAAGCACACAAAATAAATGTATCAAGTGAAACTGTCCCTGTTATCTCACCTCTATTAACAGTTTGATAGATTTTTTGCAGATTTGTTCTATGTACATAATATATGTAAAACATTGTTTTTATTTTTCAAAAAATCCTTCTATAATCTATAATTCTATCCTCTCTATATAGAATGCTATATATTCTAGAATCCTATACACATATAATGCTATAATCTATAAAATGATCTATAAGGATATTCTATAAAGTTATAAAATTTGCTTTTTACCCCACTTAGTATATATCTAAGAAAGTTTTCATGTCAATACATACTAATCTACGTCAATATTTTTGATGACTGCTTATAGCATTCCACTGCGTGGCAACATCATTTTATTTAACCAAACACATACTAATGGACATCTATGCTGTTTCTAATTCTATGCTGGCTCTCTGAGTGGTAAACAATATCTCAAAGTGCAGAGTATTACTAATAGTATAAAAATGAACTTTAACAGCAAAACAAATAAATGCTCATGCAAGTGCAAAATATTATTCAAAACTATTTCTGTATGTTCTTCCAGTGGTATTTCCAATGCTTAAAACACTTTTAAAACTTGAATTCCTCTTTGGAATCAGTTTAGAGTAACAAAAGAAAATTAGTAACATTGTATCACAGCTCTAAATTGTTTCTGACCACCTCAAATAGAATTACTAAAAATGATTTCTGGTGGATTCTAAAAATCAAATTGGCCCTCCCATTGGGACACATAAAAGGAAACACCACAGAGTGGGGAACTATGTTCCTTTAGGTATGCCACTGCCAATCTGGGGAACACACCCAAACCTGAAGAAGGACTGAAGGAATCACGACTATTAAATTAAAAACAGGCCAGGCACAATGGCTCACGCCTATAATCCCAGTACTTTGGGAGGCAGACATGGGTGGATCACCTGAGGTCAGGAGTTTGAGACCAGCCTGGCCAACATGGTGAAACCCTGTCTCTACTAAAAATACAAAAAAATTAGCCAGGTGTGGTGTCAGGTACCTGTAATCCCAGCTACTTCGGAGGCTGAGGCAGGAGAATCTTTTGAACCAAGGAGGTGGAGGTTGCAATGAGCTACATTGCACCATTGCACTCCAGCCTGGGCGACAGAGCGAGACTGTCTCAAAAAAAAAAAAAAAAAGGAAGAAAGTCCTAAATTTTGTAAAATGAACATAAATGCTCAAAAACATAAAATGGCTGTAAATTTCTCCCTGGTGTACCAAAAATAACCTAGCATTTGTAAAACCATTGACTAAGAATAGTCATACTCTGTCAAATTTATCATTTCAACCAAATTGCTGGGCTAATCAACTAGCTCCAGATCAATTTTCAAGGGACATACCAGGATAAAGACATAAACACTAATTTAAGATTTTCGAGAGTTCCGCAAAAAAGTATTAAAAAATTATACTAGATATACTAAGTCCAGAAATACCAATGAAGTTCACCAAACGTGTTAAATGTCGACATTACATCTGAAAACAACATACTCGTTTTATTATGGAGTTGTTTTACATGTAATTTAAAGCCCAACATTTTGGGCCCCACTGTGTCCCCACATCTGTCAGGCACACACACAAAAATCTATTATAAATCACATTACGAATAAGAGATCCAAATTGTAAGATCACATACATTTCAATAATCACCAACCTTTCTACATTGACTGGTTTATCAAATTTAAACAAGATGTAGTCTCCAGCTATCGGTGTGATAGCCCAGAAGAAATCCTCTCCCATGTAAGTTTTCTCCAGCGTATGCCCTTGGTAGACCTTCAAGGAAGTAGATACCTCTGCAGGTGGGTTTACATGGATTTTAAGAAGTAATGGTTTCATGTAATCTTTATCCTGGGAGCAAAGACATATATGCTATTAAATAATACACAGCTTATTTAAGAAGAAAAACAATAATTATAACTTAAATAACAAGTTGTATGTTCATGAGAAAATAAAATTAAGTCACCAACCGTGAGTTTTTGGATTTTTCCTGATAGTGATGAGTGCAGACCAACATGTTGGAAAAGGGAAGGTCTGAAGCGAATTCGCAGATTTGCTTTCTGTCTATCACAATGTTTCTAAATATTAAAAAAAATCACGTTAGTGTTGCATAATAAAGTGAAATCTTGCCCTCACCTGGAAAATGAGAAGTCCTTTATTAAAATATTGAAAAGAAGGGCTGGGCGCGGTGGGTCATGCCTATAATCCCAGCATGTTGAAAGGCCAAGGCAGGTGGATCACCTGAGGTCAGGAGTTTGAGACCAGTCTGGCCAACATGGTGAAACCCCATCTCTACTAAAAACACAAAAATCAGCCAGGTGTGCAAGCCTATAATCCCAGCTACTTGGAAGGCTGAAGCAGGAGAATCGCTTGAACCCAGGAGGCAGAGGTTGCAGTGAGCCGAGATCACATCACTGCACTCCAGCCTGGGTGACAGAGTAAAACTCTGTCACAAAAACAAACAAACAAACAACAACAACAACAAGATTGAAAAGAAAACAACTTCAAGTCATAATTACAAATCATATTTTTTTCTAGTCTTTGAGGCACTAATAGATTTGCTACTTCCTTGATAAATAGTCATCATCCAGAAATTTAAAATAAGCATAGTTAAGGGAAGAGTGAAGGATTTAATTTCAACCATCCTTCAACACATGTCAACAAAGATTTGACTTTTAATATTAAAATGAATAAACTGTAGACGAGGGGGTTAGTTCAAATATACAAAATATTTTTTATTTAATAATATAATGAATTTGCAAATTATAAATGGCGCATTTTGTTGCATGAAAGCAACTTGAAAATGTGAGGCAATCATTTGCCTAGAAGCAAGTAAATGATATTAAAAATTCCACAGACAATCTCTGTCAACACAGGAAGGGACGCCTATGTTTCAACTCGTAGTGCCCCACGGTCCAGACGTTCCATCTCAACCTGTCCTCATGCATGGGCCTGGCGTGTGAAGGCTGTGCAACACCGAGGGCCACCTTGACAAATATTTATTTAGACTTTTCATTTTCAATAACTTACAAAAGTTTGGGGCCAAAAAAAATCAAAAAACACATCTTTGTAAGAAATTTACACTTGACTGGGCACGGTGGCTCACGCCTGCAATACCAGCACTTTGGGAGGCCAAGGTAGATGGATCACCTGAGGTCAGGAGTTTCAGACCAGCCTGGCCAACGTGGTGAAACCCTGTCTCTACTAAAAATACAAAAATTGGCCAGGCGCAGTGGCTCACGCCTGTAATCCCAGCACTTTGGGAGGCCGAGGTGGGCGGATCACGAGGTCAGGAAATCGAGACCATCCTGGCTAACACGGTGAAACCCCATCTCTACTAAAAATACAAAAAAAAAAAAAAAAATTAGCCGGGCGTGGTGGCGGGCGCCTGTAGTCCCAGCTATCCAGGAGGCTGAGGCAGGAGAATGGCGTGAACCCGGGAGGCGGAGCTTGCAGTGAGCCGAGATCGCGCCACTGCACTCCAGCCTGGGCAACGGAGCGAGACTCCGTCTCACAAAAGAAAAAAAAGAAAAAAAAAATACAAAAATTAGCAGCCAGGCTTGGTGGCTCACGTCTGTAATCCTAGCACTTTGGGAGGCTGAGGTTGGGGGATCATGAGGTCACGAGATTGAGACCATTCTGGCCAACACGGTGAAACCTGGTCTCTACTAAAAATATAAAAATTTGCCAGGCGTGGTGGCCCGTGCCTGTAGTCCCAGCTGCTCAGGAGGCTGAGAGGCAGAAGAATCGCTTGAACCTGGGGGCAGAGGCTGCAGTGGGCTGAGACTGCGCCATTGCACTCCAGTCTGGGTGACAAGAGCAAAACTCTGTCTCAAAAAAAAAAAAAAAAAAAAGAAATTTACACTTTAGAAGACTTCTAATAATATACTGGGTGCTAAAATGCCTACTTCTCAAGAGGTTTCACTTCACTGGCATTATTACTGACACTACAATAAAGGTGAAATAGTGTATTTTCTTTGCACAAATACTCAAGTGGAAGGAGAAAGAAAGGGAGGAAGAGTCAAAGGGAAGGGCAAAGGGCAAGAGAGAGAGAAGACTGGGGAGCGCAAGGTTGAGGAGAGAGCGAAACCACCGAGGCAGTGTCTGGAACTCAGCCTGTCACTCCAGTGGCAATGGAAGGACTCTGGCCGAAGGGCCCAACCACGCTGATAACCCTTTGGGACAATGTATAAATGATTCGAAGGGTTTCCCGGGCCACTGTCAAGGATGTGGCGACAGCACCCTCGAGATTCTAGGGGAAGCAACTGAAGAATTAGAGGCCACAGAAAAACATGGACTACAGAAGGGTGAAGGAATGGATGAAATCGTCCAAAAGTTCATGTACCCAAATTTATGGAGGATTTAGAGGGTTTTTGTGGTTTTAATTTCTACTATAGATTTTTTCACCTCACAGGCTCATTTTAGAACCTAACCACATATTAAATAAAATTGCACAGGACGAATGGAATGCAAGTGTATTGTAGGAGGTTAAAGATGACGTTAACTTTTTCTGTGTCCTACAATAAAAATTTCTGTAAGTCACAGTGAAAATGTGCATAAGGACTGAGATCTCTAAAAAATGATTTGTTTAAAACAATTTATATGTTCAACTAATTGTCGGAAAACAGATACTCTGCCATTGCTAGATTCCATGATTTCCTCTAACTAAGAATGTGTTGGGTTTTTTAAAATTTTTGTGGTTTTTTTTAAACAGAATGCAATGATAGCCTACAGACACCAGAAGGTAGTATCCTAAAACCTAGCAGGTATGAGGATCCAACTATTCTAGGGAGTAGAAGGTCATGAAGTCAAACTAATGCTTATTTGTTACAATGAATGGTAAGTCAACTCTATAATGACATGTTCTTACAGTGATACTTATCATTACACATCAAAATGGACATTTTTAAGAATTTGTACTTTTACATATTGTTTATGCTTACATCAAATAAATTAAAAGCTATAGTTTTTTTCAGAGACACAATTCAAATTGGACAAGGAAAACATACCTAATTACTCTTTTTAAAAAAAATCATTGTTTTTTTGTAGAGATGGGTCTTGATATGTTGCCCAGGCTTGTCCTGAACTTCTGGGCTCAAGTGATCCTCCAGTCTTGGGCTCCCAAGGTGCTGGGATTACAGGCGTGAACCACTGCACCTGGCCTAATTACTCTTAACAATAAGATCTCTATGGTAATAACATGCTATCTGAATGATCAAAGCAAAAATTATTATTCACTTACTTGACTGCAACTATTATCCCAAAGGTAATCATATTATTATGAACACTGGCTTTTTGTGAGTAACACGCTGAAAGGTACTTTAACGTCTCATTGTTTTGGTATAAAATTATTACTTCTATTTTATTCCTCATTTACAGATGTGTTAGGGTCTAATATCGTCCCCAGTATACAAGGAAAAAGAGAGTGAACAGGAAATATGAAGAAAACAAACTGAAATGGTATCCCATGCCAAGAACAGATATGACCAACATCTACATCCAATGTTAGTAAACCACCAGGGCTTACAAACACTAGAAACATTTATCAGCAATTTAAAGAATGTACGTCATCTTGTAACAGCTTCCTGCTTTACAGGATCTTCCACTGCTATCTAAAAGTTCTTCTAATATAGAAACTTTTTATCAGCTCAGGAAAGAAGTTTTATATCACCTACCTATTTAACTATTTATTTGCAAAATCTCTAAAAGTCACTTTCACGAAATACAGAAGTGAAACTCCCTCCACTCTGGTGAGGAATTAACTTACTGCATCTTTTTCAGGGTTGCAGACTTTCACCCAGAGAATATGGTCCAGGAGCCAATCAATGGGTTTCTCCTTGTAAAACATGAATATGAATTCTACAATCAGAGTAAGATCCGGCGCTTGAAACATTTTACCTGAAAAGATATTCCCAGTCAATAGCTGCAATGAAGAAACCAAGCACCCAAATGGCTTACATTCATGAAATCTTGCCCACGACATACACTGAGGCTTGCGCTTTCAACTATAAATCATCATAAACAATTTCCCCACTTGTATTATCAAAATTAAACAAAGTTGCTTCGGCTAAACTTTCTCTTGAGCCGTCACCTGGGTGTAAACAGATATAGTAAATTCCCGATGTTACTATAATAATCTATCGTATACCTACTGGCCCAAAGCATTCAAAAAGCAAGTCAGAGATTTTCCCTTCGTGTCTTACTAAGATTCTTCCCATTTAACATTGAGAGGTTTAGGTAAAAAATTTTATTCTAAATCAATAAATGCAAAAAATAAGGACTCCTAATTTTGTTTTCACTAAAGCATTTGCAAGTAAAGATGGTTTTTGACTTTTAAGTTTTGAGTTAAATGATCAAGATTGTCAAAGGTCCAGCCTCTAATGCTTAAAGTGTTAAAAAGTACCATAGGAGATGAAATGTTATCCTCTCAATATTATTTGAACCCTGTAAATTTCCTTCAATTCTTCAACTTTAAACATACTCTTCTTTTTTTTTTTTTTTTTTTTAGATTGAGTCTCACTCTCGTCCCCAAGGCTGGAATGCAGGGGCGCGATCTCAGCTCACTACAACCTCCACCTCCCCCATTCAAGCAATTCTCTTGCCTCAGCCTCCCGGGGAGCTAGGATTACAGGCGTCTGCCACCATGCCAGGCTAATTTTTGTATTTTTAGTAGAGACAGGGTTTCACCATGTTGGCCAGGCTGGTCTTGAACTTCTGAGCTCAGGTGATCCACCCGCCTCGGCCTCCCAAAGTGCTGGGATTACAGGCATGAGCCACTGCGCCTGGCCAACTTTAAACATACTCTTAAGCTGGCTAATTTTGAAACATCAGCCAAAAACCATTTAGAAATGAGTGCCCCAACTAGTTAAGAGAAAAACAAATAAAAATTAATCACTGAATGAGGACTTCATGCATTGCATGAAAATACTAGGAATTTATATGAGAAAACTCTTTGTGGTATTGTTTTTAAAAGAACTGCAATCTTATGTTAACAAAGGAGCTGGAAATGCCAGAGAAGAAAAAGTCAAACATGCTCACCAGCACCATGGTTGGCATTGTGAAGAACGCTACAGTAAATACAATAATCTTAGAAGTCTCCAAATTCTATTCTGGGTTGACTTTCATCATGTCATACAAAGAGGTTTACCTAACTTAAGTTTTCTCTAAAACAACCCATTTCCATAGGAAAAAAAGACATCTTTAGGACAAGTAGCTACTTGGTTTTAGATTCTGAGAGTCACAGTTATTTATGAAAAGTAGGTAAGTGTGACACTTTTCTTACCAATGAAGCCCAGCTGGGAAAACTCTAGAATCATCCATTCCTCAGAAGAAAGTTGAAGTGCAAAATTTTTTATGGTATTAAAATAATTTTGTTTGACAATAATATCATCTTCAAGCTAGAGAAAATTGAACAATCATATTAATACATCAAAAAAGGTATTGAGAGAAGGATATTATTATGGAAAAATACAAGCATACCTTTATCATGAAAATGAAGAAGACAATGGTAAAAACAATAAAAATATAAAGCTAGATATTATTAAAAGAAAGTGAAGAAAACAAAATGGAAGAAATACATCGTAAGTCAACTAAGCCACTCCTTTCTATGGGAAATAACAATGAGGAAAATGAGGACATCCTTTCCAAGTAAGACAGCTGGAATGATGCCGACATGTGAGTGGATGGGGCAGAGAGAGCACAAGATAAAGGTCTTATCACAGCAGAAGTTATGGGGAGGGAGGGGGAAAAAGAGAGAGAAGGAGGATATCAGGATACATTCTATGGGGTAGAAAGCACAAAGAAAGTTTAAACTGAATTTAGTAGTCTTACTGTTAGTAGTGATAATGGTATTGATATTGTGAAGCTATTTTACGTATATTACAGAATAAAAAATTATATTATTAGGATATTATTGAAAACCAAGGCTTTCAATATAAAAGAAAATAAATACACGTAAAAACTTGAAAAGCTAAGTAAAAGTCCTATAATTTTATTATAACCCTAAAATCTTACATCTTAATCCAGTTTGAATTGGAACTATCAATACAAACGTGTGATTTTTTTTTCCTCTGTAAAATAAAATACACTTTTTCTTGCTGAAAGTCCTAGAAGCAAAAACAAGACAATAGCAATGAGCACCTTTAAGCGCCCAGATTGTGTTTCTATATACCACACACCCTGAAGAGGAATAGCACTCCTCAGAGAAATGATCGATTCCAGATCTGGGATAGGAAATGCGCGAGATGTGCCAATCATCAAAGAAACAATCACAATTACTGAGGCCAGGCACAGTGGCTCACGCCTGTAATCCCAGCACTTCGGGGGGCCCAAGCAGGTAGATGGCTTGAGTTGCCCAGGAGTTCAAGATGAGCCTAGGCAACAGAGCAAGACCTCATCTCTACAAAAAATTAAAAAATTAGCCAGGCATGGGGGTGGGTACCTGTAATACTAGCTACTCGGAAGGCTAAGGCAGGAGGATCACTTGAGCCCCCAAAAAGATTGCTGGACTTATATAGAAAGGATACAAAAGCCAATTTGAAAGGGTTCCCACTGGATTATGATGTACCAATGAAAGCATCAATAAGAATAATGATTGCAATGGACTGTGGCAAATCAAATGTATTTTAAATATCCATGACTTCATAATGATACATTGTTTTTAAGGGGATACATGTGCAGGTCTGTTACATGGATAGATTGCATAATGCTGGGGTTTGGGCTTCTATTGAGCCCACCACCCAAATGGTGAACATAGTACCCAATAGGTAACATAATGATACTTTAAAAACAGCCACCACTGTAGATTGCTAAGGCACCAACTTTAAAAATTAGTAAGAGAATGAAATCAAGCATTTACTCCAGCCTTTCTTTAAGAACTATTTTTCAAGGTAATCTAATAAAGGAAGAAAAATTCTTTATAGAAGAACTCAACATAGCATTTAGAACTAAGCTAAGAGCATTAGCAATTACAGAATTAGGAAAGCACCACTTGGAAACCGCTAATGAAATAAGTGATCTAGGGAAAAATAATCAATGGATGCTGAAACCTTAAGTGGAACAGCTGCTGGAGAGCTAAATTTATAATGCAGCAATGAGGCGGGCATATGGAACCCACTGATTACTCTCAGCCTCGCTGGAGGTGGGACTGCCTGATGTAATGTGCTTTCTTTTTTTATTTTTATTTTTTATTTTTGAGATGGAGTTTCCCTCTGTTGCCCACACTGGAGTGCAGTGGTACAATCTCAGCTCACTGTAACCTCTGCCTCCTGGGTTCGAGTGATTCTCCTGCCTCAGCCTCCCCAAGTAGCTGAGACTACAGGCACACGCCACCACGCCTAGCTAATTTTTTTTGTATTTTTAGTAGAGATGAGGTTTCACCATGTTGGCCAGGCTGGTCTCGAACCCTTGACCTCAGGTGATCCACCCGCCTTGGCCTCTCAAAGTGTTGGGATTACAGGCGTGAGCCACTGCGCCCGGCCCGTAACACGCTTTCTTATGCGCTACCATAAGACTTACTCAAGCACCACCTGTGAAGTGCCTGCATCATCTATCAGTTTTCCAGAAGGCACCGTGTTCAACTCAGAGTTTTTTGCAATAAAGCACTTTATGAAACTGTATGATGCTGTCAGTGGAAACTCCATTCCAAGCCACAGCATCTTCCTTTCCCCTAAGGGGTATGTCTATGACAATCACAAAGTAACCCCTGACTCTACTGCCTTTTGGAAAGCATTCTTTAAGAGTCATGGATGTGATACATTCCCAAACCATGCAACCCTGGAGTCATATCCCGCGGGGATAATTATGACGTCTGGAATAAATTCCTTTGCCACATCACCTCTCATCTTAGTCTTCAACAAAATGTCACAGGTAAAATCTATCCTGTATGAACATTTAAAACTACCATTAACTGAGAACTTTTTAGGCTAATATGTTTTTCCCACTAATACTCTGTAGATGACAATGAACTCACTGAGAGAATTCCACATAATAAGCGTATGTGAAGACTTGAATATAAAGCAACTCCCTCTTTCCTGAGGCATAATTTTTGGGCAAATGTGATTATTTTAAGAATGTTCAGGCTGGGTGTGGTGGCTCACACCTGTAATCCCAGCACTTTGTGAGGCTGAGACGGGTGGACCACTTGAGGTCAGGAGTTTGAAACCAGCCTGGCCAACATGGTGAAACCCCGTCTCCACTAAAAATACAAAAAATTAGCCAGGCCTGGTGGCAAGGGCCTGTAATCCCACCTACTTGGGAGGCTGAGGCAGGAGAATCACTTGAACCTGGGAGGCAGAGGGTGCAGTGAGCTGAGATCACACCATTGCAGTCCAGCCTGGGCTAGAGGGAGACTATGTCTCGAACAAACAAACAAAAACAGCCTGGGCAACAAAGTGAGACCCTGTTTTTACAAAAAGTCACACAAAAAAAATTAGCCAGGCATGGTGGTGCATGCCTGTGGCCCCAGCCGCACAGGAGGCTGAGGTGGGAGGATCATATGACCCAGGTCAAGGCTGCAGCGAGCTGTGAACTGTGTTTGCACCACTGCACTCCAGCCTTGGCAACAGAGGAAGACCCTGTCTCCAAAAAAAAAAAAAAAAAAAAAGCTCACTGACACCAGTGGACCAGTGGCTCAAACCTGTAACCCCTGCTCTTTGGAAGGCAGAGGCAGCAGGATCATTTGAGGCTGGGAGTTCAAGACCAGCCTGGGCAACTTAGCAATACTCCCATCTCTACCAAAAAGAAATACAAAAATTAACCCAGTATGGTGGTGCATGCCTGTAGTCCCAGCTTCCTGGGAGGCTAAAACAGGAGGATCACTTGAGCCCAGGTGTTTGAGGCTGCCATGAGCTATGACTGTGCCACTGCGCTCCAGCCTGTGTGACAGTCAGACTCTGTCTCTGAAAAACAAAAGAATGTTCATTGAATTTGACTTTGAAAGAACTGAACAATTAGAAACAATCTAAATGACCAACAAGAAGGTTGATTATGATATCTGAATAACAGGACTTCAAGAAGGGATTAAAAATCACACCAATCTGTATTTACTGGCATAGCAAGGTACGTATCAACAATATGTCAAGTGACAGCAAAAAAGGTTATCAGACAATACATACAGCATGATCCTCTACTGTAAAAGAGGGCTGTGTGAGAGTGACATCAGCAAGACAGAAACAGGAAACCCAGACACACAAGACACATTCCCCACACGAGACACAGATTTAAAATCTGAGCATTCCACAGCCAGAGGCCCTCTCTTGGGCACAGACCACAGTGAGGAAACACTCAATTCCCGACTTCTCCCTGAGGAGAGAAAGAAGTTGGTGTATACCCAGTGTTTTTGACTTTTTCGAGTGCAGCCAGAGGGAATGATTTCTGTCTCATCTAAATCATAGTGTCAGGAACAGGGCACCAGGTTGGGAGCTAAGAACAAAGGCCATCAGTTGGCACCAGAGGCTGCAGTACCAGAGACAGAAACTAGGTGGAGCTCCAGTACTGCAGCTTACTACAAAACCAACACGGCCACAGTGCTGCAGAGCTCCTGACTAGAAACCAGTCAACTTCAATTAGGAGATTACACCCACAAGCAGAGAGGACATGGCCCCAGAAAAGGCTCAAAGGGCTCCAGAGTCTTTAACTAGGCTGACTGAAGAAAATCCTTCCACTACAAAACCAAACTGCAAAGACTGGGAGAGGTGGCTGATTTTTCAAATGCCAAGATCCCAACAACAAAAAACAAGATATACAAATAAACAAAAATATGGTATATCCAAAGGAACAAGTTAAAACTCCAGAAACCAACCCCAAAGAAATGAAGACATATGAACTGCCCAGTAATTCAAAATAACTGTCATAAGATTGCTCAGTAAATTAAAAGAGAGCAGAGATAGACAACTAAATGAAATTTGGAATATGATGCATGAACAAAATGAGAATATCAATAGAGACAGAAACTATAAAGAGCCAAACAGAAATTCTAAAACTGAAGAATATAAAACCTGAATTGAAAATTTCACTAGAAGGACTAAACAGCAGACCTGAGCAGGCAGAAGAAAGAATCAGTGAACTTAAAGATAGGACTTTTGAAATTACTGACGCACAGGAGCAAAAAGAAAAAAGAATAAAAGAAAAATAATGATACCCTAAGGGACCTATGGACAGCACAAAGTGAAACAACATACACATTATGAGAGTTCTACAAGGAGAAGAGAGCCTATTTGAACTTCCCAAATATGAGGATAGAAATGGACATACAAATTCAAAAAGTTCAAAGAACCCCAACTACAATAAATTGATCTACACCAAGAAGAATCATAATGAAGTTGTCAAAAGTCACAAAGAATCTTGAAAGCCATAAGAGGAAAGTGACCCAACAAATACAAGATAACGTCTATTAGATTATCAGCAGATTTCCCAGCAGAAACTTTATTATAGGCTAGAAGAGAGTGGAATGCTATGTTCAAAGTGCTAAAACATACTAAACAAAAACTGGCCAGCCAAGAATATTATATCTGACAAAATTGTAATTCAAAAGTAAAGAAGGCCAGGCGCGGTGGCTCACACCTGTAATCCCAGCACTTTGGGAGACCGAGGCAGGTGGATCACCTGAGGTCAGGAGTTCGCGACCAGCCTGAACAACACGGTGAAACCCCATCTCTACTAAAAATACAAAAATTAGCTGGGTGTGGTGGTGGGCACCTGTAACCCCAGCTACTCGGGAAGCTGAGGCAGAATGGCGTGAACCCGGAAGGCGGAGCTTGCAGTGAGCCGAGATCACGCCACTGCACTTCAGCCTGGGCGACAGAGCAAGACTCCGTCTCAAAAAAAAGAGAAAAGAAAAAAAGAATGTTCAGGCTGGGCGCAGCAAGGTGGAGGCTGCAGTGAGCTGGGATTGTGCCACTGCACTCCAGCCTGGGGAACAGAGCAAGACTCCATCTCAAACAAAAAGAAAGAAAGAAAGAAAGAAATTAAGACTTTCCCAGATAAACAAAAGCTGAGTGAGTTCATCACCACTAGACCTGCCCTACTGCTGAAGGAACATTTTCAAGTTGAAGTGAAAGGTCAATAAGCAGTAATAAAGCACCATATAAAAATATAAAACTCCCTGGTAAAGGTAAATATACAGATAAATATAGACGTAGTAAGGTAATGCAGGTGCATGAATCACTTTAAAATCTGGTACCCCTTTCAAATCTTTTAATCACATTAAAATCACTTCTTAAAGACTAAATGCACAAACAATAATTATAAATCTGAGTTAATGTATATGCAATATAAAAAGCGGTCACTGGTGTCATTGGTAAAATAGAGTGCAGGGGAGACAGAGATGTAAAAGAGTAGAGATTTTATTTGTCATTGAAGTAATAAATAGACTGTTATAACTTTAAGATATGTAATTGCAATGGTAACTACAAAATGAGTATCTATTGAATATACACAAAAGGAAATAGAAAGGAAATCAAAATACGTCACAATTTAAAAAAATCAACGAAACACAAAAGAAAGCAGCAAGAGAGGAAAAGATAGACAAAAAAGTTCCAAGACATACAAAAAAATAAAGTAAATGGCAATAGTAAGTCTTTCTGTATTAGTAATCACTAAAAATGTAAATGGGTCAAACATCCCAATTAAAAGACACAGTTAGGCCAAATGGAAATTTTTAATGAGATCCATTAATATACTATCTACAAGAAACTTACTTTACATCAAAAGACACACATAGGTTAAAAGTGAAAGAATGAAAAAAGATAATTCATGCAATCCAGAACTGAAAGAAAACAAGGATGGCCATACTTCGACAAAGTAAGACTTTAAGACAAAAATTGTCACAAGAGACGAAGGACATTGTACAATAATAAAAGGGTCAGTCAAATCTCTGAAAAGACATAACAATTCTAAATAAAGATGCACCTAATAATAGAGGTCTCAGATATATGAAGTCAACACTGACAGAATTGAAAGAAGAAACAAACACCACCACAATAATACTAGGGGGTTTCAATATTCTACTTTCAGTTATGGATAGATCAGACAGAAGATCAATAAGGAAACATCGGACTTAAACAACACTATAATCAAACGGACCCGACAGACATAAAGAACACTGATCCCAACAACAGCAGAATACACATTCTTCTCAAGAGCATATGGAACATTCTCCAAGACAGACCACATGTTAGGCCCCATAATGTCTCAACAATTTTTTGTTTGTTTGTTTGTTTTTGAGACAGAGTCTCGCTGTGTTGCCCAGGCTGGAGTGCAGTGGCGCTATCTCGGCTCACTGCAAGCTCCACCTCCTGGGTTCACGCCATTCTCTTGCCTCAGCCTCCCTAGTAGCTGGGACTACTAGGCGCCCGCCACCACGCCTGGCTAATTTTTTGTATTTTTAGTAGAGACGGAGTTTCACCATGTTAGCCAGGATGGTCTTGATCTCCTGACCTTGTGATCCGCCCACCTCAGCCTCCCAAAGTGCTGGGATTACAGGCGTGAGCCACCGTGCCCAGCCAACAATTTTTTTTTAAGACAGGTTTTCACTCTGTCACCCAGGCTGGAGAGCACAAGGCTCACTGTAGCCTCGATCTCCTGGGCTCAACTGATACTCCCACCTCAGACTCCCGAGTAGGTGGGACTACAGGTATGCACCACCATGCCCAGTGAATTTTTTGTATTTTTATTAGAGACAGGATTTCGTCATGTTGCCCAGACTGGTCTTGAACTCTTGAACTCCTGAACTCAAGTGACCTGCCCACCTCAGCCTCCCAAAGTGTTGGGATTACAGATGTGAGCCAGTGCCGCCTGCCAACAAATTTAAGAAGACTAAAACTATGCAATGTATCTTCTCTCACTACAACAAAATGAAACTAGAAGTCAATAGCAGAAAAGTAAACCCAGAAAATACACAAATGTGTGGAAATTAAACAACTCGCCCCTAAACAACCAATGGGTCAAAGAAGAAATCACAAGGGATTTAGAAAAAAATCCAGAAAGAAACAAAAACAAAAAAATATATACCAAAATGTAGCAAAAGCCATACAAAGAGGGAAGTTTATACCAGTAAACATTTACATTAAAAAAAAGAAGAAAGATCTCAAAATCAGCAACCTAACTTCATACCTCAAGGAAATTGAAAAAAAGAAACAAACTAAACCCAAAATTAGCAGAAGGGAGAAAAAAATATATTAGATCAGATAAATAGAAAAAAATAAATAAATAGAAAAAAAAGCAGAAAAAAACCCAAAGAAACCTAGAGTTGGTTTTTGAAAAGATCAATAAAATTAATAAACCCTTAGCTAGATTAGCTAAGAAAAAAAGAATATTCAAATAACTAAAAGTAGAAATGAAAGAGGGAACATAACAACTGATATCACAGAAATAGAAGAATTACAAGAGACTACTAGGAACAATTATGTGCCAACAAATTGGATAATCTACAAGAAATGGATAAACCTCTAAAAACAACTTTCCATGGGTGAATCATGGAGAAATAAAAACTTTGAACACACTTATAATAACTAAGGGGATTAAAGCAGTAATCAAAAACCTCTCAGCAAAGAAAAGCCCAGGACCAGAGAACTTCACTGGAAAATTCTGCTGAACACTTAAAGAAGAATTAACATCAATCCTCCTCAAACAGCTGTCTTCCAAAGAACTGAAACAGAGGGAACACTTTTCAAACACATTCTAGGAGGCCTACATTTCTCTGACACCAAAGCCAGACAAAGACACAAGAAAACTACAAACCAATATCCCTGATGCAAAAATCCTCAACAGAACACTAGCAAATGGAATTAAAATGCACATTAAAAGAATTATATACACCATAACCAAGTGGGATTTATACCTGCAATACAGGGATCGTTCAACACACAAAAATCAATCAGTGTAACATATACTACATTAGCAAAATGGAGGAAAAAAACACATGATCATCTCAATTGGTATGGAAAAGCATTTGACAAAATTCAAGACACTTTCTTGATTAAAAAAAATGTGACAAACTAGAAATAGAAAAAAACTTATTCAACAAAATAAAGGTAATATATGAAAAGCCCATCGGTAATATCACACTTGGCAGCAAACAAATGAAAGCTTTCCCTCTAAGATTAGAAGCAGGGCAAGGAGTCCCACTTTCACCACTACTAGTCAACATAGTGCTGGAAATCCTAACTAGAGCAATTAAACAAGTAAAAAAAGTAAAAGGTACCCAAACCGGAAAAGAAGAAGTAAAATTATCATTATTTGCAGATGAAATGATCTTATATGTAGAAAAACCTAAAGAATCCACCAAAAACTACAAGTAATAAATGATTTCAGCAAAGTTTCAGGATACAAAATCAACACACAAAAATAGTTGTATTTTTGTATACTAACAATGACCAATCCAAAAAAAAAAATCAAGAAAACAATCCCATTTACTGTAGTATCAAAAAAGATAAAATACTTAGGAATAAACCTAACTGGGGAGGTGGAAAATTTTTCTACAAAACATTTCTAAAAGAAATCAAAGAAGATACAAATAAATGCAAAGACATCCTGTGCTCATGTATTGGAAGACTTAATAATATTAAAATGTCCACACTACCTAAAGCGATCTACAGATTCAATACAATCCCTACCAAAATTCCCAAGGCATTTTTTACAGAAATAGAAAAAAATCCTCCTCAAATTTATATGGAGTCTCAAGTGACCCTAAACAGCCAAAATAGTCTTAAAAAAAAGGGAACACAATTGGAGGCCTCATACTTCCTAATTTTAAAACATGCTACATGTCAGGTGCAGCAGCTCGTGTCTATAATCCCATGACATATTGTGTTCTTGGTAAAAATTGGACTGTTGTGCTGCTAAAATTAATTGGACTGTTAGAATTAAATGTCAATTTTATTATCTTCAAAATAGTGGTAACAGTATTGTGGCCTACAAAAAAAAATTAGTTCATTGTAAGACCACTAAAGAAAAATTGTAAGAAAATTCCTCTTTAAAATCTGCCAAATAATGACATCTTAGTTCTTCTTGACAGTGGAGAGAGGGAAGAGGGAAGAGAAGATGGGGAAATGGGAGAAAAAGAGGAAAAAGATAAGTAAGTTGCAGGTCCCCCGCTAAGTGGAGGGCTGGCTTCCCTACTCAGTGGAGAAACATCAGAGCCCACATGCTCAGTTACCATGGAGACCCCTCTGCTCTGAGATAGTTATGATTTGTCAGATCTCAGAGGGTTTGCACTTTCAAAACTTCCTGTTTTAATGAAAACATACCCTTGATAACACTTTTTCTTTACAAGCGTGAAAAACAAAGGAAAAACCACACTTACCTGAATGTAATATATGCCCTTTTCTTGAGCATACATCATTAGAAAACAGTAATCTAGGTTTTGCTTTGTTCTCCATCTGAAATAAACATTTTCAAAAAGTAAGTTAGGAATCAGACTCAAATTTAGTAAAATAAGATTAAATGTATAAACGTCAAATGTCTACATAACATGTCATCTATGTATATGTGTACACACACACACACACACACACTCACTCACTTAGGACGAAGAGTCAAAGAAAATTCACTTTCCTCTAATGAAGACTTTATCAAAATGTATTCCCAAGAACACTAATTCTCAAGCTGTCCTGAGGAAAAAAATGAGTCTAATATCAAGTAAGTATGTATACATGTTCCCCTTCTAGAAACATATTAATTCATAAGAGGCACAAAAATATCCAACAGTAAAGACATTTATTGGAAAAAAAATTCTTAATACATATTTTTCCAAACTTCCTTGACCACAGACCCTTTTTTCAGTAATATCTTAATGTTTCATCAAACGAGTGCTTCAAAAATTACACTTTTAGGGTCCCTACTCTGGTGCCTAGGACTGTTTGCACGCAGATCAAAGTTCACAAATAGGTACTGAGTGATTTAAAAAATTCATATTTAAGTTTACAGTATTAAACCCTGTCAGTGAATTCCTGGTAGCCTACAGAAACACATAAGAGA
Organism: Pan troglodytes; assembly: GCF_028858775.2. NCBI lineage: Eukaryota > Metazoa > Chordata > Mammalia > Primates > Hominidae > Pan > Pan troglodytes. The sequence continues at coordinate 24,497,643 of NC_072410.2, read as the reverse complement.
AGTGGATCTAAAAGCTAGTTTAAGAAAACACAGTAAAATAAAAGCTGATATTAAGTTTTTACATATTCTAAGAAAACTCCACATTATTTCCAAGCTGTCCTGGACTTAATGAGACTTACCTAGAATATTTTACCAAATTCAACTCTAAAATGTTTTCAGCTTCGATAAATAAAAACTACATGTATTAAATATTTACACTCACAAGTGTGGAGGATTTTAAACGGCACATGCTCACCTTACTCTTTCTTTGGAGTCTCCAAATGTCTCCTTTAGGTTTGTCAAGTCAGGATAATAGCTTTCAGGGGGTGATATGACTTCCACCAAGCCAGAACTGATTTCTTTAGAAAATCTATTATGAGAAAGGTTAGCTGAGTTACTTAAGTTCTGTGGGATTTTATTTATCTTAAAGCTCAATACACTGTGTTTAACATAAAACACATCAGTAATCATTTGTAGCAACGTATAATGTTATGGCCGCAAGGTGTTAAAAGGAGCAGCTCATCACTGATTTCATTTACAGAAAATACAGTTTTTTCCAATAGCAAAAGTTTTTTTTAAAGTAATGCTTTAAAAACTATAAAATACTGCTCTTATTAAAGTAGCATAGAAATCCTAAGCCAACTGCAGGCATTAACGTTCCTAAAATGTATCTGAATTAAAAAAAAAATCAAGGTCTCACAGAAAATAGAAAATTGAAGAAAAACAAATAAGTATGTATGTGTCTTTAAACACATATATTTTTGCAAAAACCAAAGCTCTTACATCTTCAAGAAGCTTTGCTTGTGGGTTACAGACCACATGTCATTCGCAAACAGTGTTTCTCAACTGGGGGTGATTCTGTCCCTCTGGAAGACATTTAGCAATGTCTGAAGACGTTCTGGTTGCCACAACTGTGATCAGTACTACTGACGCCTAGTGGGTAGACATTAGGGATCCTGCCCCACATTCTACAATGCATATGGCAGCCCCCACAACAAAAAATTATCTGGCCCAAAATGTCCATTGGGCTGAGGTTAAGAACCCTTTCTAAAGTTTTTAATTAGTCTGTACTGACTGAATTGTAATTTCTTTTGCATTTGCATTCTCCCTTGATTCATTTTTGCAAATCTCCACAAAATGCTAGTGCAACTGCCTGCCTTTGCACAAATGTTCTTAGTGTTTAACTGTACTTTTTGTCTGAGCTTGGTTTTCTACACACTGAGGAAGATGTAAATCACCAGAATCCTTGCATAAGCCCACAGACTTGCCCCTGAGGTCAGTGGGAAAGGGGACCAATCATTACTGCCCTGTTCCTTAAGAAGTCTATGCCAAATTTTATTTCTATAAGGACTTCCAAGAAACTCAGCACTTCAGGAAAACCAAACAAATAACAATTTAATCCTGAATTATAATGTTTTTAAATATTCAATTTTAACATTTTGATAGACAAGGAGCCACATTATTTTAAATGTAGGGTTAGCAAATGATTGTTGCTTCTTTTTTGTCTTTTCTTTTTAAGTAGAAGGTATATCTTTTAGGGACAAAAACAGATACAATTTAATGAAGAAATTCATAGCAAGACTAATTTTATTACACTATTGAAACTATTAAGGCAATATTATAAAAAATAATATCTGAAACTTACTAAGCTTTCCCTCTGTTACCTACCATGTGCCTCGCTCATAGTAAACTGCTACTCAATCTTTGCAGAATAGAACAGATTAAGACATAGTTTAAAATTGAGGTCTGAAATTACTACGTTAAATATCTACCCTGAGAGCAGGAAGATTTTGCCTGGTAAATACAGTGTGAAAGATTTAATCTCATATGACTCTCTCTGTATTCACTCTCATATGACTCTCTCTGTATTCACTGTCTTCAAGATTAAAGACTGTTATTTAATAGTGTTACATACATAGGACATTCAAGTCTTTTCTATAATGAAATACACCAATTTATCCCATCACATAACTGGATATATATGCACCTACTTTATGACAATATCAAATACCAGTCAGAGGTGATCTAATAAACAATGAACTCCACAGAGAAATGAACTATCAAGGAAGGCATTTTCTTTTAGCAAGAAACCCAAGAGATAACAGTAACCAAAATATTTTTATGTTTATAATTAAGAAGAACTTACTCTTTCTCCAGGTTGGCTACAACACCATGTACATAATCAATATCTGTCTGGGAAAGAAAAAAATGTATCTATATTCAAGTTTTTATATTTTTATTTAACTGTTAATACTGAACTCGAAATTAAATGAATGATAAAAACATTCATTAAAACCATACATTAAATTTTTAGACAATTTATTAAATTTGCATTTCTGTATTGTTCTACTGTACTACTGAATGTCACTGAGCACTTGCTAATAAGCAGATATTGAAGTTTTTATTATTTTAATTGTCTGTGTTGCATTCACTAGGAAAACTGAGCACAAAAACTACTTCTATCAAAACATCCAAACTATTGTGAATAGCATTAGTGACAGATGCTGCATGATATGAAGAAAGATTTTTCTACTTGGAATCATAAAACCTAGGTTCAAGGTTTGCCTCTGTAGCTACTGAACTGTATACTCTAAAGTCATTTCTCTGAGTTTCAACCTATTCTATGAAAAAAAGGAAATACCTTACAGATTATGAGATTAAATGATAAAACTATGTAATAAAAAACTGCTATTACACCATATTAATATTACACTGACACTGAGAACTGAATCAAGAGCACTTCAATCAGTTAGAAATAAACATTTATCAGATCTGCATATTTTTAAATTATGAACAAGTCAAAATTCTAATACTTCTTATTAATTTTTCTTTATTTTCTTTATTGATTTAATGAATCACATATTCACATTTCACAAACATTTACTGAATGCCTACTCTAGGCCAGGCTGCACTGCAGTGAACAAGTCTAAGCATGGCAGGCATGTTTTAAACAGACATTTTCAACCAAGTTCAGACCTAACCCAGCATGGAGGGTAGAAGCATCAGAAGAGGCTGCCTGGAAGAGGTGACGTTCAACAGTAAGAATTGGCTTGTTCCAGGGCTCTGGCTCCCAGGGGTCTAACAGAGATAAACATCATTAGCTTTTCTCCTCTAAGAGGTAAACGGAGTCTGTCTCTGATGCTATGTCAAAGACTGTGAAATTGGGTCAAAGTGAACCCACTTTCTAGGATAGCTGTAAGGACTGACGAACAGGGTGGAGCACAGGTGATGGGCAAATGTAAATAATTATGAGCATTATTTCTCCGGTGTGTGTGTCCAGACATCATCCTACTCCTAACTCCAGACCCTTGCCCCTTCAAGGACCCCAGGAAGCCCAAGGGACAACCAGGCCAGGGACATGGCAGGCTGGGTTACAGGGCCATGGCCACATTTTTGAGCCAGCCAGAGCCCTATTGATATGGTTTGGCGTGTCCCCACCCAAGTCTCATCTTGAATTGTAGCTCCCATAATTCCCATGTGTTCTGGGAGGGACCCTGTGGAGATAACTGAATCATGGGGGCAGTTTCCCCCATACTGTTCTTGTGATAGTGAATAAGGCTTATAAGATCTCATGGTTTTATAAGGGGTTTCCCCCTTTCACTTGATTCTCATTTTCTCTCTTGTCTGTTGCCATGTAAGACATGCCTTTCGCCTTCTGCCATGATTGTGAGGCCTTTCCAGCCATGTGGAACTGTGAGTCCATTTTTCTTTATAAATTACCCAGTCTTGGGTATGTCTTTATCAGCAGCATGAAAATGGACTAATACACCTACCTATCAATTTTAAATACAGCAATAACTTATAAAAATGCTCAATTGTTAAAAGACTCAATGATATATAAAATATAATCTATGTTATAAAGACTGTCAAAGCACTTAATACTTGAGAAAAACAAACAAAAAAGGTATAGCTTAATCCTGGAAATTACAAAACCATCAAATTATAAAAAGTTTTTATAACAGGCTTTCTGGAAAACAATATACAAACATCGGTAGCATTTCTACATACTAACAATGAACTATCTGAAAAAGAAATCAAGAGAACAATCCCATTTACAATAGCTACCAAAAAAATACTTAGGAAAAAATTTAACCAAGGAAGTGAAAGAACTAGACACCAAAAATTATTTTAATTTCTGTAATTGAAAGTAATTCTAATTTTTGTTGTTAAGTCTAACAACTCATGTGTAAGATAGCTTCATGAGATCAAATCCTTCAAAGTCTTAACAAACTGTGGAGACACAATTGGAATATAGCTCAAAACTCTCTGTCCTTCCTCTATAGAAGCCCAAACATTAGTGATTTCTTTTTAAATAAATTATCATTCACAAATTTGACCAATGAGTATTTAACCACTCATCAATCTACAATTTTGGAGAATATGAACAAGCATGGTTTTTATGAACTTTACTGTGTTTAACAACCTGACATTCAATTTGATAAGCATTTAATGAAGGACAGTGATTTGTCCACCTAAGGAAACAGGAATACAAAGGTGAGTAAGACCAGTTCCAGGTCCCTGGCCGTCCAAAACGGGAACCAAGAAGAATAAGCTTATGTGAACACAGATTTGTTATGTAATGTGTAATCAAATTTACAAAACAAAGTAATCCACGTGTACTACTACACAAAATCCTATGTTGCCTTCTAGTTCATGTATCTAGTAAAAGATTCACTTAAACAACTGTAATTTGTGTCACTTTACATAAATTACAAATTTAACAAAAGCAAGTTCTAGGAGGGAAGAAGAACAAATACCAATCCTTCTCAAACTATTTCAAAAATGTGGAAGAGGAGGGAGTGCTTCCAAACTCTTCTTAATGAGGCCAGTGCCAGTCTGACACCAAAGTCATACAAGGCCATTACAAGAAAAGAAAATTACAGGCCAGTATTTGTGATGAACATACATGCAAAAATCCTCAACAAAATACTAGCATTCAACTACATATTAAAAGGATCATTCACCATGATCAAGTGGGACTTATCCCTGGGATCCAAGAATGGTCCAACATATGCAAATCAATGAATGTGATAACTCACATTACAAAATAAAGGACAGAAACCATACGATCATCTCATTAGATGCAAAAAATGCACTGGACAAAATTCAACATGCTTTCATGGTGAAAAAGTTCTCACCAACTCAGGTACAGAAGGAATGCACCTCAACACAAGAAAGCCATATATATGAGAGACCAACAGCTAATGTTACACTGCGTGGTGAAAAATTAAAGCTTTTCCTTGAATATCTGGAACAAGACAGGGAAGCACACTCTCACAACTTCTATTCAACATAATACTAGAAGTCCCTGACACAGTAATTAGCCAAGATAAAGAAATAAAAGGTATCTAAATAGAAAAAGAAGTGAAATTGTCACTGTTTGCTGATGACATGATCTTATCACACAGAAAACCCTAATGATTCCACTAAAAAACTGTTAGAAGTAATAAATACTGTAAAGTTGTGGATACAAAATCAATATACAAACATAGGTAGCATTTCTATATACTAACAATGAACTATCTGAAAAAGAAATCAAGAGAACAATCCCATTTACAATGGCTACCAAAAAAATACTTAGGAAAAAATTTAACCAAGGAAGTGAAAGAACTAGACACCAAAAATTATAAAATGTTGATGAAATAATTTGAAGAACACACAAATAAATAGATATCTTTGTTCATGGATTGGAAGAATTAATATCATTTAAATGTCCATATTACCCAAAGTGATCTACAGATTCAATGTAATCCCTATAAAAAATTTAATGACATTTTTCTCAGAAATGGGAAAAAATCCTAAAATTCATATATAACCACACACACATACACACACACAGGCGTGCGCGCACACACACACACACACACACCAAATAGCCAAGGTAATCATGAGGAAAAAACAATAAAGCTGGAGGCAACACACTTTATTATTTCAAACTATACTATGAAGCTATAATAATGTAAACAGTATGGTATTGATTTTTAAAAAACAGACACACTGGCCAATGGAACAGAATATAGAGCCTAGAAATGAACTCATGTATGTATGGTCAATTGATTTTCAGCAAAGGTGCCAAGAACACTCAATGAAAAAAGTTTCTTTAGTAAATGGTGCTGAGAAAACTGGATATCCACATACAGATGAATGAAAGTGGACCTTCAACTCATGTGAAATATACAAATAAACTCAAAATGGATTGAAAACAAAAGAAGACTCTAAAACTACCAGAAGAAAACATAAGGGAAAAACTACACGACATTGGCCTGGGCAATGGTTTTTTGGATATGACCCCAAAAGCTCAGGCAACAAGAACAAAAATAGACAAATAGGATCACATCTAACTAAAACTCTTCTACATGGCAACGGAAATAATTAACAGCATGCCTGACAACCTATGGGTTAGGAGAAAATATTTTCATGCTGCACATCTGATAAACAGTTAATATCCAAAATATATAAGGAACTCAAACAGCTCAAGAGTAAGAAAAACACTGAAAAAATAGGCAAGGGACCTGAACAGACATTTCCCAAAAGACGACATACAAATGGCCAACAGATATATGAAAAATCCTCAACACTGCTAATCATTAGGGAAATGCAAATTAAAACCACAATCAGATATCATCACATCTGTCAGGATGGCTAACTGTCAAAAAGACAAAAGATAACAAGTATTAGGAAGAATGTGGAGAAAAGAAACGGATGGATATATACACTGTATCCATACTGGATACATACATGGATCCACTGTATCCATATTATCAAGTTCTGAGTATAGGTTGGTAAATAAAGAAGATCTCTGCTTGTAGAACTTAAAACTGGTGAGAGAAGCAGTTCATAAGCAAACAAACAAAAATATGTACACATATGTATGTGTATATATAACTGAATATTGTTATAAAAATAGAATGCAATAATAGAGGAAAAACAGAGATGACCTACTTAAACATTACATTCAGAGAAAATCTCTCTGAAGACTTGACATTTAAGCCTAAATTTGATACATATTTCTATTCAAATGTACAAAACTAAACAGAAAACATTAAAAGGGCTATTTTAAGTTCATTAATTGGAGCTTTGTCCTTAATAGCATGTTGATGCTATAGCAATGGTTCTCATTTTTTATTAGAACCCATTTAGTTCAAAACATGTTCATAATTTACCCATCTCTGATCACCTCCATGAACAGTCTCCCAGTCCAAGCCTCACCTCGATTATGGCAACAGCTTTCTAAGTAGTCTCCTTTCTTTTGCCCTTACCAAAGCAGACAGCAGGATCCTTTTTAAAAAGGCAAGTCATATTATTCTTGCCAAAAATGCATAGCCAAAATATAATCATGAGAAAATATCAGATAAATCCAAATTGAGACATTTTACAAAATAACTGACCAGTGCCCATCAAAAGTGTCCAAGTTCATGAAAGACACAAACATGGACAGGAGGAAGCTAAGGCATGAGAACCGCTAACTGCAATGTGGTGTTCCGTAGTGCATGCTGGAACAGAAAGGCGAACCCAGGCGGAAAAACAGGAAACTCAAATAAAGTCTGTAGTTTGGTTGAGTATTATATCAGTGTTAATTTCCTGGTTTTGATAACTATAGTATGGCTACATACGTTGTTAACATCAGAGCAAGCTGAGTGAAGGAGATACCCTCTATAATTTCTGCAACTTTCTGTAAATCTAAAATTATTTCAGAACAAAAAGTCTTTTAAAATACTTTTTTAAAAAGAGGGTTAATAAAGTGTCTTCTCTATTAAAAACTCTCAAATGACTTTCCATCTAAATTGGGGTCAGGTTTGGCAAAACAGATCCGCTGCCTGTTATCCTCAAGTCAAACGTTATTGAAACACAATCCCATTCGTTCATGTATTGTTTATGGCTGTTTTCAGGCTAAAATGGCAGAGCTGAACAATTCTAACAGAGACTGTATGACTCCTAAAGCCTAAAATATTTATTATTGGTCCTTTAAAAAAAGTTTGCCAGCCCTGGTGACTTAGAGTAAAAGCCAAGTTCTTGCAATGGCCTGTAGCATCCTACGTGATCCGGCCCACTCCACCCTTCTCTGACTGCCTCCTGCTACTGAGTCTCCCACCTTCTCTATTCAAGCCATACAGGCCTCTCCTTGCTGCTTGGCAAATGTGCCAAGCAATGATCTTGCCACAGGGCCTTTGCACATATAGTTCCTCTGCCTGGATTGTCCAACTCTTACGTCCCTCAGGCTTTTGCCCAAATGTCCTGCCCACCCTCCCTGGGCAACCCCAAGCCTCTTTTCTTATTTACTGATTTCTCCTCTACAGCACTCATTATCACCTAACATCCACCTAACATATTACATATTTCGGGGTTTTCTTTCTTGTCCTTCTCGATAAGTTTCAGTGGGCAGAGGCTTGTAAAAATATTTATTGAATTCCAAGCAAATTATTTGCTTATAAATATTTATTGACTTACAAGCAAACTTTATGGACTATTATTCATACACACACACACACATACAATTTCTTTCGTATAGTAGTTTGTCTGATTTTTTTTTTTTTTTAAGAAACATAGTCTTGTTCTGTTGCCCAGGTTCAGTGCAGTGGCATGAGTGATCATAGTTCACTGCAGCCTGGAATTCCTGGGCTCAAGTGATCCTCCCACCTCAGCCTCTCAAGTAGTTGGGACCACAGGTGTGTACCACCATGCCTGGCTACATTTTTATTTTTTGTACAGATGGGGTCTTGCTATGTTGCCCAGGCTGATCCCAAGCTCCTGGGCTTAAGCAATCCTCCCACTTAAGCCTCCCAAAGTACTGGGATTATAGGCATGAGCCACCATGCCCAGCCAGTTTGTATGATTTATAACCAATGCATAAATAAACATTTTTAAATCTAGCTGCTGAAAAATTACAGGCCAAAATACTACTGATACACCAATACAATAATCTAGCATTTAAAATTAAGAATAGAAGCTAGACAGATTAAAAAACTAGACAGATAATTAGCAAGTATATAGAAGACCTGAACAACACTATCAACCAACTTGATCTAATATGTATCTATAGTAAGACACTTCTAGTTACTCAGGATGCCAAGGCAGGAAGATTGCTTGAGCCCAGCACTCTGCCACTGCCACATAGCGAGACAAAAATTTAAAAAAACAAAAACAAAAAAACATTAGCCATGGCCAGGAATGGTGGCTCATGCCTGTAATTTCAGTGCTTTGGGAGGTCAAGGTGGGAGAATTGCTTGAACCCAGGAGCTCAAGGTTACAGTGAGCTATGATCACAACACTGTACTCTAGCCTGGGTGACAGAGCAAGATTCCATCTCTAAAAAAATAAATAAATTAGAGGGACAGATAGATTAGAGAGACGAATGATAGATTAGATAGATGATTGTGGAAGGAATGGAAAGGAAGGGAAAGGGAAAGGGAAAGGGAAAGGGAGGGAAAGGGAGGAAAAGGGAGTGAAGGAAGTGAAGGAAGGGAAGGGAGGGAAGGAAGGGAAGGGAGGGAAGGGAGGGAGGGCACTTTACTGGACAACAACAGAATCCATTGTTTGTAAGAACATATGAAACACTGTCCAGGACAGACCATACACTAGGTCATAAACAAGTATTGATAAATTTTAAAGGACTGAAATCATGCAAAGTATGTATTCTCTGACTATGAAGTAGTTAAATTACAAATCAACAAAAGAAGAAAATTTTGGAAATCTTCAAATAGGTAAAAAATTTTAAACACTTTTCTAAATAACTCATGGGTCAAAGAAGAGATTACAAGAGGATCATAAAGTATTTTGATCTGAATGAAAATGAAAACACGACATATCAAAATGTATGGAATGCAGCTAAAGTGGTGCTTAGAGGGAAAGTTATAGCTTTAAACTGACTATATTAGAAAAGAAGAAAGCCTTCCAACCAATAATCTACCCAATCACCTTAAAAATCTAGAAAAAAAAGAGTAAGCCAAACTGAAAGCAGCAGAATAAAGCTAATATGATTAGAGTGAAAACTAATAAAATAGAACACAGAAAAATGATAGAGAAACTCACAGGGGGTTTTTTTACTTTACTTGCCAGCTAGCCAGCTACAGCTAAGAAACCTAAAACGTCCCAGAAGAGGAGGAAATGGGGAAGGGAAAGCAAAGAAAATAGGGGCTGGGGAATGGGTGGGGGAGACGAAAACAGGAGACTATTTTAACCAACTTTGTAGAACTATTGGACACTTTAGCCATGTACATGTATAACTAATAATTTTTTTTCAAAAAGCAGAAAAATAAAGCTAATGGCATAAAATATTAATATTCTAGTGTACTGCTAGACTTCAATTTTGGGCCAACATTTATTATCTAATGGATTTTTATAGATTTTTTTTCTTTGAGATAAGGTCTCTGTCACCCAAGCGGGATGCAGTAGCTTGATCAGAGCTCACTGAAGTCTTGAACTCCTGAGCTGAAGTGATCCTCCTACCTCAACCTCCTGAGTAGCTGGGACTACAGGTTTGTACCACAATGCCTGGATAATTAAAAAAAATTTTTTTTAGAAATAGAGTTTTGCTCTGTTGCCCAGGCTGGTCTAGAACTCCTGGCCTCAAGTGATTCTCCTGCCTCAGCCTCCCATGTCATTAGGATTACAGTCAGGAGCCACCATGTCTGGCCTTAAAAGAGTTTTTAATCTCTTCCAGTACCTTCCTCATTTTGGCACTTCAATGGACACTTGTTCATTAAGTAAAAGAATACTTAGAATGAAATGTACACTTTTGCCTTTTTAAAAAAATATGATTAACAGGCAACTGAAAGAGTTTGTACTGTTTCTATGGCTGTTGTACTCTTCAGGTGCTTTGGGATAGAAAAAGAGTTCAGAAACATTCAGGTAAGTAACCCTTGGCTGAAGGCACACTAAGCTATCTAACTAGAACAGACTCAGCTACTTATACAGAGTTTGGGTGGGAACACAACACTGACAGTACTTCCCACTTTCCCTCCTGGAAATCATACACAATTAGCAATGAGAACCTGATGCAAAAACTGCAAACTTTATTTTAAGTTATTAATAGCCAAAAATCTTAAACTCCAAAGGGATCCAGTTTAGTCCTAATAACCAGAGGTAACATGAAGAGCTGCACAGGCTAGCAGTATTTGCAGGAAGCGGCCCAACTGTGTGGCAGAAGGAAAGGCAGAGTCGTCTGGAACACTACTCTGTCCCCTCATCCTCCTGTAAACCAGCAGCCTAGGGAAAACTTCATCTCCAATGATGATCCTTAAAGACGGACCAGCACAGCAACTATCCAAAATAATTAGACAAAAGTGGGAAATTCAGCAGAACAAAAACTATATGTATGTATGTGTGTAATAAACATGTATAAACATGCACACACACACACACCAGTTGAAAAATTATGACCAAACATTTCACTATTAATTTAAAATAAAAAAACAAAAAGCTCCCAATTAAAGCAGTTGCCACCAGGCAGCAAAATGCATATTAATTCTTATATCTAAAAAATAAATAATGAAAATAAATCAAGTTAGCATTTGGGTGAACATGTTTGAAAAGTAAAAAATGGAACTAAAATAGAAGAAAACATTAATAATGTTAAAAGCAGACATCAATGGATCAGAAAACAAACAAAAAAGGAAATAATAAATAAACCCAAGAAGGTTTTTGGAATATCGTAAATGAAAACAGATCCGTTAACTAGCCAGTCACAAATACACACGGGTGCACAAAGCAATCGGGGGGGAAGAACCGCAAAAAGAACAGGAGCCTGCATTTCTCACCTCTGCTTAAAGCAAAGTTTAAAACTTGGATAAAATGGATAATTTTCCAGGAAAATATTTTATCCAAATCAGAAAGAAATCTAAATAGCTGTTTATGCTGTAATATGAAACATTAACCTTATACCATCTGTACAGAATTAGGGCCATTACACATCTCTGAATGGATACAGCTATCAGTAGTCATTAGGGTAAACTGAGTGTCTAAAGCACAGCACCGGAAGGAACACTGTTCAGTGTATACAACACACACGGAGATTTTAAAAACCATGTGATTGTATTATCTATCAAAAAATCAAAACACAAAAGAAATAATATTTCTTAGTATAAATGAAATGTACAACAGAAAATAAAAACAAAAACCAAAATGCCACAGCAGTTTAATAAATACTCTCTGGTTATTCACCTTCTGTATTCCTGGTGTGCAAATTCCTTTTTCCTTTTTTCTTTTTTTTTTTGAGACAGAGTCTCAATCTGTCACCTAGGCTGGAGTGCAGTGGTGCGATCTCGGCTCACTGCAACCTCTGCCTCCTGGGTTCAAGCGATTCTCCTGCCTCAGCCTCCCGAGTAGCTGGGACTACAGGCATGCGCTACCATGCCCAGTTAATTTTTGTATTTTCAGTAGAGACAGGGTTTCACCAAGTTGGCCAGGATGGTCTCGATCTCTTGACCTTGTGATCCGCCCGCCTCAGCCTCCCAAAGTGCTGGGATTACAGGCGTGAGCCACTGCGCCCGCCCTCTACTGTGCAAATTTCTGACCCTAGGCCAGCTAATTAGCCCTGTTAAACCAGCTTACATCAAAGAATTTAAAGAAGGCATAGTAAAGGACTCGGGCACTCTTCCTGTGAAGCACAAACTAGAATGTGTACTACAGTAAAATAAGAACACTGAATTAAAAAAAAAAAACCAACATTATTTTCATACTGTACACTAAACACTCCATGAACCTGGATATTCTAGAAACTCAATTTTTCAAAGTTAAACAGTAGGTGCTCTCCCAACTTGATGAATCTGTTATTCCTTATAGAATCTAAATTCAAATCCTACAGTTTTTATGTAAGGTATTTGGAATGCTGCTGGGCAAATTGCTGAAACAATATGAATAAACAGGGTAATATAAAAAATATCCTAGGCTGTGTGTGGTGGTGCACACCTGTAATCTCAGAACTTTGGGAGGCTGGAGTGGGAGGATCACTCGAGCTCAGGAGACAGCCTGGGCAACATAGTGAAACCCCGTCTCAACACACACACACACACACACACACACAAAATACAAAAAATTAGCTGGGCATGGTGGTGCACACCTGTAGTCCCAGCTACTTGGGAGGCTGACATAGGAGGATTGCTTGAGCCTGGGAGGTCAAGGTTGCAGTGAGCCAAAACTGCACCACTGCACTCCAGCCTGGGTGACAGAGTGAGACCCTGTCACAATATATACACAAATATATTCGGTCAATATAAAGTCCTCTTCATGGTTACCACCATCATTTGGTTGTTTTGGTTTAGGCAATATTCTGCCTGAAATCCACCTCAAAAACTCCTTTTGTCTCTTTCTAACCACTTCATTTAGCCATCACCTCTGCATACATATGATTTCCTGTTCTGCTTTGCAACAATTACACAGAATTCAGGTGTTTTTGAACAAGAGACAACCTGTATCAGTTAGGAAACAGACTAAATGTCTATCTATCAGACATTAAATAAATTGTGCTAAAACCATATAATGAAATATTTTATAGCCATAAAGAATGATGTTGTGATATTTATTCTTGTTAGCATGGAAAAATGTCCATTACATTAAAATATGTATAGAATGATCCCATTCATATATAGCTGTACAAGCCACAGGGAAAAAACCCTTAACATATAATTTGAAATAGTTATATTTACGTAGAGGAGTAACAGGTAATTTTTCATTATATATTTATGTAATTGTTTTGAACAGTATGCATTTGTTTACTTCTCTAATAAGGAAATCATCAAGACCATTTTCATTTAAAAAGACATGGGGAACTCTAAAAAGTTAGGAATTAGTGGGCCAGAACTAGACCATGTCCTAAATCCTTCCCCATTCTGAAATTCTATACAATAATTAAGAAAATATTTACTCTAGGGTCTTATTCCTCATGATTTAAAAAGAACTTGCTCAAGATTTATTCTTTCTCTAAATCTTTTGAGGAGACTAAAATACAAGGAGTGTGGTATTTCTCATTCACATGATTTCTTAGGAGTACAGAGAAGCGATGGAGAGAATAAAAGAATGATAAAACCCCGGCTGAGGCTAAACCTTTTTCAGGTTTCAGGACTCCCAAAGATCATCAGTGCAAATCTCCAAATTTAAGTCTTAGAGCTAGAAATAGGCACACGTTCTTAAAGATCTACGGGTGTAACATCCTATTGACAATAAATATTACTATTCCTGGTTTGTAATTGCAGGAGAGAAGTGAGTTCGATTTACATTAAACTACCAGATAGAATATATTACCTAAGCTTTACTCATCACATTTTTAAAAAAGCGTTTTTAAAAGCATATTCAAATATTCAATTAGAGTTTCAACTCTTATAGGCTATATTTGGTAAAAACATAACAACAATTAAATAATTACCTCTCCTATGAAGACTACTATAACACAGTCCAACTTCTCTTCAGGATACAGGTTATCAATAAGGGAATGAAGAGTTTCTATGAGGTAAGATTTAACTTCTCTCTTCACTGTGGGAATGCCCATGACTATTGAAACTGGAAAAAAAAATAGTAATTATATTAAAAAACTGTACAAGGACAATACAGAAAAACACTTCTATTTCAAAAGTATTATACCCTCTCAAATTGATAGGAATAACTGATGGGTCAAAATATATTAAGTTTCAGCAAGAAAAATAAAGAATACAAGGGCATACCTGTAACACTGTAATTCATTTTCACATGGCTTAACCATAAGAAAAAAAGAACCGATAAAAATGAAAGACATTAAACTTCACACTCAAAAATGAATGGCTGCAAAGTATAAACAGCAAACTGTATTTTACAACTAAAACTTAAAAACACTAAACATATCTTAAAAACTAATGTCTTATCTCTCGACTTCAAGCATGTGACATGCCGAGAAGAGCACAACATCAGTTCTGTGGTTGTTCTTGCCAACAATGCATAACCTCAACTTAACCGTAAAGAAACATCAGAGAAATCCAAACTGCGGCAATGCTCCACAAAATAACAGTACTCTTTAAAGTGTCAAGGTCATGAAAGACAGAGTAATGAACGGTCCCCGATTGGAAAAGACTAAGGAACCACGACAATTAAGTGAAATATGGGATCTTGATTTGGATCCTGAAAGAGAAAAACAGCAACAATGAAACACATGACAAAATCGGAGTAAGAGCTAAGGTTAGTGAACAGCATAGCATCAACGTTAACTTCCTGGTTTTTGATCGCTATACTATGGTCATGTAGGGACACTGGGTAAGGGCATATGAAAACTTTGTGACCAGGCACAGTGGTTCATGCCTGTAATCCCAGCACTTTGGGAGGTACAGGTGGTATGCTGCTTGAGCTCAGGAGTTTCAGACCAGCCTGGCCAACATGGCGAAACCCGGTTTCTACTAAAAATACAAAAATTATCTGGGCATGGTGGCGCGCACCTATAATCCCAGCTACTTGGGAGGTGGAGGCACAAGAATCGCCTGGGAGGCAGAGGTTGCAGTGAGCTGAGATTGTGCCCCTGCACTCCAGCCTGGGTGACAAAGCAAGATTCCATCTCAAAAAAAAAAAAAAAAAAAAAAAAAAAACAGAAAACTTTGTGTACTATTTGTGCAACATTTTTAAAGTCTAAAATTACAGTCAATGTTCCTATAATGCTTGTTTTCAATGCAAATTTGTTTCTACATGATTAACATATTAGGGAAAAACTGGGGCATAACACATGAATTTCACATTAGCTTACATGCAATTTGTCCTCTGAGACAAACACCAGGTGAACAACAGAAAATTGTACCCAGCTGAATTGAGTTCAGAAAATTAAACCGAACCATGTAGAAATACTGCATACAAAATGCACGCACCTCAAAATACCTACCAGCTGTCTCAGTTCACCACAACTATCAACCACACCCATCCACACTGGGTGTTGCAACCTTCCATCAGATTGCAAATAACCTACCTCACAGCCCTTCACAATAACTTACAAGCTGCAATCCTTCAGCAACCCACTTCAACAAGCAAATCTCAGGGCTTTTTCAAGATGGAATGCCACATTTATGTGTTTCTTAATCATTTAACTTGCGAAAAACTGTGCCACTATTATAATTAGGTTCTTATCCTTTTTTATAGTGTAACTGACAAAGTGTTTGAGTGTTGTGATCCTAACCCCCTTGCTCTCATTTTTTTGCACCATTTTCATACCACAGTGATTTTTAGGAACACTTATACTGCATTATAGAGGTATTTCAAAGTAAATTTTTAAAAATTATGCCTTAAAGTCTTGGTACGCTATGTATCAATACAGAAGTATTTTAAATATGGTAAAAACAACTTAGTCTTAATCATGCAACAATTTTTTGGAGATACTAAAAAATACTTATAATTCACAGAATTCTAATGCCAGGGGCTGGGTGCGGTGGCTCATGCCTGTAATCCCAGCACTTTGGGAGGCCGAGGCGGGTGGATCACAAGGTCAGGAGATCGAGACCATGCTGGCTAACACGGTGAAACCCTGTCTCTACTAAAAATACAAAAAATTAGCTGGGTGTGGTAGCGGGCGCCTGTAGTGCCAGCTACTCAGGAGGCTGAGGCAGGAGAATTGCTTGAATCCAGGAGGCGGAGGTTGCAGTGAGTCAAGATCGCGCCACTGCACACCAGCCTGGGCAACACAGCGAGACTCCATCTCATCTCAAAAAAAAAAAAAAAGAATTCTAATGCCAGAAGGGAGCGTAAAGACCATGGATCTACCACCATGATTCTTGAGGTAAGAATACTAAGATGCAAAAGGTTTAAGGGACTGCCCCAAGGTCTCGTGACACAACCCTCTCTTCCATTTTACGCAAGAGTTCTCAAGCACTCAAAAAGATATTTGCTGTATGAGACTCCGTCACCCCAAAAAAAGATATTTGCCCTATTTGTTTTGCACATATTTACTGCAAGGCACTATTCTAAGTGTTAAGCATACAATGGTAAATAACATAGGTAAGGTCCCTGCCCTCATGGAACGCACATTCTAGAAAGAGGAAAAAGATTTAAAATATATGTATCTTACAGGCTGCTATGTATAGGTTGGTACTGTCAGAGTGATGAATGGGAAGGGGGTACCCCTGTAGGTCGTGTGGTCACGGAAGGCCTCTCTGATATCAGCTGAGCTGGTAACCATGAGAAAGAGCTGATGAAGAATACTGCAGAAGAGGAAGCAACAAGGCCCTGAAGCCAGAATGATTTTGACATAGTCAAGAAATACCAAGAGCAGGTTGGATCGAAAGCAGAATAAGCCCAGATTGAGAAAATCAGTCAGGGGTCACATTGCATATAACAAAGTTTGTTTTAATGCTGAGTGCAAGAGAAAGCCATTGTAAGGTTGTAAGCAGGGGAATGACATTATCCAATTTGTAATTTTAAGAGATTACCAAATTTCACAAAAAGTAAAAGCACTTTGGAAGATCAGTTAGGAAGTTAATGTACTAACTGAAGGAAAAGATGGTGGTTTGAATGAGGCTGTAGGGTGTTTGAAGAGGTGGAGATGAGTGGATGATGGAGACCCTTGCAAATAGGGCTTCAGCTGGCAGACAAGAGAAGGGGAGGAATCAAGGATGACTTGAGTAAGTGGATGGGGGCAACTTTCACTCAGAACAACACACTTGAGGAGAGGGCCTCCAATCCAGATTTCTGTTCTGACCATGTTACTCTGAGATCCCAAAAGACAGGATGAGTTACAATGGAAGCAAAATTCCATAGAATAATCTACCTCAGAATTTAAAGCCGGGTGTGGTGGCTGATGCCTTTAATCCCAGCACTTCAGGAGGCTGAGGCGGAAGGATCGCTTGAGCCCAGGAGTTCGAGACCAGCCTGAGCAACTTGGCAAGACCCGTTATCTACAAAAAATAAAACACTTAGCTGGGCATGGTGGCGCATGCCCGTAGTCCTAGCTACTTGGGAGGCTGGGGTGGGAGGATCACTTGAGCCTGGGAGGTAGAGGCTGCAGTGAGCTGTGATCACACCACTGTACTCCAGCCTGGGCGACAGAGCAAGACCCTGTCTCAAAAAAAAAAAAAATTACCAGTGTAACAATTAGGATGAGGAGCATTCCTAGAAAATGCTAACTCATATGGAGTACAAAGACTTCACTATGATGAAAGCAAAGCCCATGGTGATCCACAGTGTGCAAACAAAAATGGCATAAAGTCACAATGCAAATTCTCTATCCCTACCATACTCTTGGGGTTTTTTGGTTTCTGTTTTGCTTTGCTAAAGTTTAGATGGCACGTGATATGGTTTGGCTGTGTCCCCACCCAAATCTCATCTTGAATTCCTACGTGTTGTGGGAGGGACCCGGTGGGAGGTAATTGAATCATGGGGGCCAATCTTTCCTGTGCTGTTCTCGTGACAGTGAATAAGTCTTACAAGATCTGATGGTTTTAAAAAGAGGAGTTCCCCTGCACAAGCTTGCTCTCTGCCTGCTGCCATCCACGTTAAGATGTGACTTGTTCCTCCTTGCCTTCTGCCATGATTGTGAGGCCTCCCTAGCCACATGGAACTGTAAGTCCAATTAAACCTCTTTCTTTTGTAAATTGCCCAGTCTCAGGTATGTCTTTATCAGTAGCATGAAAACAGACTAATACAGTAAATTGGTACCAGTAGAGTGGGGCGCTGCTGAAAAGATACCTGAAAACGTGGAAGTGAATTTGGAACTGGGTAACAGGCAGAGGCTGGAACAGTTTGGAGGGCTCAGAAGGCAGGAAAATATAGGAAACTTTGGAGTTCCCTAGAGACTTGTTGAATGGCTTTGACCAAAATGCTGATAATGATATGGACAATGAAATCTAGGCTAAGGTGGTCTCAGATGGAGATGAGGAACTTGTTAGGCACTGGAGTAAAGGTGATTCTTGTTGTGTTTTAGCAAACAGACTGGCAGCATTTTGCCCCTGCCCTAGAGATTTGTGGAACTTTGAACTTGAGAGAGATGATTTATGGTATCTGGCAGAAGAAATTTCTAAGCAGCAAAGCATTCAAGAGGTGACTTGGGTGCTGTTAAAGGCATTCAGTTTTTGTTGTTGTTGTTGTTGTTGTTGTTGTTTTGAGACAGAGTTTCGATCTTGTGGCCCAGGCTGGAGTGCAATGGCATGATTTCGGCTCACTGGAACCTCCACCTCCCAGGTTCAAATGATTCTCCTGCCTCAGCCTCCCGAGTAGCTGGGATTACAGGTGCCCACCAGCATGGCCAGATAAGTTTTGTATTTTTAGTAGAGACAGGGTTTCACCATGTTGGTCAGGCTGGTCTCGAACTCCTGACCTTGTGATCCACCCGCCTCAGCCTCCCAAAGTGCTGGGATCACAGGCGTGAGCCACAGCACCCGGCCAGCATTCAGTTTTAAAACGGAAAGAGCATGAAAGTTTGGAAAATTTGCAGCCTGACAATGTGATAGAAAAGAAAATCCCATTTTCTGAGGTGAAATTCAAGCCAGCTGCAGAAATTTGCATAAGTAATGAGGAACTGAATGGTTAAGCTCAATGGGGAAAATGTCTCCAGGGCATGTCAGAGACCTTTGTGGCAACCCCTCCCATCACAGGCCCAGAGATTTAGGAGGGAAAAATGGTTTCCTGGGCTGGGCCCAGGGTCCCTCTGCTGTGTGTTGTCTAGGGACTTGGTGACCTGTGTCCCAGCCACTCCAGCCTTGACTAAAAGGAGCCAAGGTACAGCTCAGGCCATGGCTTCAGAGGGTGCAAGCCCCAAGCCTTGGCAGCTTCCATGTGGTGTTAAGCCTGCAGGTGCACAGAAGTCAATAATGGGGAACCTCCACCTAGATTTCAGAGGATGAATGGATATGCCTGGATGCTCAGTTAGAAGTTTGCTGCAGGGGCGGTGCTCTTATGGAGAACCTCTGCTAGCGCAGTGCGGAAGGGATATGTGGGGTCAGAGCCCCCCCAGCAGAGTCCCTATTGGGGCACCACCTAGTGGAGCTGCGAGAAGAGGACCACCGTCCTCCAGACCCCAGAATGATAGATCCACTCATGGCTTTCACCACATGCCTGGAAAAGCCGCAGACACTCAACACCAGCCCATGAAAGCAGCTGGGAGGGAGGCTGTACCCCGCGGAGCCACAGCGGCAGAGCTGCCCAAGACCATGGGAACCCACCTCTTGCATCAGTGTGACGTGAGACATGGAGTCAAAAGAAATCATTTTGGAACTTTGAGATTTCACTGCCCTGCTGGATTCTGGACTTGCATGGGGCCTGTAGCCCCTTTGTTTTGGCCAATTTCTTCCATTTGGAATGGCTGTATTTACCCAATGCCCGTACCCCCATTGTACCTAGGAAGTAACTAGCTTGCTTTTGATTTTACAGGCTCAGAGGTGGAAGGGACTTGCCTCATCTCAGATGAGACGTTGGACTGTGGACTTTTGAGTTAATGCTGAAATGAGTTAAGACTTCAGGGGACTGTTGGGAAGGCATGATTGGTTTTGAAATGTGAGGACGTGAGATTTGGGAGGGGCCAGGGGCGGAATGATATGGTTTGGCTGTGTCCCCACCCACATCTCATCTTGAATTCCTACGTGTTTTGGGAGGGACCCGGTGGGAGGTAATTGAATCATGGGGGCAAGTCTTTCCTGTGCTGTTCTCCTGACAGTGAATAAGCCTCACGAGATCTGATGGTTTTAAAAAGAGGAGTTCCCTTGCACAAGCTTGCTCTCTCTTTGCTTGCTGCCATCCACGTAAGATGTGACTTGCTCCTCCTTGCCTTCCGCCATGATTGTGAGGCCTCCCCAGCCACATGGAACTGTTAAGTCCAATTAAACCTCTTTCTTTTGTAAATTGCCCAGTCTCGGGTATGTCTTTATTAGCAGCGTGAAAATGGACTAATACAGCATGTTTAGAGAATAAACCATTTTATCCCTAATTACACTATTTTAGAGTTAAAATTTAAATTATTTAGCTTAAACCAGGGTATTTGAAGACTTCAAAAGCACTAAAAATGAAACTTGTAATTTCAGCCAAACCTACAAAATTAGAGTGACCATGCTTATGGTAATTTGCAAAATTACCACCAAAAAAGGGTAGTTTCCTTGGCCTTCTGAGCCCATGGTGGGGGCTGCACTTCTTAGTCCCCTTATGGTTGGGGACTGTGGGGCAAAGGGGATATAATTATTAATAGCCCATGAGTCATCAGCATGTGTAATCTGTGGGCTGAGCACTGATAACTACAGTGTGAAATCCTTGAGATTGTTCTCTTTGGCAGAGCAGCCAGAAACATTCAAGATGGCAACTGCTCTGTCAGCCTGGATCCCTGCATGACTGGTCAACCTTGGTGGACTCGTACTATGAGCAAAAAAATAAATAAACATTTGTTATCTCAATCACTGAGACTCTGGGGTTGTTAGTTACCACAACATAACCCAGCCTGTCCTATCTGATACAATGTTCTTCTACCATTTACAATCCAGAAAATGTAAGTATTCTACTGAGTTAGAGTTAAGAAGAAATATGTCAGCAAAGTGAAGAATATGGTCATATCATCCTTTTAGGGAGGAGTAAGATGGACCAAGGAAACCAAACAGAAATAGAGCCAACGGGTTGGGCTAGGTACTGGGATCGCTAATTTTGTTTTAATTCTGAGTGCAAGAGTTCCACTGATTAACCACCTAGTATTTCCAATTCAAGCAGTAATTGTGCATATGTAATACCTCTATTATGTACTAGGCAGTCTGAAATACAGTCATGAGATAGGTAAGGCCCCTACCTCATGGTATTTATAATTTGACAGAGCTATCAACTGTGATTATTTCATTTTCTTCCACTTTCCCGGGAAGTTTTCAAATTCTAGTTCGTATTTCCTTTAAAGTAAAAGAAGAATTAGGAAAAATCTTGGCATTCTCAATCTTCAGTAACTCAATCTACCTTTAGTTATAACTAAATTATGTCCCTTTAAAAATCTTCATTGCTACCCAAATATTTTTAGCCTATCATGTTTCCTTATGGTTTGACTTTAGTCATTTATTCCTCATTGCTTTCCTTATATCTTATGACAGTTTTTTTTCTTCCACTGCCTAGTTGCCCTTTCTCTGTCTCTGTCTTCCTTGTGTTCATCTTCCTCTTTCCCTGGAAATTAACTGCTGGAAAACCTTCAAGTCTCAGTCCTAGGCCCTAGGAGATCTCATCCATTTCTTTGTCTTCAACCACTTACTCCCAAACAATGACTCATAAAATTAAATCTAACTCAGATCTCTCCTTTGAGTCCCAGATCTAAATATCCAACTGCCTACTCCAACATCTCCACTGTGATATCTCAAAATCACCTCCAAATTATCATATTCAAATTTAATCTATAAACTTCTCTTGCAAACCAATGATGTGAAACAGTGTCTATTGTCCCCTATCTCACTGAATGGCCCACCATGCATCCAGTCACTCAATCCAGAAACCCTGGGTTCATTCCTGACCACTCCTCTACCTCAGTCCACAAATCCAGAACATGACTATGTCCTCCCTGATACATTCTCATATGTTCCAAACAACTCTAGGTCCATCTTCTTCTTCCTATCTCTACAACTACCACTGCTACCTCGTCCAAGTTGACCCTCTCTCCAGTGGATCACTGAAACGGCCTATATGGTTTTTCATATCTATTCTTCTTCCCCCATCCTCAATCATTCTTCCCATTGCAGCAAATGTGATCTCTGTAAAATTTAAATCTTATCAAGTCATTCTTAATAAGTCCTGTTGAAAACGCTTCAATGACTTCCTACCGCTCTTAGGATAGAAACCAAAATCCCATAAATGGTCTAGGAGGCCCTACATGGTCTGGCCTCAACTTATATCTCTAGCCTCATCTTGTTCCACACACTTCCTCACTCTACACTTAAACTACAGTGACCTTCTTTCATTTTCTAGAACATTCCACACTCCCTTCCACCACAGGACTTTTGTGGTGCTCTTTCCATCTTCTGGAATATTCTTTTTTTTCCCATTGTGATGGAGAGAATAATAGTCGCCCAAAGATGTCCATGCCGTAATTCCTGGAGCCTCTGAATATGTTACCTTACATGGCAAAAGGGACTTTGCAGATGTGATTAAAGTTCTTGAGATGGGGTGATTATTCTGGATTACCTAGTGGGCCCAATATAATCACAAGCGTCTTTATGAAAGGAAGGAGGGAGGGTCAGAGTGAAAGAAAGAGATGGAACAACAGAATCAAGAGGGTCATGGTCAGAGAGATTTGAAGATACTGTACTTTGACGATGAAGGAAGAGGCCACAAAGTAATGTGGAAAAGGCAAAAAAAAAAAAAAAAAAAAAAGGATCCTCCCCTAGAGATTCCAGAAGGAACAAACCCCTCTTGACAACCTGGTGTTAGGACTTCTGCCTTCCCAAACTGTAAGATGAGAAATCTGTGTTGTGGTTTAAACACAGTGAGTTTGTGGCAATTTGTTACAACAGCAATAGAACGCCAACACACCCATCTTCACCAGTAAATGATAGATTCTACCAGCCTCAGGCCAAACGTAATTTCTCAGAGTTCCTTAAACTCCCTAATTAGGCCAAAAGTCCCTCTTACACATTCTCAAAGCATCCTTTACATCGGTAATTAAAGTTATAATTATACAGTTGTTTGTATAATTGACTATGTGACTAATACGTGTTTTCTTTACTGGGCTGAAGCTCCACAAGACTCGGAACCACATCCAATTTTGTGTACCAAAGTATCTGGCAAGGTGCCTGGCCCATAGCAATTGCTCATGGACTTTCATTACAGCAAATACTTCAAGAATTATCTGTTATCCTCTACGAAGCAGTTGTGCCATTTTGGTAGATAACCCAATGAGAGTCTTTGCTCAGCCCTCTTGCTCTACTCTGAATGGGCCCTTTAACCTGAAAATCTGAAGGTTTCTTCAACTCAAAGAAATTTACTTCTATAAGCTGGTAATTCCCTCTTTTCACTCTCTTTGTTCACTCCTTCTGAAATGACTACCAGATGAACATTAAAACTTTTGTCTACTTCCATTCTTTATGCGTTTATGCTGCATTCTGGAAGAAATACACAGCTCGGTCTTTCTGATCACTAATTTGATCTTTAGCTATGTCTAGCTAAAATTCCATATCAGTCCCTCGATGTAGGATTTTTAAATATAATCATTGAAATCATAAGCACAAAGATTTCTAACGGATCCTTTGATAATGGTCAGTTATTGTGTTATGGGCAAGTTCTCCTCCCTCATTTCTAAAAATATGTTGATGCTTTATTTTTAAATCATATTCAGTTTGTTCTGCAAACTCAATTTTCTTTAGTATTAAGTCATTCGTGGTGCTAATTTTCCTAAATTATTCAGCAACCCCTCGTTGCTGAAGTCGCCCTTGCACCTGCTTGTAGTCGCTGGGTTTGTTTGCCGCAACCTGCCTTGGAGAATGTGGTGGAAGGATACAGATGTGGTGCTGGGTGGTGCGCCGACAGTTTTCTGTTCTGGGCGTGAGAATCCCAGCCGCTCCCCTGGGGTCAGCAGCCACCGGCAGCACTGTCCTTCCTCTTCAGCCTTACAATGGCTTAGCTATTCTAAGTGCTGTTCCCTAATTAATCAGCCTGACCACTGGAAAACAGAATTTTTAGCAAGAAGCTGTTTTTCTTTATCTAAGAAACAGAAGTTCTGAATATGAAGCCCTAGATAAGTTCTGGGGTTCCATAAAACCCCAGAAATTACAAATAAAATTATATTTTCTATGGGCATTTTCCAAAGTAGAGATTGACAGCTTTCCTAGAATATCCAAAAGGTCCTGTAACTAAAAATATTAAGAGCTGTTTCCTAATGATTTAGGGAGGAAAATGTTTAATGTAAATATGGGTTATTTGCCCATCTGTTTTTTCTACCAAGCTGTTTTTTCTACCTTTCAAAAATAGTAGCAGCTTTATTGGAAAGCTGGTTGACCAAGATTTTATTATATTTATAATGTATAAAGTCATGTAAACAAATGGGATGGAATACATAGCTTCAAAAGAAAGAGAATGTCACATTTACAAAATAAAAACCTATTAGAGACCTTGGACGTTTTAAATGACTTTAAAAACACTTCTAATTTCTTTTCATTTGTACTCTTATGAATGAATAGTCTAAACAAACAAACCCACAATTACTTAAGACATCTTACCCAAAAAGTGATTATTAAAGGGAGAGATGATATCAGCTTCAAAAATAATTAACAATCAACATTCTAAAAAAAAAAACAAAAAACAAAGTACCACACACACCTTGTTAGTCTCTGTATACCTGGCACCTGCAGAATGCCTGGCTTCAATAAATATTTTTTGAATCATTAGAGAAAGGAAAGATGGAGTTTGTCTCAACATGCTATTTTAAGAGTTTCCACCTCCTTAAGAAGGAAGGTAGTATATTATTTCTACTGATTAATGAAATAGAAAGACAGCAGAACTAAGACAAGATGAATGTAAAAGCTTACATTTATAGATCAATGAGAAGATGTGATCCCCCAAATAAGACAGCAAAATACTTAAGAATCCCATTGAATCAAAAGTAGACCCAGCTTTTCAAAAACACTAACCCAAAAATGAATCTTGATATCTATGAAGTTATCATTTCATCACTTGTTAAAAACTTATAGAAGAACAAAATAATATTCTGCCCTCTGCATTTTAAAATCTACAAAGAAAAGATTAACAAAGTCAAAACAGCGGAATCAAATGTATGAGTGGTAAACGGCTCTTGGGCTGCTTGCTCAAGCCCACTTCCACTCTGTGGAGTGTACTTTGGTTTCAATAAATCTGTCCTTACGTTGTTTCAAACAAACAAACAAAAAGAGTGGTAAATAGTTTCTATGAGGAAAACTGAAGAAGTTCTGTTTCCTCTGACAAGAAGAGAAAAATAAGCTATATATTATCTTTTGAATAAATTAGGAAAAAAGAAGCAAATCAAAGTATTTCTACTACTCCATAAAAAGTTACATAAAAGTTACTATCTACTTACACCTCTGTAGGAAAAGTGGGGCAGACATAAGAAAAACCTTTATGACATGTCCAAAAGAGCTGTTAATTTTGAAATAAGATACAAGGAAAGTCATCTCTGTACTTCCCAATTTTCTTAAACAGAAAAATGACAAAGGTGTCAACATTTGTCTGCCTGGGATGGGGCCTGAACTAGATTTCACATGATCCCTTTCAGCTGTATTACTTTGGTCTATGAAGGAAAATGTCCAATTCCTTTCAACATGGAGTTTAGAATGATCTCATGTGCACAGATAAAGAAAGAACTTTCATTTTTTGACCTCCAAGACTTCTGATGGTCAACATAATAGTCCAAAACACATTTAACAGCAGTAGTACAACTGCAGTAAGAAACAAAATAAACATACCTCCTGTTCTTCCGTTGCCAATCTGTACAGCAGGTTGAAGACTTCCTTCATTTTTCAATAAATGAGGCAAATGATAATAAATACTTGGCACTTGAAGAGATTTTTTGCTTGTTAACTCCTTTAACAGCTTTAGGGTATTATCTGAAACACAGAAGTATAATTAATATACAAGAATTACCTTACAGAAGTTGCTGATTTTATAAAACCAGCAGTAAAAATTAATAAGAACTAGAACTAAAGAATTTCTTTCCTAGTTTCACACTCTGGTGAATGAGATCTCCATTTAAGATGAAAAGGACACTTTCAAAGCCAAAGTCTCACAGGTCATGATGTTGATAAAACTGGCTGAAGGAAACCAAAATGGCCAGCTACAGGACCGTAAGAAGGTGGGATGCTAAGGGCTCACCTCTATAATGTATTAGAACTCAAGTTTGCCAAACAGACTCTAAATATACTGTTGGCTTATGAAAATGTAATAAATAATAAGTACATTAACCATCAATCACTTCCATTTTCTTTTTTTTGTGTGACAGGGTCTTGCTCTGTAGCCCAGGCTGGTGTCCACTGGCACAATCACGGTTCACTGTCGCCTTGACCTCCCAGGCTCAAGAGATCCTCCCCACCTCAGCCTCCTGAGTACCTGGGACTGCAGGCACATGCTACCACATCAGCTAATTTAAAAAAAAATTTTTTTTTTGTACCGACGGGAGTCTCACTATGTTGCCCAGGCTGGTCTCAAACTCCTGGCTCAAGCAATCCTCCTGTCTTGGCCTCCCAAAGTGCTGGGATTACAGGCATGAGCTACCATGCTCAACCATTCACTTTCTTTATGCATTATATGTTATCAAAATTTCACATGGAAGGAATTTTTTTTCTGAAAACTTCAAGTAAAATAATATAAACAGCACAAGTTGAGAATATCCAGTACAGATCACAACTTTCAAATAGTTTTTTTCTCACTCCATTTTACACATAGGATGTTTCTGTTTTTATTAGAGGAACCAATGAATCATTTAATGATATGAAATAAAAACTTGGTAGTAGAAATAATATTGTTTTAAAATTTCATTAAATTTGAATTTAACCTTAGAAAAAAGCAAGCTAGCAGTAGGAATTTGTTACCTCAACTTCATTAAAAATATGAGAAGAACCAAAAATTCACGAAAGAAATGCAAATGACTGTCATATGTAAAATTAAAGTTTAATCTCATGCGTAAAGAAACAATTACAAATTATATCAATTTCTACCTATGAAATTAGCAGATTAAATAATATTAAATATTGGTGATAACAAGATAAATGTTCCAACTATTCAAAACAGCAGCAAAAACCTTAAAACATTTCTGTCCTATTACTCAGTAATTTCCCTTTTAAGAATTTAGCTTCTATGCATTCAACAAATATTTAGTGATTATCTATTTTATTCCAGCAAATGTATCATTTGTTCAAAAATCAAGTCATCAAAACACAGATCCTATTTCTAAGAAGATCATAATCTAATGAAAATAACTTAAAGGTTACCAGAAATATGATTGATTTATATACAAATATGTTCATCAGAGTTATAAACTAGGGGGGAAAAACAACCCAGAAAAACCCATTTGAATAACTGTAGAAAAAAATGTTTCATATATTGTGGTATATATAGCTGGCATAGTCACAGCCACTAAAAATAATATTTTGAAGATTAATGACAAAGTTTTAAAATGCTCATAGTATAATTTCAAGAGTGAAAATCAGGCCATCATACACAATAACAATTTTGAAGAAAAATATTCACGGAAAAAATACCAGAAGGAAACAAAAAATGTTAGTAGAAATCACTTGGCATCAGGTTTATCGGTGATTTATTTTTTATCTACACTAGTCCATGAGTTTCAACATCAGGGTGACATAATACAAAGTTTATCAGCAGGAGGAGAAGGAGCATGCAACTTTATAAATAAGGTGAGGCAGTGGATCTGGAGATGAGAGGAATTCATGTGTTTTTAAAATAGGTGAAGCTAAATGAAAAAGTATGCTAATCTAGAAAAATTATGCAAATTTAGAGGCAATCAATTAGATACATACGTCAATTTAATTATCAGATAAAGAAGAGCACAGAAAGAGAGATCATTTGCCCTCATCTTACTCTGACCAGGATTTCTCAGAGAAGAAACAGGCCAGATACTCCTAAAGTATCCACTAGGAAACTATGTATGTTCTGTATTATAAATAAGGTTTAAGAGCACGAATTGCTTCAAATAGCTCAAAGATTTCTCCAGAGTCCATCTGAAGTCCACACATAAGTCATCACAGAAACACGTATACACAAAAAATTAAATTTTAATCTCATTTCGAATAATTTAATCTCATTTTCAAAAGATGCACGTTCTTCACTAGTGCCAATAAAATTTATTCCACTGCAATTTAACTTTTTTTGTTTTTGAGATAGAGTCTCTCTCTGGAGTGCAGAACTGGAATGCAGTGGCAGGATCGCAGCTCACTGCAACCTCCGCCTCAAGGGTTCAAGCGATTCTCCTGCTTCAGCCTCCTAAGTAGCTGGCACTACAGGCGCACACCAACACGCCCGGCTAATTTTTGTATTTTTAGTAGGGATGAGGTTTCGCCATGTTGGCCAGCCTGGTCTTGAACTCCTGACCACAAATGATCTGCCTGCCTCGGCCTCCCAAAGTGCTGGGATTATAGGCGTGAGCCAACACACCCAGCCAATTTAACTTAATATGACTCTCTTAAAATCAGATTTAGCAGGTAATAAGTTTTTTTTGTAATTTACTAGAAAAGAAAGTTTTGTGTGGTGGTTTTTCTCTCTGAAAAGGCTGGCTTATAAACTATTCTACATGACTTTCAAAAAAAAATTCCACATGCCCCTTTGCAAATCTAATCTTTTTCAGCCGGGTGCGGTGGCTCACGCCTGTAATCTCAGCACTTTGGGAGGCTGAGGGGGTGGATCACGAGGTCAGGAGATCGAGACCATCCTGGCTAACATCGTGAAACCCCGTCTCTACTAAAAATACAAAAAAATTAGCCAGGTGTGGTGGCGGGCGCCTGTAGTCCCAGCTATTCAGCAGGCTGAGGCAGAAGAATGGTGTGAACCCTGGAGGTGGAGCTGGCAGTGAGCCAAGACTGCGCCACTTCATTCCAGCCTGGGCTACAGAGCGAGACT
Organism: Pan troglodytes; assembly: GCF_028858775.2. Lineage (NCBI taxonomy): Eukaryota > Metazoa > Chordata > Mammalia > Primates > Hominidae > Pan > Pan troglodytes. The sequence continues at coordinate 24,468,189 of NC_072410.2, read as the reverse complement.
CTGTCTCAAAGAAAAAAATATATATATATATATATTTTTATATATATATATATAATCTTTTTATGATATAAAAAATACTGTTTGTACCTGAAAACTTATTCAACGCATCCTTACTTCCATTTGTTTCTGCTCCTACACGCTTGAACTGTTGCACAATCGTATTTAATTCAGAAGAGCGCTGTGAGATTCTGTGTTCAGCTATTCGAAGACGTTCTTTCAAAGCAAGGAATTCTCGTTGATAAGCAATCAGTTTTTCTAGAAGCAAAACCAAAACAGTTATAGTATGTGTCTTAAAACAAATAAACAATATAATCTAAATGGAACTGTAAAATTACAAAGTTTAAAGTTGAGTTTTTCAGAAGAAAATATTCATTGATACAGAACTGAAAAAAAAGGGTTCTGACTTGTTATATAACAAAGTTTATATGCTCTTATTATTTGTAAGAATGCTGTTAATGCTTATTATTATGCTCTTGTTATTGGTAAAAATGTGAGCAGTCTCCAGCACTTCATATAATTAAAGATGGATAAAATGATAAAAGGTTTTAGAATAAACACTTTAAAGCAACATACTAACATCATCTGTCAAAGGGTACAAACAACTATAAAGACCATATTCACATCAACCAGATAGAGAGATGAGGCAGAAACTGATAGTAATTTATATAATAATATAATGAATATAACATATTTTATAGCATAATCATTAATTTCCATAGACCAAACTTTTCCTCTGAACTTCCTAGTCCTCAAAGATTTCCCTAGGCCAGACTTTGGTCAAAGCCCTGATCTCTAAAAACCCAGTGAGTGGCCAGGCGTGGTGGCTCACACGTGTAATCCCAGCACTCTAGGAGGCCAAGGTGGAGGATGGCTTGAGCCCAGGAGTTCAAGACCAGCCTAGATGGCCGGGCGCGGTGGCTCACGCCTGTAATGCCAGCACTTTGGGAGGCCGAGGTGGGCAGATCACGAGGTCGGGAGATCGAGACCATCCTGGCTAACATGGTGAAACCCTGTCTCTACTAAAAATACAAAAAATTAGCTGGGAGCGGTGGTGGGCGCCTGTAGTCCCAGCTACTTGGGAGGCTGAGGCAGGAGAATGGCATGAACCCGGGAGGCGGAGCTTGCAGTGAGCAGAGATCGCGCCACTGCACTCCAGCCTGGGCGACAGAGCAAGACTCCGTCTCAAAAAAAAAAAAAAAAAAAAAAAGACCAGCCTAGGCAACACAGTAAGACCCCATCTCTATAAAACAATAAAAAATTAGCGAGGCATGGTGGTGTATGCCTGTAGTCTCAGCTACTCAAGAGGCTGAGGTAGGAGGATTGCTAGAGCCCAAGTATTGGAGGCTACAGTGAGCTATGATCACACAACTGCACCCCAGCCTGGGCGACAGAGTGAAACCTTGTCTCAAAAAACAGTAGAATAAAAATCCACTGAGCTAGATGTACAATGACCCTTGTTAAAAGTCATTCATTTTAATAATTTGAGAGAATCACACGTCAAAAAAACCTGGTCTAGGAAATAAAAGTGGGCTTTGATGAGGATAAACGTAGGCATTGAAACAATGAGTAGAAATGAAACAGCACAAAGTGTACAGTAGAAGAGGCTCAAGCACAGAACTGGACAGCAACACCTGAGAGATGGTGGAAGAAGCCATTCATTTACTTGCTTGGAGGTACTGAATAGTAGTGGAAGCTGCGGGAATGTTATGCACAATGTCCACAACCTCATTAAATTAAGATAAACCGCAAGCGTGCTTCCAACTTCTATAGCAAGCTAAAGCTACTATTTTGACACCTAAACAAACCTTAGAAAGGCTTTTTTTTTTTTTTTTTTTTTTCTGAGACAGAGTCTCACTCTGTCACCCAGGCTTGAGTACAGTGGCGCGATCTCGGCTCACTGCTGCAACCTCCGCCCCCTGGATTCAGACAATTCTCCCACCTCAGCCTCCCAAGTAGCCGGGATTACAGGCGTGCGCCACCACACCCAGATACTTTTCGTATTTTCAGTAGAGACGGGGTTTCACCATGTTGGTCAGGCTGGTCTCGAACTCCTGACCTCAGGTGATCCACCTGCCTCGGCATCTGAAAGTACTGGGATTACAGGCATGAGCCACTGCGCCCAGCCAGAAAGTCTGTTTTTAATTTAACATTATAATTTCTGTTTTAATCATGGATAGAAGCAGTAAAAACAGACTTATGAAAAATGAATCTGCAGTCTTAATAACACTCAATTATACTGTTCTTTGTCCCTTACATAAAGATCCTTACAGTAAACACCTCTTAAGATTCTATAGCAGAAAAAAATATCTGTCTTAACTGCCATGCTTCACTACATGGAATAACAAAAGCATGTATGTCACCGTATTTGCCTTAATTTGCTCAGAAGGAAAGGAGAAGAGGTAGGACAGAGAAGGCTGTGATAGGGAAAGGGCATACCGGCAGCTCCAGGGTGCCGGCTAGGTTCTATTTCTCGATCTGGGTGTCACTCATGGTTTAAGCATTTTCTGCATGTGTAAATTCACAACATAAGAAATGTGAAAGAGATACTATTCCTAAACACAAAACTATAAACAATTCTATTAA